>NC_037596.1:19115681-19489301 GCF_003073045.1 Pomacea canaliculata | reverse complement strand
CGGTGGTCAGACGGTCACGCTGACCGGAAGTGGCTTCTTGCCGGGCGCCACTAACGTCATCATCTGCCAGTCAGCCTGCAAGCCCCTCCCCTCTACTCCCACCACCTCCACGGCGCACGTCTGCTCCACACCACCTGCCGCAGGTAAGTAGTGAGCGTGACGGTGTGAACCCTCAGGTAACACCGTAACTTTGAAGGTGACTTCACCTCTCACCTCAATACAGGTGTCAGCGAACGTTACAAACCAGACGGCAGCGTCGACACGAACCGTACGTTTGTGACGTGCTGACGCCACTGAGCAGTTGTCCTTGTCAGAGAAGCAGCTTTTGGCTGTCTGAGGTCACGTTTTACTGGCTCTCTGAGGTGACGTACACTGTAACGTACATCATTGTTTACACGAGAAATAAACATAGTTACACTTGTTTCTGATGTTATTTTGTGCCATAGGGAAAGACAGAAGGTCACACGTTGACCGTTGAAATGTTACGTCACAATAAACGCACGAGGTGAAACATTTCAGCAGAGTTGTTTAGAGTGAGTAAAGCTCAGCCTACTCTTTACAAACGGAGGGACTGACATCGTTCCTGCTTTTTATCTACAGAGGGTGCTACGACCGTTTGTAACGTCACTGTCTCCGTGAACAACGTGACACAGACGTCTGCATCCCAGTACACGTACAGTCCTGACGTCACGCCAACAGTTGAGAGCGTGTCACCGACAAGAGGGGGGACAGCCGGGGGCACAGTCATCACAGTCACTGGCAGAGGATTTGGGTCAGTCGCTGACCTCCTTTTGCCGTTAATGATTTTGGGTTTAGATGTAGAGTTTGTGATGTCACAACAACAACTGACATTGTGTGATTGTGTGTTTGTCAACGTGTTTGTTAGCGATTGTGTGTGTGTGTGTGCACGCAGTTGAGTCTAATGAAGTTCCTCTCCCCACTTGTTGTCGGTGAGAAGTGAGCATGACTAATGTCACGTCACCTCTGTTTATTTCGAGAACAGGTCAACTGTGGCTGACGTCGCCGTGACGGTAGGTGACGTCGCGTGTGATGTCATGACCGTGACTGATAGTCGTCTGACGTGTCAGACCAACGCCTCCCGCTCCGGTAAAGCCGATGTGAACGTCAACATCCGGGGCTTTGGAAACGCTATCAGGGTGGGTTACAAGTCGATCAGTGCACACAATTCTTGATTGTAACATCATAGTAACGTCACTGGTCATAGTAACTGCTTGTCGTTTGGACAAGTACAGGTGTAATCTCTTACCTCTCAACACGTGTCTTGTCTTGATTGTCACTTTAGTAATTAACTGTCAGCACGTGATTGTCTTGATTGTCACTTTAGTAATTAACGCGCTAAGAGAAGTCCATTGACCTGACGGACATCAGCTGACCTAAGCCCTTCTTTGGGTACATGTAACACACCTGAGCACAGCTGTGTAGACGAGCTCGGTGACGTGTAATGTATATACACACACACACGCACGTACACACACGCACACAGCCACTAACCCTAACCCTGTCTCGTTGTCACCATGGTGACGCTGTTGCCTGGTTACAGCGCGCGGGAGCTGTGTTCTGGTACATCGACTTGTGGTCATCGCGCTTTACATGGGGCGGAGAAAACCCGCCGGTAGAGGGCGACCTTGTCGTCATTCAAAAGGGTCAGATCCTGCTGCTAGACGTCAGCACGCCGAGACTGGCTTCCTCTTGATACAGGGTAGGTGTTACGTCACAATCGGTACAGGGTAGTGTTTACGTCACAGTCGATACAGGGTAGGTTTTACATCACACGTGATACGTGTTAGCTGTCACATCGCAGGCGTTACAGGGTAGGTGCTACATTACAGATGTAGGTAATGGGTATGTAACAGGGTAGGTGTTACATCACAGTCGGTACGGGACAGGTGTAACATCACAGTAGGTACAGGGCAGGTGTTACATCACAGTAGATACAGGGTAGATGTTTACTTTGCTAGAGCTACGACAGTAACTATTGTGTGTGACTGACATATCTCGATGCCGTGCTCTTGTGTCATGACATGACCTATGTGTAGGTTCGCTGATATTCGACGAGGCCAACCTTGAGCTGCATGCTGACAACATCCTCATCACAGACGGAGGAGCACTGCAGGTAGCCGTTGACTGTCAGTCTGTCCGCTGTATGGCATGTTGCACGCACTAGAGGCACCAGTAACGGTTACAACTTGCTACAAACGTGTTTGGGAATTTAATCGTTTTCGCTTCCACGTGACCGCTTTGCATCGGTTGACTGATGGCGGGTAGAGCATTGAAAGTGTCGTCTGCTGCAGGTGGGAACAGAAGCGGCGCCTTTTCCTCCCGCCTTCACCGCCAAGATCGTGCTGCACGGCCATCTCAACTCGCAGGAACTGCCTATCTACGGCACCAAGGTGCTGGCCCTGCGCAACGGCACCCTGGACCTGCATGGTCAGTGAGTGGGTCAGTGAGTGGGTAGTGAGGGGGTTAGTGAGTGGGTAGTGAGGGGTCAGTGAGTGGGTAGTGAGGGGTAGTGAGGGGTAGTGACGGGGTAGTGACGGGGTTAGTGGGGCCGTTAATAAGGGTGTTAGTGAGGGGAGTAGTGAGGGTTAGTGAGGCGGTCAATAAGGAGGCGAGTGAAGGGGTTAGTGAGGGTGTCCCCTGTGTCGTTCATATAATACTTCATTACATGTTTGCTCACTAATGTAGAGCGACATCCACTTAATAATGTCTTGTGTCGTGTGTCATCCACACTGGGTGCTCCGTGTGCTGCAGGTCATCCCACACCAGTCACGTGGACAAAGCTGGCCGGCAGTGCTCATGCTGGTGACACCCAGATCTCGCTGATCACCCCGGTGAACTGGCAGGTGAGACACCGCGACCCGCGATTTCACTGGTTGACCTGTGAGAGCCGGGGATGCGCTGTATGGCCATCTCACCACTTGTACCACACATTGTTTGTTGACACAAGATGTCGCACATCCACCGGAACTGTAGTATCTACACGTGCACCTAGTGGCTGTCACTATTCACTGCTACACACACAAGCACAGAGGCACACACACACACACAAGCACACACACACACAAGCACACACACAAGCGCACACACACTCACACACACTCACACACTCACACATCCACTGACGAGAAATATTTGATCATTTCCGACTTACATCCTGTAATGAGGATTTGATGATCCACTATGAAACACTTTCTTGACAGACTTTAATTAAATATACTCTGTTGTGTTGGCCTTCAAATAATTAGCCATCTTTGTGTGACGTAGGTCGGCGACGAGGTGGTGCTGCCCTCTACTGGACACCGGCACAGTCAAATCGAGAACGAGGTCCGTACGATAGCGGGGGTCAGCGCTGACGGCCTGACCTTGACCTTAGCCAAACCTTTGACTTACGACCACGTGACTGTGAGACAAGAGTTCAGTGAGGGCGGTGAGGTGTGGACACTGGACCTGCGGGGGGAGGTGGGGCTGCTCACCCACAACGTCAGGGTGCAGGGCTCCGTCAACGACGCCTGGTCCACAGCCATCCCGGCCTGCCAGAAGGGCTTCGACACAGGTGAGAAAGTGTCTGAGACAGGTAAATAGTCTGACACAGGTGAGAAACTGTCTGAGACAGGTAAATAGTCTGAGACAGGTGAGAAAAGTCTGATACAGGTGACAAATACTCTAACAGAGATGAGAAATATTATTGTTCAGGTGAGAAACATTCTGCTACAGATGTGTAAGCACAGTTTGATTGGATGGAAGGCCATGCAATGTATGCCAGGTAAACGCAATCCATCGAGGGGAGACAGGTGTCGGTAGTAACTAAGGACACAGCCAGAGTCCTCTAGAGTCGGTCTCACGATAGTATATGTGGAGGTTATTTACGAAGCCGGTAACGGTGTTTGCAAACCGACATTTTATTGTTTGCACGCGTCACATCTCGTTGTGTTCTCGCTGTGCAGGAGAGTTCGCCGTGCAAACGTGTTTCCAAGGACGCTTCGGGGCCGAGACGAGCAGCGACCAGTTCGGTGCACACATCATGGCGCATGCGCCAGCACGTGACTCGGGGGCCGCCGTCCTACGTCTGAGCTACGTGCAGGTGTCGCACGCCGGACAGGCCTTCCGCCTGGGGCGCTACCCGGTGCACGCGCACCTCAACGGCGACATGAGCGCCTCCTATGTCCGCGGTCTCGCCATCTTCAACAGCTTCAACCGCGCCGTCAACATCCACGGCTCCTCCAACCTCCTCGTCGAACACGTGGTAAGCAGCTTGGGGAGGCTGCGAGAGGATGCGAGTTTAGACATCCGGGGTCTATGCCCTGACATGTTTTGTTGCTGGACATCGCAGTGTCTGTCATGATCTATGTCACGTGACAGGTTTTGTACAACATCATGGGAGGCGCTTTCTTTCTGGAGGACGGCATTGAAACCAACAACACCTTCCAGTACAACCTCGCTGTTTTCGTCATTCCTTCGTCGTCGCTACGTAACGATGACATCACGCCCGCGGCCTTCTGGGTGACGAACCCCAACAACGTCATCATTCACAACGCTGCCGCGGGTGGCTCGCACTTCGGGTACTGGTACCGCCTGAAGGACAACCCCGAGGGACCCAGCTTCACGGCCAGCATCTGCCCCAAGCACGTGCCTCTGGGAAGGTCAGCTATTTTTAGCACGAACTCTGGAAACGTCTTATTCCTCGTTATACGGACAGAACGTTTACATGTTGTAATGTTGTTATGACAAAAGCTAAAATGTAATGCTAACATAATGAAGTGTTATTGCTATGCTAACATAATGCAAACCTTATACAATACTCTCGTTCTTCTGACATAATTTTGCCCTCGTGCCATGGTGATGGACAGTTGCTCATAGTCTAATGTAATGATGTGGATACAATGTTATTCTGTTAGTCTGACGTAATGTAATGTGGATGATGTGCTCTTACCATGAAGGTGACATAGTGTGACACTGCCATGTTTCACTGTTGTCGTTATGCAACTGTCATGTGCCTACAGGAGGCATGTGAGGGACAGTGTGTCTACTGGAGGTTTATCTTCTACGATTAGTTTTTGGTTTTCAGCAGCTGCGGGCTAAAGTTTGACGTGTGATGTGATGTCTGCTTATCTAGGTTCGAAAACAACTCGGCGCACTCGCTGGGTCACTTCGGTCTCTGGATCTTTGAGAATTACTTCCCCCACAAGGATGGCAGCTGTGACGCAAACGCCCAAACCCAGGTACGTCACGCTAGGCAAGACAATCTGCAGGTGGTAACGTCTTACTGTGACGTTACATCAGCCACTGCACAGAATGTTTTCCTCTGAACAGATTTTTAGAAAAAAAGTGAACGGAGTTGTTTCATGCAGTTTAGTCAGTTGATTGAAGATCAACAACAACATCTGTAAATAATTGTTGTTACATGATCTGAGAGTTGCATCGTGCTGCCACCCGACAGCCGACCAACACTAGACACAGCTGTAGTTTGATAAAACAGTATTTATTAAACATGAACACAAGCCAACTGACTACTTAAAACCCCGGATGTGCCCTCACGGGAACTCAGCCTGCTCCTCCGCTGTACTGCCTGAGGTCGACGCCAAGCTTTCATGCACTATTTGCACCAAACTCTGTGGCAGGTGGCCGTTTTCCGGGGGCTGACGGCGTGGAACTGTGACAAGGGGGCTGAGGGGGTCAACACGGGATCCGTGCAGTTTCACGACTTCGTGTTGGTCAACAACGAGAAGGCTGGGTACGAGGGCAAACTCATCCTCCATACCTCCCAGTATGACGTCACCGCCGGTCCGCTTCTCAAGAACGCGCGCATCGTGGCGCACCTGGGAAGTGGGTAAGTTATCTGTAGCTGACAGAAATATACCTTACCTGTAACCCACAGGTAGACAGACTGCCTGCAGCCTGTAAGACAGTAAGTTTTCTGTAGCTGACAGAAATATAGCTTACCTGTAACCCACAGGTAGACAGACTGCCTGCAGCCTGTAAGACAGTAAGTTATCTGTAGCTCACACAACTACACCTTACCTGCACAGGTGGACAGATTACGTACAACCTTCAGGTAAACTGCTGGCTGCCAGGTAACAGCGATGGTAACGGAATATTCCTGGGATAAACTGGATTGTGTAAGGATGTGACTGCAATGTGGCTGTCTGTGACTTAGCCTAGAGTGACATGTTTCACTGACGACATCCAGTCACCGCCAGTGTTTGTTGACGTCACACGTACTGGTGACGTGCAGGTTGCGGCAAGAAGGTGACGTACAATGCATGCAGTCCGGGGTGGTGCTGCCCTTCCTTGACGGCTTCATGGTGCTGGACACGCACTTCTACAACTTCAACCGCAGCACGTGCGCAGCCTTTGCCTTCACGCGCATCATCGGCACGTGTGTTCACATCTGCGGCGGCTTCCGCTACGTCACCTCCGGACTGAGCTTCAGCGAGTCGCCACAGAAGGTTGCGTCCGCTCCTTTGTCTCACCACGACTTTTATTTTTGCTTACTTTACTTAGTCCTTAGTCAGTATGGCAGGAGCTGGCTTTAGCTGGTTGGCTTGCTTAGTGTTTTGGTTGTTGATCCTGATTTGCTCCATGGATTTAGCTATTTTAGTTACGTTAGCTTATTGCTAGCTGTTGGATTAAACTATTGATTGTTTTGGCGGTTGATTAAGCGATTAAGGATTATACGGTCAGTGACCCCATCCTGCACCTATAGCCTCTCACACATACGTCCTGACACTAGCAGAATAGCTGAATTGTCTGCCCCTCCCCTCTATCCTGGCGTCGACTGCCATCTTCACCACCTCCTTCACACTGTTACGTGGGTAAATGTCAGTTTTGTTGTACTCATAGTCCCACACCGAGGCTACATTCTTATCATAATTAAGATCTGTATGAGCTCTGTTGTCCCAGGTTAAAAGGCTGTAAACAATCTGTAAACAAGCATATATACATTGTATATATAATGTGCCTGAAGGCAGTGACTGTCACCCTGTGTAGCTTTGTTGACGGCGCATTTTTATCAAAGTAACTCAGTAGAACACTGCTGTTGGCTCCTTGTATCCACACCATCCATTTTGTAACGGACCTGATGACGTGCAGGTCAGATTCGAGTGGGAGTCCGAGGGCGTCATCCATGACATGGACGGCTCTCTGACCGGCTCGCCCAACTACAAGGTCATCCCGACCACCGGCACCCTGCCCCCCGACCACTGCTCCACTAGCGCCGCCATGTCGGTGGGTGTGCAGGGCTCCGTGTGTGACGTCACGCTCCACTTCCATCGCTTTGCCTTCAACAACATCCTGCCCACCTCACTCTTGGCCAAGAATGCTCTCTTCTCCAACAAGGTGAGTTGGTGACGTGGTCAGCCCAGTGTCGCCTGCTGTCTCCTCCAACAAGATCTAATGTCGTGGTAGTTAGTTTTGTGTCGTCTGCTGTTTCTGTGACATCCGTTCGATGTCTGATACATAGTGTTGTCTATCTTTCAAAGGACTAGACCATAGAGTGATACAGCACAGCTACTGCTAGACTGTATTAGATGTGGTACATTTGACTGTGTGTGTGTGATTGCATGTGTGTGTGTCATTGCATGCATGCATGCGTGTGTGTGTGTGCAGCACGGGGTGACGACAGTGCAGTTCACCGACAAACACCTGACGCACCACAACGCCTGGATGACGGTGCTGGTGGATGGCTTGTGTTACGGACTGACCTTTGAGAACGGCGGTCAGATCACCAACGTCAGCTACGACAGCGTCTTCTACCAGTTCAACGTGAGTAGTCATCACTCACCTCATCCACCTTACTTCCACACACATAAATAGTGTAGGCGGTCTCACTACCAGCAACAAGACAAAGATATACACGTGCATGTAAATGACAGACTGTGAACAGCAGCCTTTAGTCAGCAGTGTACACACGGCTTTAACTGACAGAATGTAAGCTTGTCTTTAATTGGTAGTTAGTGATGAGGTGTGAACAAGGCCTTCTGTTTTCTTCTTCCCCTCTGTCGACTGCGTGATCTCAACACCCTGACGTTTCCATGGTGACAGCCAGGTGACGTGCTGTGCTTGAGACAAGCAGCCGACAAGCCGGACCGCTTCATGGTCAACGGTGTGACTGCCATCCCCATGTCCTCTGACCTGCCGGACATTCGTAACGCTTCGCACGGCCAGTGGTTCTACAACGAGACGGACAGACAGCTGGTGTACTACAGTACGTCACACTCACGTCACATTTCTCTGTTTGAATAAATACAAGTCGTAAGCTAAGGAAGTGTTATTTTATCAAAGTGTATTTCTGTCTTCAGTCAAGAGATAATCTCGCCTTGTGTGACTAAGAACTAAGAGTTTTGTCCCTTGAAATCTCTTGTAGTCAAGCGCGCGGCGCGTCGCAAGCGCTCAGTCATCGTGGCCTTGAGCGAGAACGACCTGAGCGTCAACCTGAGGGCGTACCGCTGTTACTATGACAACTGTCAGCCACCGCAAGACCCCGTGGCCGTGACCATGACCCCTGGTAACGCCATCCGCTGGTCGCAAACCTCGTCCTGGGACTGGCGCGGCAGCAAACCAGCTCAAGGCGAGAACGTCACCATCCCTAAAGGTAAGGCCTCCTACGTCTCCTCACGTTTAGGAAACAAAGTACGTCACGTCCGAAATGTCAAGGACGCGTGTGGTTACCCGTCAGTGCATCTATGTCGACTGACCTTTGGACACGAGCATTACAAATTTGAACTTCGACATCTGAAGTGGGACTTGACCTATATGGAATGTCTACATTTACGTTTTATTTACGGCGTCAAAGAGAAAAAAGATTGATTGTCGACAATTGATCACGCCATCACAGCAGAATCATTACTGAAGATTTATCTACGTCCACAATGATGATGTGTTACCGTGTTATTAACTCCGCCATCACAGAAAAATGTATATCGATGATTCCTATACGTCCTCAACAATACCTAATTATTAACGACATATTTACGTCCTCAACAATCCTAATTACTAACGATATATTTACGTCCTCAACAATCCTAATTACTAACGTCATATTTACGTCCTCAACAATCCTAATTACTAACGAAATTTACGTCGTCACAGATAAATGGCTGATTATCGACGAGGAGATTCCCCCGCTTGACTTCCTGGACATTAAGGGAGGACTGTCCGTGATGGAGAACTTTACGTCACTGCACGTCACACTTGAGGTCAACTACATCAAGGTCTCGGGGCGACTGGTGGTCGGGTGGCAGAATCTACCCTTCCGAGGAAAACTTCGTATTCGCCTAAGGGGAGACTATTCTACCCCACCGTACCCTGTCAATGATGGCGCACCTCTTGGAGCCAAGTTTCTCGGTAAAGTTTTGTTTGGTTTTAATTCGTTTTATCGAAACGATCTTTACAGTGTTGTTGACAACTGAGGTCATTGGTAAGATAGCCGAGAGAAATACAATATCATCAAAACCATTTCTTATTGCAGTCAAGAAATGGGACCTGCGCATGATGGTGGCTGTAAAAATATCCGTTAGAAGCGTTACCCGATGGAACGTGTCAGAGGCACCGATCAGACTTAAGTGGCCAGAGAGTATTTTGAAACTCATCCTTCCTTTTGCAGCTGTGTACGGTGGCCTTGACCTCCATGGGATTGATCCTGGAGTAAAGTGGACACGTCTGGCGCTCACAGCACCACCTGGTGCCACGACTCTGACCTTGGCTGACCCCGTGACCTGGTCAGTGGGCGACGAGGTGATGGTGACGACCTCTGACTTTGATCCTTGGCATACCGAGACTTTCCAGCTGACTGCCGTGGCTGGCAACCTCATCACCCTCAACTCTTCCATACAGTTCCAGCATCTCGGTAAGTCTCGCGAGTACCCATAGCCAAGATCTCGCAACAGACTGCGAGAATTCTAGTTCACTCGCAGAAAACAAATCTCTTGACAAATCTGGTCTGCTAACGAATAAAAACCTTTTTAGAATTGTTTGACTCAGGAGGGAAAGGTGACATTGTGGTAGATCACGTGCGTGGCAGGAAGTCACGTGCTGTGTGTAACCCATTTTGGTGATGACTTGTGACGTCCAATAATGACTGTTGTTCCAATGACATTTACCACTTCACTTACTGTGGCATGTATAGCAGCAGTGACTTTGCCACGTCTGGACAGTAGTGACAGTCATGTGACCTTGTGTGTTATTCCTGCTTCAGCTTACAGCAAACAGCTGACGTCAGGCCTTGACCTCAAACTGTCGTCACGCGTGGCGCTGTTGACCCGCAATATTGTCATCGAGGGCGTGGCCTACGACAGCATGGACAATCAGTCCTTCGGGGCCCGCGTGTTGGTCGGCAGGGGCGTGGAGGATGGCGTATCCCTCAGTGGTATGTCTGGCTGTCTGTCTGGCTGTCTGGTCTGGCTGTCTGTCTCTCTGGTTGCCTGGCTGTCTGTCTCTCAGAACGTCTCTAGCGATTTGGTTAACAATAACATTCATTCGTTCGTGTTCTCTCCCTCAGACCCACAAACACGCACACGAGCACTTACAAAGAGAATCGAAGTTTTATGCTTTCGTGAAATGTGTTTGTGTGTCTGTGTGCGCACGCGGGCATTTCTCTTGGCGTGCGTGCGTGACAACAGGGTTCGCCCGACTCGACAACGTGGAGTTTTACCGAAGTGGTCAAGAAGGCTTCACGGAGCCCTACGACCCCCGCTACTCGCTGGCCTACGTCGACGTCTACAACAACCCGAGTCTTGGCTTCCAGTCCTACGTCCGCGACTGCAGCTTCCACAACGGCTTCTCCCCCGCCATCGGGGTCTTCGGCGTCCCTGACCTCGAGGTCATCGGCAACGTCATCCACCACGTAGTGGGGATGGGTAAGCAGAAGTCGGCGCCTTTGTTCGAGATGTATGCATCGTCGTCTTGTACACGTCACTGACATTACACTGTCACCAACAATACACTGTCACCAACATGCACATGTCACTGACAATACACTGTGACCAACGTGTAAAAGTTACTGACAATCTGTTGACACATACGCACCTTGCTACTATGTCACTATTGTGCCCAAGATTGACTGATGACAACGTCCCGTGCTGAACCTTTTGACGTGAAGCGTTTTATTTTCTGTCCTACAGGTATTCACACTACGTCATCTCGCACTATAATAAAAAACAACCTGGTGGCCTTGACCCTGTGGCCGGGGTCATACCAGGGTCGAGAAGAGAGCGAAAACATTCAGTTTGACGGGGCGGTTGAGGCCACCCAAGCCAGTGGCCTGGTTCTGCGGGGCAACGTGGTAGCCGGGTGTGAGCGTGTCGGGTACCACCTACCCGGCCAGCAATGCGGCGTCAAGCAGCAGTGACGTGTGGGCCGATAACGAGGCTCACTCCTGCCTTCTAGGGGTCGCTCTCTTTTCGGTTGACCCCGTCGTTAACTCCACCTGTGTACGCTTCTCTGGCTTCCAGGTGTGGAGGAACCGGGACTGGGGGCTGTACATCAATCACGGACCCTCCCAGCGCATCAGCGACGTCGTGGCTGCTGAAAACGGCGCAGGATTTATCCCCTTCGTCCTCGGTCCGTCGGCAACAGGCCACGCCTACCAGGACAAAGACGTGGTGCTTAGCAACAGCGTGTTTGTTGGCAGGTGAGACTTGCAAGACATTACGTAAGTGTGTAAATAACATGATTGCTGATGTCATTCGATGACTGGTGATCTGAATTTGGTTAATTCGTGTGAAACATAAGATGAATTCTTTCAAAGTCACACGAGTCATCGCAAGACTGAATTGTGACTGTGACGTCAGCAAGCAACAGCTCTTGCTCTTGATGGTCTCAGTTTAGCCTGATCCCTAAGACTTCGCGTGGTCGTCTGCTTGGAGGTCTCTCGTAGAACCGTTTCAACGTCGGAAAGCTAATGATGACATCATTCTGTGCTTTCCAGGACGGAGACCTTCACGTGCGCTGTAATGGCAACGGGTTCCAGTGACGTCAACGTCCGGCTCAGCTCGCAGGCCCGAGGATGGCGTTACGGGACGTGTGGCATGACTGGGGTTGTCTTTCCCTCTTTCACAAGTGGTTCCAACGGTTCCCCGAAGAAGCCCTTCACGGGTATCATGGCCTACCCCACCATCAAGGGCGTCATGCGCCTGTCCAGTGAGTCAGACTCTATGGTAGTTGTTACAGTTGTACAGACTGAGCGTCAGTCGTCAGCTTTACCACTAGTAACTGCCATTGAGGTCTCCATCGTCAAGATCTATTTATATTCTACTATAACTTGCAGTTATAATCAAACCTTTGTCACGATTGAAATCTACTTTGTTCTTATTGACAACTCGGGTACTACTTACCATCAGCAACTTCCACTGTAAAGTTTACTTACTCAAGAACTGGAGCACTCTCTTTATTGTGATTTTTAACGTAGTTTTTAAAGACCGGTAACACTTGTTGTCTCTTTTTGTCTGCAATACTTTCAATTCACATATTATAGCATTTTATTGATAGATGTGACGTTCGCATTGTACAAGACCGATAGTGCTGGGTCACGTGACTTTGCCATCTCTACTAACCCCGGAAATGACGACGGACAGCATCCAATCCACGTGCAGTCTCTCCGCTTGGAGGACGTTGAGGACGACAGCAAGGTCTTCATGCACGAGCCGAACCTTGGGTATGTAACACCGACTGTCTCACGTGCCAAACCGTATTTCTGTCCGGTTCCTTATCAATGGCCTCAACACTCAGCAACATTGTAAAGATCGTCTCGATTAAAACGAAGCAAAAACACACATCACATCACTTTGTCACATAAACCTAAGGTAGGTAGCACGGGCCCAACATAGGGCATATCAGGGGCCTAGACTGGAGTTTGTAGTGTGTGTGTGTGTGAGAAAGTACAGCCTCATTGCAAACATTGGAGTAGCATCTGGGTGTAGCTAACACAAGTGTAGCTGAAGTAATGTTTGTGCAGGGTGTGTGATATCCAACCCCAATAGCGCTTTTTGATGTCTTGGCTAGTGGCATTTTAGTTGGTTTTTTTCCACAGGCAGCTGTTGGAGATCTTTTCAGACTATTTTATTCCCAGAATATGGCGGAGGCATTAGTTGGTAAAGGTCTGGAGCTTGTTGTTGATGGTGTTTGTCACTCTCCGGGTTTCAGAACCTGTTGAAAGCATGCCTGGCCTTGTTGATGCGGATTTTAATGTCATCGTCCGCTCCACCGTAGTTGTTGACAATGCTACACAGATACGTAAAACTGTTTGCTTCCAGGATGTTCTCTCTTTGAAGTTGGATTGGGAGTTCCTGAGATTGGGAGTTCCTGATTATTGTTGATTCTCATCACTTCGGTCTTCTTTCTGTTAACCTTTAAGCAAGTCTTGTCTGCTTCCTCTGCTAGCTTGGTCAGTTTGGTTTGTGCCTGCTGTTGCCGAGGAGACAGAAGACTGATGTCATCTGCAAAGTCCAGATCCTCTAGCTGTTTGTTGTAGGTCCATTTGATACCTGTGTTTTTGTCTTGGGTTGTTTTACGCATAATCCAGTCTATGACCATCAGTGTGAGTCTTGCTAGAGTATTGTAAGGAGTGTGGGTAGAGAAGTATGTTGCGAACAGTGTTAAGAGATTGGCTAGAGCAAGATCTTAGGCTGGAGCAGCACATACGTGTGTGGCTAGAACACATGTCACTATCAGGATCTACACTAGACTAATGTGTGACACTAACAGTAGACGAATGTACGACACTAACCGAGATCCTACACTAGACTAATGTGTGACACTAACCAAGATCCTACAGTAGACGAGCTAGAGGAGACAGCTTGACCATGAGAGGGAGGTGTTTATTTCTGGCAGCAAGGTGAACCCATCTGATTGCGTGGACATGGACTGTGACGGTCTGAAGAAGTCCATGATAGTTGACGAGGATGGGTCTCTGCTGGGGGCAGCAGGCTATGTCCTCCCCAACTCCGCCTTCCAGTGGAACAACGACACTGGTCACGGCGTGGGAGACTTCCGGATTCCTAAGGTGAGGGTACGAGTGAGGTAGGGAACAGTGAGGGCTAAGCACTATTCGTGTGTGTTCACGCGCCCGTTACTACCTGTAAAACTATTTATGTGTGCGTGTGTCTGTCGATTTCGGTGTGTGCGTGTGTGTATGGAAGTAAAATTCCTACTAACATAGTTTATTTGTCACATCGATAAATCACAAAGTGACGCCATGCCATACTGACAAACATTTTCTTGTAATCACGTGACCACAGGCCATGCTGACAGACACAGATGGCACGAAGCTGGATGTGAAGGACATCGCCCCATTCAAAGGTGAGTGGAGGGAATATAATTGAATAGGAGATGTTAGTGATGAGGAAGGAGGGAGTTCACAGAGTATAGGGACGCCAGCTGCAGTCACAAAGACCATGGTGACTCTGGCTGAGGTGGTGACACTGGCACAAGTGAGAGGACAGCATAGAACTGGTGGGTGTTGATGGGGAAGATTCTAGTAGAAGCGAGTGGGTGACGTACAGCTGGTGTCTGTTGTCACAAATAATAAAGAGTTTAGTACATGCGAGTGGGTGGGAGTTGATACCGCAAGGGCTCAGTGTCCGGGTGTTTGCAATGCTTGTATCCGCCATGACAACAGCCCCCTTGTTCTTGACATCACAAATGTCTTTTGTGTGGCACAACCACTGGTGTACGACATCAACTCGCTAATCCGAGTGGACTTTGCTGTCAGGAATATACGGCACAAAGAACTGCACCTGGATGGTGACGTGGAACGCCTACCTGTGCGGCAGCAAGACTCGCTACGTCATGGCGATCATGGAGAGTCTTGACGAGGACACGGAGACACGGCGACTGTCACCAGTGGCGCTGCTGTCTGGTGGCTACGTGGACCTCATTAACGGTCCTCAGGACCACGGCTGGTGCTCTGGCTATACCTGCAGGAAGAGGTTGTCTACCTTCATGGCGCTGCTGCCGCTAGGTGAGTCTCTTGTCGTCACACCTGTCCAACCTCACCTGCTGACACAAGATGGTCCGTCACTGTGTAGTTTGTTGCCTTCTGTCACAAGACACGTCAGACGTTTTGACACCGACGTTATACAGACGCGAGTACGCTCTGCCTTTCCGTTTACATCCGACTGACGAAGGCTGACTTTTCGAAGGTCAAAGAGCAGCTGACGTCACCACAAGTAGAAATCTCAGTCTCATAAATTCTCTCTTCTCTCTCACTCTTACATATTATAGTCAAACACAAACAGAATTGATCATCCATACTGAAAGTGACCTGACTACTCAGAGAGTATTTTGGTTTGTCTCGTAAATCATTTCCAACGTTATTTAGACCAGTCAATAAGTTCTACTTCCGGTCACGTGGCAGGAAAGCGTACGGACGTGTACCTGACGAGCACGATGCCCAACACCATGCGCTTCTCCTGTTGAACGCGGAGCGCGATGACTGCGTGCTGCTCAGCCTGTGGAAGTTCCAGCCCAACCGTCTGGACGTGTACGTCAACGACACCTACCGCCCTCCTGTCAACGGCTACACGACCAATGGCAGGTGTGTCTTTGACAGCAGATCCTGTGTATGAGTGGAGGGCGTTCAACCTGGTACAGGGGAGTAAACAGTGTGACGTACACCATTATGTAACTAGTGTCCAGCGGGAGACACCAGACCTGCTTGAAACAACAACAATCTCTGTGAACTTCATCTTTCCGTCTCTCCATCGTGTGACCTTGTATCCTCCCATCTCTTATAGCACATCTTTTGCCTTCTTTCACTCTGTCATTCCATTTCGACTCTTGTGTTGCTTCGAAGAGCTTCTTTTCTTTGCTCACAGCAGTAGAAGTCGACCTTCCAGTCTGTATTTCGGACCTTTGCTAAATAGTCGTGAAGACCTTATGTGACCCTTAAAGTCCTCCATGATCTTAGAATGACAGTTGCACTTGTAGACTGCGAGCTACACAGCCACCTGTCTTAAGTGCACGTGCTAATGCTGCTTACACCGTATGTTGGGACACTGAGTGGACGATGGAGGACACAGTTTATGTCATGGCGCCACTGAGTTTGTTATCACATCCTGGGACAATGTCTGCAGGTTCTTCCTGCGGCCAGAAAACACCCCGGGAGAGTTTATTCCTCGATTTGAGAACAAGACGATGGGAGACAATTACCTGTCCATGAGCGAGAAGAAGCTGTTCTGGATGATGTGCGGCCCTGACCCCATCAAGATCCAACTGGTTGATGTCATCGTGCTCAGCATGACCTTTCCCGCCCTGCCGTTAGCGAGCAGGAGTTCTTTGGCGAGCAAATCATCCAGAACATCGCCCTCTTCTTCAACATTCCTTTCAGTAAGGTCAGTACGCAGTCGACTTCATCCAAATCTTGGTCGCTGTAAATACTGTCTTACGACTTGTAGTTACTGTCATCGTAATTAATAACACTTTTGACATTGCAATCATGATTGCCATTGTGCTTTTTCAGCATATTGAGCAGGCGAGCGTAGGTGGTGAGTGAAATTAGAGATATGTCAGGATGTAGATAAGGAGTGATGTTGACTGTGAGTGTCGCAAGGCCCAGTGTGACGACCAGCTCATGGAGCTCACACTGTGGTCAGACGGGTCGTGTTAGCACCTGGCATCCACACACTGTGCTAACGGCTTGCAGGTGAGGGTCGCCAACATCGTTCGTGACGATTCGACGTCATCAGGGCGCAGACGGCGATCGACGGGCACGCTGATACTTGTGGTGGAGATCGGGGACGGCCCGCAGAATGATGGGTCACACGTCGATCTGGGTGAGTAGGACGAACCAGAGCCTCGACTGACAGTACGCACAGCTTTGATGAGCAGCTCCCAGTAGATTAGCTTATCGTCAGGCCACACCCATACTACAGGTTGAAACAATAGTAGGTGAAACTAAGCTCAGAAAGACTGGACGCAGTGACGAACACACAAGCGCTAAAATAAAACCTTCTGTCTTGTCAGAGGACACGGCTGAACGCCTGCTGAAGGTGATACAACTCAACGGCTTGAGTGACGTGGTACAGGCGCCAGTCTCCTACGTCACCCTTGTGGATCCCTCAGCCGGTTCTGACGCCGGCCCCATCACCGTGCAGCGCGTGGGCAACCTGACTCTGACGTCACATCCGGCCGGCGCGGTAGAAGGTCGAGCGTTTAGCGTACAGCCGGTGCTCAGCGTCTTCGACGATGAGGTAAGCACGTCAGGAAGTGACGTCACCTTAGTCCTCTAGCTAAAAGCACTGCAGTCCAAAGACAAACCACAGCAGTGACAGGGTTGCTGTCTAGAAAGTACGTCTGTACCTTGATTACGTCATAGCAATCATCAGACCCTGACAAACTCTGTAGAAAACAGAGGAGAACCTTGTTATCTTTCCCTCTCTAATCAGTGTCTAATTAGTCTCTAGCTATCGGGGGAAAACCTTGCTACCTAACAGTGAGGCTTTGGGGCATTTCAGAAGTCTGACGTTCCGGTGCTTAGTCCTGTTGAGAACGGTCTTGAGACATGCTCTGAACGAACTCGTCATCGCCTGTTGCGACTCACCGTGTGACACAAACTACATTTCTGTTCTCAGGGTCATCTGGTTACTAACTTAGGAAGTGTCAACAGACCCTGGCAAGTTCAGGCTACTTGAGGTCAGAGGGCGCAGGTCATGGGTCCCTGATGGGTACAAGCAACTTGACCTTTGTTAACGGCACCGCCATCTTCAGGGACCTGGCCATCACCTTGCCCGGAAATGATTACATCATCGACTTCAATATCACCTACCCGCCTGAGGCCGCCAACTACTCGCTGTCATCGCGGAGGATAAAGTAAGGCAGCGAGTCAGTGAGGGTGTGTCAGTCAGTGTGTCAGTGTCAGTCAATGAGTGTGTCAGCCTGTGTATCAGTACCTCAGTCAGTAGTGAGCTATAGTGAGCACTAGGTGTCATACAGTTGTACGTAGTTGACTTGTCACTAATTTTGTCAGCACTAACACGTCCTTTATACTCATGGCTCAGATTTGTCATCCCATAGCTACTCCATTGTACAGGAACCGATACGGTACGCTATTTTAGAAAAAAAACTCATTAGGAAAGACTGGTCTGACTGGAGAAAAACCATGAAGAAAATGTCAGAAGTTACAATACACTACATACATACATGTATTTATTGCATGCTTTACAACAGAGAATGTTGTCTTTGTTGTGAGGTCACAAACAATAAACGGAACAATATGCAGTGGCATCCCACACAGCCGTACAACGACTACAGTCCTGTCCCCGCTCCACTTCCTGACAATAATTGTAGGAGGCGCCACCTTTGTCCTAAGGTGGTGTTTGTCGGGATAGTTTCCATGATCATAAACGTTTTATAGTGTATAGTGTATAGAGTATAGTCAACACCTTATTCTGTCACCAGGTGGCACCACGAGACATAGTTGGCAATAGGGGAGATAACTCCTACTCCTGCTGTGGTTGATCTCCCATTGAACGTCACTGTCCATCTGGCTGACAGGGGAGGTAACATTGTGCAGGACATAGCATGGCGGGTAAGTCTGCTAAGTAAAAGGTCCTCAGTGATTAGAGAACAGCGGGTCTCGTTGATTAGTCTCTTGTGATGATCAAGAGATGTCAAAGCTCGAAGCCTTAATGCATTCTGGGAAACACATCAGTCGCAGTCCTTGACTGGCCAGGAGTTAGTTCCTTTGTTTGGTCTGGTCATAAGGCTAAAATGTTATCGCTAGCATTGTGCACATCATAGATACATATACATCATAGATACATCATACATACATCATGGCTACATCACAGACACGGGCTATACAAGGATGCTATGTGGAGGGGCAATAACTCTGTCTTGTGGCTGTGACTACTCGGTGATGTCAACAGGGACACACATGGCAAGCCGTCCTGGAGCTCGCTGCTCCAGATGTTTGTCCGGGACCTCTCCGGGGCATGACCTCCGTCACCTTTGATCCTGCCACAGGAAGGGCAGAGTTCACGGCCATACAGCTGAGTCAAAACGGAGTTTGTCCTCTGCGACTGACAGTGATCTCGAGTCCGACGGAGTACATTATCACCTTTGAGCTCTTCCCCAACCTCTTGACCCCTGCCCAGCGCGACCTTCCCCGAGAGAGCTCTAGCGAGATGGAGCTGAAGTTTGACATCAACTATGACGTCACCAAGGCGCCATACCAAGCGGCTGTTGTCCGGAACTACGTCAACAGCATGGCGGGCGTGGTGGTCACCAGGCACACGTACAGGAGCGGTGAGTGTGTGTCGGAGAGTGTGTCTGTGTGTGTGTGTGTGAGAGAGACTATACACGACAGGATATGAATGATGTCAGGGAAATTAGTTGCCACGCCTTCTGTAGCTGCGATACGATAAGACAGCAAATGATTCAAGTCACGTGACTACGTAGGGCACTGCTGTCTCGTCATGTACTGTAGATTCAGCTGCTTGTGATCTTATTAATTTAGCGGACTATAATTGCCGAAATTATTATTTCCCTAAACACCTCCTTATGAGACGTTACGGCAGATGTACTTCCCCTGCTTATGTATTGTCGTCACGTGACCTTTTGTATTACAAACCTCGGCGTTTTGCCTGCAGTGGCTCAGAATAAGAAATGTTTTCTCTTCTCTTCAGAACTGGTTTGTCGACCTGGCAGACAGTAATTCCCTTCAACATTTTATGTCAGGCTAAGCTTTGCCAGTAGATAATGTGGAAAACTCTGAAATGCTTTGTTTTATTTTGTTCACAACTTCGCCCTCGTCTAAAGCTCTGTAATGCCATGTTTTGCTCATTTTACTCATCGAAAGCTGTGTGGATTGTTTATGATATTAACAATGTCCCCTCATCTAAAACTCTGTAATGCAATGTGTTGCTTACATTCAATGTGTTGCGCTTATCTACATGTCACGTGACGTCTTCCCTCACAATTTCGCCCACCTGGTCACACTATTTGTGTGTCACATGTATCGTCTCACCTTCCAGGCAGCTTGATAGTGAGCCTAGTGCTTGAGGGCACGACGTCTGGCGTCACATCCGCTCTGAGCAGCGTGTGTCACAACATTGCTAACGGTACGACCTTGACCTACGGTGGCACTACCTTGACCTTCTCACCCTACATGTCCGTGAATGGAGCCTCCTACTACGGCGTTACGTGCGGCTCTCAGGCGACGGTACGTTATCTTGTAGACACTTTCGTAGACAATAGAGATCGACAGACAGGCAGACAGACAGACAGACAGATGTATGTCACCGGCAAAGAAAAAATGTCTTGACGAACCGGTCTCATGGTCACAATAAAAGTTTGACAACAGAGACTTAAAAAGTCATAGAGAGATACAAGCTATGTGATATGACTATTCCTCACTATTCCTCACAATGTAGACGAAAACTCGCATTTTTTTCTGTCTAGTCCGAGAAGCTGCATCCGGGAATCATTGCTGCCATTGTGATCGCCTGCGTTGCTCTGGTGTTGACGGTAGTCCTGATGCTACTGTGGAAGTTCAAGGTCTACCCTCAGACGAAAACATATGGTGAGTGACATCAACAGTCGATTCTGTTTCAATGTAGCATCTCTACCTCATGCGTCTTTGACAAATGTCAGCAAGATGTCCTCATTCATAATGTCAGGAACAACTTTCACCCTTTCATAACTTTATTTTATTCCTCCTCTAGAAATACAGCTTCGAACAATGACAGGAGGCACTCGACCGTATAGCGGTAATAATAGAGGATGATAATGATTTAGGATTGATTGCTTGATGATGGTGAATGATGATGATGATGATGGATGATGATGCAGACACAGAGCACACGAGTCTGGGCAGGACAGGGGTCAGTCTCTCTGAGCAGCGAGGACACATTCCTGAGCTTCAAGACTCGCGCCATGCTGGCGACCCCCATCCCACCGCTGACAACGGACATCAAGAACCAGCCCCCGCCGCCATCCTCAGAGCTTGACCCCAGAGCTGACCCCAGGCGTGCGCACTGTGACCCCCGTCCCAGCCGAGACCCTGTCCACCCAGCGCGCCGTGTTCGCCGGACCTCGACTGCGCCCCAGCTCCACGGAGAAGCTGCTGTCGCCCTCGCCAACTGCCGGGTACTGATGCCCCGGGCTGTCGTGGACTCCGGTGACCTCTGGCAGCGTCCAAGACATTTCTTAGACCTCACGACCCTTGCTTTGTGTCCTTATCGCGTGTTATTACTGTTCTAACCTTGTCATTAGCAGTGCTATAACTGTCATAACTTTCAACTACACAACACTTGACGGGTCACTTGATGGTGGCGACAGTGTTCTCCCATAAGTACGCTGTGAATATGCTAATCTCATCACGTTTGTACAATGTCCACTGTATTTTCTCAGATAACAGCAAGTAGAGATAATATATAATAGATTACATATTTTTAATGCTTATTAAACACTTTCTTGGAGACAAGCAATAGACACTCAGTTAATAGCAGTATTTATTAAGGATTATCAATTAATTTTGTCAGCTAGAAGCTGTCGGACAAGATGAAGACTACTGAAGTATAGAATTGTAAAAACAGAAGGAAGAAGCGAGTCGTCTCTGGACTGCTGTCTGACAAGTGCGTGCACATAAGAATCACGTGATTCACAATCGGAAGCTGACTGGTGGAATCGTTAGTAACGGAAACAGCAAAAACTCAGCTTTTTACAAACGCTGCACCTTTTTTGCGATGAGTATGTAAGTTCCAGTGATACACATCAAATGCATCTTTATGGAAATGTTTTTAACTAACGTACACTTTAAAAAGTCTCCCTGTATTCATGTTATGGCCGACATATTTTTTCTGGTATAATATCCGTCCTAAGCATGTAACCTCCTGCACATTGGTGTTTGGATTGTATTTGCGTCCTATTCTTCATGTATATATATACATGACTAATAACTTGCAAACATTTTCTCATGATGACGCGCACTTACTCACATATCCTGAAATCATCAAAAAGAACCACAAAAGCTATTAAAACTCTACAACCACCTGTACAACTGTACACCTGTACACCAAGAAAGCGCGTTTCTGACACGAAAACGAAAAGTGCACATACACAGCAAGACAACTACAACTACAACACCTTCTCTTCACGCCATCGCAGCTCAACACTACATTGTTTCTTGAAAACTAATAATGGTGATGTAAGACAGTCTACACAAACCGCCTCAGAAAGTTGTTGATGCTGATTTGTTATGCACCGTCTTCTGTTGTGGGTGTATTTACTGTGATAATATGCTGTGTAGTGTTTCTGGGACTTGAATACTGTGATATCCTTTGTTTTCTACATCTACGAACTTCGATTAAATGCCTTTTGTTCTTTTATTTTCTCGTTCTTTTTCATATTCGACTTTTGCATTATAAAATAAAGCTTTGGAAAAAATCAAGACGTGTTTGTGATAGTGGATGAAAACATCGACACGTACTCACGCAGGGAAGCGCGCATGGGCACTCGAGCACGTACCCCCCCACACACAAACACACCCATGTCTGAATTTAAAATAAAGTTGGAGATAGCTTTAGCATCCTCTAGACCCGCTAGTTTCAATATGATCACTGTGATCATCCCGGGTTTAATGTTTACCCATTGTATAATGAACCTCATAAATTAAATTGGTTTACTTTTTTAAAAAGTTAATTTACACCTGTCATTACGACCGCACCATGCATGTTACCTGCCGTTTAACACTTGACGGAGGAAGCACAAAGCACTGGGAGCATGGCGAGGTCTGATGTCTCCCGCTGCCTGTGAAATCTTTGACATGAAGTAGAGTAGACTTCTCCATTCGTTCCCCTGCCTTGTCACCACTCCTCGTGTACTCACCTCACCCTCGCCAACAACCCTCCTATTCAGTGACGACACCTGCTGGCTGGGAGACCAGAAAACAATCCACTTTGATCAGGAGCAGCGCAAATTCAGTTTGTGCTGAGATGCTGGATGAGTCGGGGAAGATTTGCTGGACATCCCCTAAAACCCCGTGTTCACTTATCTCACTGAAAACAAGCTGTAGCTCTACACTCACTCACTGACACAACTATAGCCTTGTACTTAACACAAACTAGCCTTGGGTACTATCATGACCTCACACCGCAAAAACAACCTGTAGCCCTATAATTGCTACCTCACCTCACATCTGATGCTTAAAAGTTAACTCATGCATAGGGTTACAGTAAGTTATAGCTTCAGTTCATAGGGCTACAGTAACTGAAAGTTTCAGTTCATAGAGCTACAGTAACTGAAAGTTTCAGTTCATAGGGTTAACCGACGTGTTAGTCCTTTCTCCTCTGATGTTCTCATTCGTTCTCATAAACATTTTTATCTACACTTGCAGACCATTAGTCGCGAAAGAGTTAAAATAATCAGGAAAAACATGGAGGCACGGACTGGTCCGTGACATAGAGCAAACGTAACAATCACTGTTACTCCTCCCATGCACCTCCCTCGTCGACTGCCTCGTCTACCCATGTGCTCCCCTCCACCCCATCAACAGCTAGGGCCCAGTCAAGGGAGCCTGCTATAAATACTGACGCACGCTCATTAATTTCCGTCTTGTGTAACCCTTTGTCCTCGACAAAAAGGAGAGACTTTTATCGGTTTACACTCAGTATTCTTTACCTATCATCTTCAGGATCTTCCGCACGCGAGGCGACAGAGTAAATCAGGAAAAGGTGATTCACATTTAAAATGAGCGAATCGAAAGTTTGAAAAAGCGTGCATGTCATAGGATGATTATAAACAGGGAAGTGAATCGCACAGTGTAGTACGTGACTCAGCGGAGGGTCCAGCTCAGTGAGCCCAGCAGTAGGCGTACAAAGAATAATTATTATAATTAGCGTCGTTCACTGGGCGCGGACACCTGTTACAGGGAAATAACTCGGCTCCACAACACGAACGGTAACTCGTGACGATCCTCCGTGTGGCACCATGGCATCGCCCTGGAGGATGTGTGTACTTGTTCTCCTGACGGCTGCACAGGGCAAGTTGTTTACACAATTTGTTATTTTGACTAGCTTAGTTAGCGACATTTTTAAGAGCAGTATTGTGCACTGGGCGCTGCTTTGTTGGAGTTGTTGGTCATTCAGTTTCTGTCCACCGACGTTCACACAACGCTCTCCATTCACTTGTAGCTGTGTCCACACACTAGTAACAGGTGGCATTTATTAGGTCGAGAAACACATCATACCAACACCAAAGCGCAGATGCATAACATATTTCTGTGAGTACTTAATGGCATTATCATTGTCACGTGCATTCCATAAATATATTTTCGTCATTAATCGACATGCGCTAGTGTGAATAGTGATACAAGAAGTGATAAGAGTGTTTAACTGTTTATCACTGTTATTCTCACACTAGGTATTCGAACACACATGCAAATGCATAGATTATGCATGTCATAAAGCAATGACTCTTGGTTTTGCATCTTGAAATACATATGCTTGTTAGATGCTTAGCTCCTATTTTTCCATATTTTATTTCATATAATTAGCCACAGTAGCATTATGCAATATATGTATATGATATATCCTTGTTGGATTGTCACAAAAGATGAAATAACTACAAGACTGATGTTACTTCCAGAAGCAGGAAGCCAAAAGTGGAAGGATGATCCCAAGGATGGATTAGTTATTCATAAATGTGCAACACAAAATGTTACATTTTCTTGGGAGATTGAACCTGAGGAAGGAGTAATAGCAATTTCCTGGACCCAAATAAAAGGAGAGGCAAGGACCAATATTGCTGATTATTATGATGGGAAATTCAGCACCAAAAAATCCAATCTTGAGCAGGTAACTTCTTGAACATCTTACATGTATAATTCTAGTGTTTCTTTTCCTAGGAACAAATGAAATGTGTGCCACCAAACAACCCACTTTAAAGGGATTACAAACATCTTAAAAAAATTTGTATAGCTTTCAATCATTGACTATATTTAGCTTTTATGTGCAAAGTCCTCATGCATGTATGAGTTGGGAACAAGCACTTAAGCTCGGCACACAAGACCGTGAGTCTGACCTGCTGGATATTACGTTTTGCACTGACTGGACAAGAGGCTTGTACAACTACAGCTGCACTGGACAAAAAGCATGATACAACTTTATCTGCACCAAAAAACGGTCTAGGCCTATGATTAATTAGCTTATAGCTCTAAACGTACTGTCCCTATCACCTGGTTCATTATTCAAATGTAGTCCATAAACCACACACAACTCCAAGCCTCACGATTCTCTGTTTATTCTTCTCAGCTCTGCTCCCCTCTGTTCAGTGGAATCCTAACAATTCTTCACATATCTCAATGTTACAACCTCTCCATCCTCCCCATCCACATAGCCCCCACTTTCCGTGTCAGCATCATGTCACGCCTTCAGTTATACATTTGTAGTTTTGTCGTTTCCCAAAGTTGTAAGTACTTTCCTCTTGTGGACAGTTCACCCATTCAGTTTCTGTTAACAGTTTAGTGCAATGATTATTCCTGTTTATGCTACTAACAGCAATACTTTCTCTTTCCCTGTCCACTGTGTACTGATACTTTTTCACTATGAATAACTTGTGTGATTAATGATGCTTCTCCTTTGTTTACCCATGTCTTGAATGCTTTCTTCTTTCTTTGTTTTTGAGTTTTCTCTACAGTTTAAAAAAAAAAAATAAAAACAGAGTATATGCTTTTCTTTATTTTTGTTTTTTTTTCCTGTTCTGCTGCACCAGTGTGATATCAAACCATGTGTAGGTCTATTATTACTATTAATAGGACATTTATAATTACATAGCACAATTTTACAATATCCTTATTATGTATTGCTATACTAAATGGAAATAGAAAAAATCACACAGTGGCCTGCTAGGCATGTGAGCACAGCTGCATACCAAAACCTACATGCACGCATGACACGTGCAAAGATTCATGCATCACACACACACACTGGAAGAAACTGGAGTGCTTGGAGCAAACCACCAAAGGTCAGCTCTGTCCACAGAGGTCACATCTAGAAACAAACCCATGACACCCGATTAACAGTTGCACCAGGCATTTAATTACTACACCACCAGCCACCAATTATTAGTGTTGTTGTTAAATGTAGGAGCAAACATTTTGACGAAACAATAAAGAAGGTTTGACAATGTTGGCATCCATTAGTCTTCATGCCTTTAGGAGTTAATGCCAGTGTTTTGTTTCCTACACTTGGAGTCCTAAAGCATTGGTACATAGTTTAATAACTGGTCTGCAATAAATGTAGTAATTTGTCATTGATTAATTTCATGAAGTCCATGAGTTATAACAGTACTGAATTTCAGACTTTAAGCTGTGACTTTTTACTGCTGCTTTAAACCTGGATTTTTCATCTTCTGATTAATTTTTCGATGAGCTCCGTGCTTAAGTGTTAACTGTTCACTTTGTTACGGTGTTAACTGTTTACATTTTTTAAAGCACACACCCTCATCATGCAGAAAACAAGACGAAATGCCTATGATGCAGCTTTCAGATTGTGTATATTTGCTGCTTATTTGTGAAAAAGTAGAGTTCTGGGTGGGGCTTATATACAGGTGTGCTCAGTGGACCAAAATTTACTGTATTTTCTTCAGAGCTTTGAACCACAAGGTATTAGGTTACCACTAAGATTGACATTTACACATGTGTGGCTGGTAATGCCAATGTATTATGTTACAGGTTGGTTTGGCTGGAATCAAGCTATCTAACCTCTTCATGGAAGATTCTGCAACATATATTGTAAATGTCAAACTGAAAGATTTGCCATTGATGACAAGAAGTGTCAACTTAAGTCTCTCAGGTAAAAGTAATACATTGAAAAGGTGACCTTGGCACTTAAGAATTTACTTAGGTAAGCGGGAAGTGTACTTATTTTCATTAAAATTTCAAACTGAAAATAATATAAGGATCAATTATAATTATAATTAAACTTGAAACTTTTGCAGAAATCAATGACAAAGCCTTCTGTTATAAATCCAAAGGAAGTAAAATAAATCCAATAGCTATGTATAATGCTGTTGTTTATTGCTTAAACATCAGGATTCTTAGAATACTCTATTTCCAGTTTTCTTCATTATAATCTTAACCTGCAAATTTCTTTTATAGCCATCATCAGTTTTGCTTTTTTAAGGACTTAATTACATTTGGAAATGGCTTAGCTGAACCTATAGAATGATAGCTCCCTTTTCATATGTATCATCCTTGGATTTATTTTAAGTTATTATTGCATTAACACTGTTAGTTCATATTCAAGTAACATATCGATGTGGTTGGCAGCTCGGCAGCAGGTATGCATGTAACCTGACTGGGCTGCAAAATGTGTCTAGAATAAGGGAAGAACCACAGAACCCTTAATTTAATTTGCCATGCATTTTTCCACTTTATTGCTATCCAATATTTTGTTGAAAGAGATAGAAAATTAGTCCTACAGGTGACACAAATCAGTGCTTTAAAACGCTAAAATAACACGACTATGTTTGTTCGAATTCTGGTGTCTGTTAAAAAGTAAAATCTTGAATGTATTTTTGTTTTCCTTTTATCATTCAAGAAGTTTCAGATTTGATCTATTCACTCTGGCTCTGATGTATTATAAGAGAACAATGAAATATTATTACAAATATATAATGTATAGTCTAAAAACTATTCTTTGATCTTGATATAAATTTATTTTGCTATATCATCAATCAGATGAGATTGTTGTTTGTTTTTCTTTTATAAGACAGTAAGCATGCTGTGGTTTTACTGTCTTTTTTTAGTGTTCCTTCGTAATATTAATGTTGGTATTATTTACACTGTGTAGCCTGCTTTTCATCCTACTCTGTTTGAACATTTTCATCTTTTTTATCCTATTTTTAAAAGTCAGAAAACAGTCTGTTGAAATAATTTGTGTAGATTTTTATATTTTTCTTTCTTTTTTTTTTTTCATCTAGAGCCACCCCAACTGCTGAAAGCACAAGAGTTCCACATTAATCTGAGCACCCTGAAGGAAATGACTTCAAGCACTGATGCACAAGCAGTGCTTACAGACAGCTGTGGTGTGGACCCTTTGCTTACCTGGGGAAGCCAGCCATATCTGTTATCTGGAAGGTGGGTTGTCAGTTTTGGGCTAGGCTAAAAGGAGAAAATACTATCAGGATAGTGGTGGATTGAATGGTTTTGCGAGGATATAGAGATACAGAGTTGTTGAGTCGCTTAGTCTTGATATCACTAAAAAAACACTATGAAAAGAAAAAATATAATAATACTAGTATCAAAATAGAGTTTATTTGGTGCTCTTGTTTCCAGTGTAATACATGATAAACCTGCTGAGATTGTTGACATTGTCAGGCACCTAGGCTCAGGTTTTGATTGCCATATTTTAAATGTGGCTAGCAAATAGTATTCCTTCTTCCCAAGCTGAACAAGTTTTCAATCAGCAAAAGGATCTTGAGCCATTTTTAATCAGTCATTTATTGACTGTCGTTTATCTTTTCCCTTCTAATATGCTTCATGTGCTGATTTTACCCTCTTGTCTGTCCATAAGAATAGTTTGAACAGCATTGTCAATATATGTTCTAAGGTAATTGGTATCAGGCAGAGGGATTTGGCTTTTCTTTGTGATCAGCAAATTGTCAGTAAGGTGTCTGAATTTTGTCCATACCAGAACGTGCTAGCAGGAGAGATTGTTTTACTGAGCTCAGGGAAACTATCCTATGTCTGTATGCAGAAGTAACAGGCACTTGAAATCATATTTTGTGTGAGTGTGTGTGCATGTGTGAGTTGATGTAGTCTTAAGAATAATCTGTGTAAGACTGTTGGTTTTTAAGTTTCTTGTGATGCACAACTTATTTTGTCCTTATCATTATCTTGTAACTAGCACATGTTCGTCTATATTTTTGTAACTTAGCACGCTTCCGACTGGAATTAATAAGGTTGGTCATTGGCATTAGAAAATAAGAAAAACTCTTTCTTCCTCCATATCTGTGGGTGGTCCAGTGGTCTAGTGGTCTAGGGAATGGTTAGCTCATGTCACCAATGCAGCGAGGGCTGGTTGTCCTGGGTTCAGTTCTCATCTCAGGCACACTGTTCTTTCTCTGCTTGTTGCATCTATTTACAGGACTGACTGCTTTGCCATGATATAGCCTTAGTTGCTGACTCAGCCTAAAACACCAGATCCCCCCCACCATACACTCTCCCTACCCCTCTTTCATATATGCACAGTACAGTTTGCTCTCCAGTATAAAGTCAAATATAAATTTAAAGGTGCACTAAAGAAACACAATTGTCCAATCAGCCTGGTTTAACTTTTTCATGATCCAAGAAGTCTTTATACCAGAATATCAGCACAAGAATATCAGGATATGACCAAAATATTTGACACTCAAGATTTACCTCCGGAAGCTTTCTGGATATTTGTAACTAATTAATCTGCTTTCTGCGATAGGTCTTGATGCATGCTTAACCTCTGAAGTTAGTGCAGTTTATATTTAATAAACAGAAATCCATAGACATCAGAGTAATGATGGGCTATAGATAGCATCTATTACATGAAGCTATATGTACTGTATGTCTGCTATTTGATCACCACTGTCCACTTTTAGCATCCTGATCAAAGACAGGAAGAAAGTTCATACTATGAGGACAATTATTTTAAACTCAATTTGACGGCGATGCATGAGGGAGGTTTGTACTTCTGTGAAATCAACAACTCATCACCAGCATTCCAGTGCCTGCAGAGGGACTCCCCCTTGAGGAAACGTGCAAGCATAAATATTGTTGTCCCAGAGCTTGAAACAGTACAAGGTGAGATTTTTGTAGAATAAATTTTGTATCCATTTTAGACAAGTGTCAGTGTGTTTAACTGCTAAATAGGTTGCTGTTCTTAAAATTGTATAAGAATAGTACTCGGTAATAAACAGAACTGACCACACAGGCTTGTTCTGCAGAATTTTTTTTCTTATTATCAGACTGGAATCAACTTCCTGACCGACCTGCTGTTAGACAGCTAAAACAGTGATAGTTTTTTCCTGTATGATTATTCTGTTTGTTTTATTATCTTATTCTGAATCTAGAATTCTGCAAAATATATGATGAATGGTTAATTATTGTGCGAAACTGCTCAACTCTTCCTTTACAGTTTTGCACATGAACATCTTCTCAGCTACACCTCAGTTGTGTCGATTTCATTTGTATTGAGTTAGCACATTCACTATGTGGCATAAACATTCCTATTCCAACATGCACTTTGTCTGCATCTTGCTATACTTTGAAATCAGTCCAAATCCCCCAAAACATGAGATTCATTATGATATGCAACTCTGCAAACCGTTAGCTTTGGGCATATAAATGGTGAAGGAAGATAAAGATGAAGATAAAGAAATTGATAAGGAATTTTTTATTTTGTCCATTGGATGCACCTAAATTCTTTTTGCGAAAAAGTGGTGTGTCAAAAAGGATTCAGGTAGTAAGGGCTGATTTTGACATATTTTGATTTATAATTATAATTTTTTATGATATATTGTTTGGCTATAATGATATTTTTAATCAAGTGAATTTTTTACACATTAGAGTAGCACAACTAATAATGAAAGAGTAAAGGACCACATTGTTTCTACTTGGCTTTCTTTATATTGGTCTGCAGAGCAAAAAGGTGCTAGTTAGAATTATGCTAAAATTTAGAGTAAATTTTCACGAAGTATTTTTTACAAAACTTTTAATTATTCATTTACAACTTTTAAAAATTGATGAAACTTCATGCATTGAGAGGGGGTATGGGGTGATGCCAAAAGAGATAAGAATGCTGGTGTTTGTAACATAAATTCTAGTCTACCATAGTGTGTTGTTGAAGAGCAGCACTGGTGATTTCAGCGGCAGCACCAGGTCTTAGTGGCGGTGAGGTTGCAGGCATTGCCATAAGTGTTGTGGCCATTTTACTGATTGTCATCATCGTTGCTGCTTTCATTGTTGTGAAATCTAAGGGAGGTGAGTAGGGCATGGCTACTGTTTAACCTACACTGTATTTGAATAATATTACTAAACTAAATGGTCACCTTTTTTAAATGCTTCCAGTATCTTGTTAAAATGTCATATGTGGGAGATTTTATGTTTATATGTGAATTTCACTTGAGTGTAAATAAATAAAACTAATCCTGTAACTGAATGCGCATCATGCATGAAAGAAGTTTGCGTCAGAGACTGGTTCAGTCAGGCCCGTTCTTAGCCCCCCCGGGGCCCGAGGCAAAGGGCATGTGCGGGGCCCTCACGCCACGATCACACGGTTTTAGTTGGGATCTAAAGTCACTTTTTTCCTCAGGGATATCTCGTCTTTTATCATTGACAGCACGCTGCATACACATTACAAGTTCCATAGGCCTAGTTACCATATCAATCAAAAGCGCGGGGCCCCTTGAAGCGCGGGGCCCTAGGCAGATGCCTCGTCCGCCTGCCCCTAAGCACGGCCCTGGGTTCAGTCATGTACAACCACAATGCAAAGACATTTTGAACTTTTGACTTCTGCAGTAAAACCCTGAAACAGTAGAGTATGTAAATGATGGTTTAATCAAAGCTCAAAACATTGACAGCAGTTTGAAAAAAAAACCACAAATCAGAGAAGCTGCAAGAAAGGGATGAATGAAAGGGGGTTTCGGATTCTAGCTGCCCAAACATTGTGTAATTTGCATTCAGAAACTTGCTCATGAATAAAAATCTCTGAAAGTGCAAAGGCCCATATACAAACATTGCCTATCACTTCCACCCGTGTTGGTTGAATCACTCTGTGCCAAAATTTGCACACTTCTGTTGTTGAACATTCATAGCATTTTGTTGTAGCTGACAAATGTATTAAAAGATAACATACTGCACAACTAATGGAGTCACTAGAGCAATAAAAAAGTTATTTACATAGGTGAAAATAAGAATAAAGATTTATTGACAAAGTGACACTGCACTTGGAATATGACTTGCTGATGTTAGATAACTCTCCTTGGTGTTTTAGTCACTTTTTTGTTTTTGGAGGGTGGTGGGGGTATTTGAAAAATCAACTTTGTCAGCCATGAGGGTACTCTTACCAACTATAAGTCACAGTTTTGTGATAAAGACAGAGTTTTTGTCAGTTGTTTTATATTTTAACACGGGTGGTCCGGTGGCACAACTGTCCTGTCACCAATGCAGTGAGGGTTGCCTGTCCTGGGTTCAGCTCTCGCCTCGGACACGCTGTTCTTTCTCTGCATGTGGCGTCCTATTGTTTTATTCAGGGCTGGCTGCCTTGCTGTGGTATAGCCTTAGTTGCTGGCTCAGCATAAAACACCCCTATATTTTTATACTAATTTATAAAATGTAACATGATGACAATATAACTATGGCAGCATTACTAATGCACTTTAAGGATAAGATATGTTGTGCTTTTCACATTTACTCGAATGTCACAAATGGGATTTCATCACTGATGCATGCCTTTCAGAAGTCAGAATCAGATGTTTGTTCCCACCCCCTGCTCAACATTCTCCAAAGCATCTTGCTGCAGTGTTACTTAGTGCATGCATACATGTGCAACAAGCTAATAACACTTGACATATTCTCTCACTGCCCTCACATGAATGAGGTTCTACATTTGTGGTGCTGTGTTTCAGGAAAATATTACAAACCCAGAAAATCAGAGGAGGAACTTCCTGAGGGTGCTTCAGATCCTCTGAGTAAGCAGGACATTTAAGTGGAGATACCATTTATATGTTTGACATCTAACAGCGACTAAAGCATATGTAATTTGTGCTGGCTATCTAGTTCTTGGACCAACTAGTGTTGTCTTGTGAGGATATGTTTGATGCCTTGGGTTTCTTATACTAGTCATCTGCATCTTGCTGCCCATAGAAGGAATCAACCAATGCCAAATGAATTGGGAGGAATTTTGAAGTTGAAAATCAAAGCCAGATCCCTTTGCTCCTTCAATTTTAACGAAATTTGTATGCATCATGCGTATTTTCTGCTCTTTCCTTTGCAAGTACAGCACACTGTTTGCATGCATTTGTAATTGTATTTTAAATTTCAAACATTCATTTTGACTTGCCTTATGCAATCTATTGTATAAAACAGTTTTAATGTAGTAATCACAATTTTTACATCTTGAAAGTGACAAAGTGACATTTTGGACACCTTGACAATGACCTGGAGATATTGATGGTTACACAGTGAAGGTGAACAAATGATCATGGCTTACATTTACTGACACTGTCTTGCCGATATCAAACGCGTCACAAGTTATTTGGAACCTGCTAATGATGTCACAGTAATAAGGAAATAATATCACAATTGTATGCTGGCATTTTTAAGTCAGGTCAGCAAATTTTTGCACAGAATTTCCGAAATGTGCCAAATGAAAAAAAGAAAAAGAATATGTGTTGCTTACTTTGGACCATAGTTATGAAACAAGGATAAGTCCCTGGCCTAGGGCTACATAGGGAACTAGAAGACAACCGTCTTGTTTGTGAAGTTATAAAGCGGTGTCCAGACCCTGGAGATGTTGTTTAACTCCTGAGGCCATAGTTATAAAACAATGGCAAAGGTGTCCTAGGGTAAATAATTAAAAAAAGTGTTTTGAGGGTCTGGAAACCACTTTATAAGTTCAGAATCAATGAGTTTCCCCTTGAGTTCCTCATGTTGCTTTAGGGGAGACAGTGTCACTGCACAACTACATCTCCTGGAGGTTTTCCAGTTTAGGGTTCGAGGTAATAAATGTCTGGTTTGTGCAAGCAGAATATGTACAATCATCCCCTGCCAATGCTTAGCTGTAAGCATTAAAACAAAAAAATCAGAGAAGACAGGATATATTCCATTGACAAAAATCAAGAAACTGTATGACCATGTTGAGAAAGATGTGGAGCTTAATGGGACAAGGAACCTTGATGAAAAATTTTAAGATGATTGTAAATTAGACAAATTGGCAAACATTGGAATCTTCTGAGAAAGACCTGTCTATGGAAATTAGTCGTGATAGTTTAGTCCATTTGTCACACCATAGCAGCTGGAGACCTGTATACAAATCTGCAAATGTTTTGATGTCTGTGCCTACAGTGTATTGTGGTACAATCAACAATATTTCATTATTTTTTTAGGATGCTGTGTTAAATGGCACTTTTAAAGCATATTTATCATACTAGTCCCCCCCCCCCTTTTTTATTCTCTTGAGGTAGCATGTGTGTTGTGTGCACACATTTTTGGCATTTTTAAGACTGGCGCTGGCGCCTTTTTTGTGGAATATTTCCCAGAGGATCCTGAGTTGCACTGCCTAGTTTGTCATGTCCTGTCCTTTCTGCAGAATCTGATACCTTGATGTGTTCCATTATACAACTCTAGCATGTGCATATCGCCATATACACATTTAGAATCAGTAATCAATTTTCTATCAAAACATTTATATTTAGCTGTGTTTCTCTGAGGTAAACTTGATGTATTCTGCTGTCTTCTTCCATTTTTTTTGTGATAGATGTGTAAGCTTGCGGGTTTAGTCTGGCTTTTTTGTTGTCGTAATCCTTTGAAACCTCATATTGAAATGGCGAGGCACTTGTTATTAAGACCATCACAGTGACAGATTATGGGTTCACAACAGTTAAATCTTGGTGAAATATGGCAGTGGCTTAATCAAACTGGCTGACTGTGATGTAGCCATTGCTGTGATTAATAATAAATTTAAAAGTGCACAGTTTAAGTGAAATATTTGCTGTCGCTGCTGGTGTTAAAACCAGAAAAGGAAAAAAAAATCTTAAAACTAGATCAATTTAAAAGTTAAATTTCTTTTTAGCATAGTATGTCTTCTAATAGCCATGATGTCAGCTAAGTGATTCTGTTAGTCATATAACTAATAGGTTTACAAGGCTGGCATTATGACATTGACAAAGCAACTGGTCCTACCATAACTCATGATTTCATGTTTAAGAAACTATCTGTCCTCAAATGATATTGTATTTTATGACTTCAAAAAAAAAAAAAGAAGATATTGGTAAATTTATTATTAAAACTGTACTTAACAATCAAAAATGACTGATCTTACATTGGTGATTTATTTCATTTTATATCCAGTGAAAAAAAAAAAAAACCGTACTGAAATATAGCCACACTTTAGTTCTAAGCATACAACTCATTGTAACTGCACCATATCGCTCTTTAGAGTATCCAGGACAAATAATCTTTGTTGTCTTTCTTCAAATATTATTTTCATATCAAACTACAACTTACTGAAGTCTTACAATCTCATCTCACCTGATAATGAAGGGTAGCACATTCTTGCTGCTTCTATTTAGCTATCTTTTCATTCAACTGGAAATAGCCATCATAGGCTGCATCTATAGAGGAAGTAAGAATGTTTCTTTGATCAATTGATATTTTTCGATTTAACAAAAACATAAAATCAAATGCCTTTTTTCTTGGCAAACATTATGCACTCTTCAGAAATTGGTAATTTCACATATGAAAAAGAAAAGGTTTGTACAGTTTTTTCCCCAAAAGTCCTGTCAATTTATTTGCTCAAAATTATGCAATTGATAATAAATGTATTTATACCTAGTTTTTCACCCCTTTTGTGTATATCAGTGTGCACCCTAGTATCATGATCCCATATCATTTTTAAACATTTTTGTGATTGATTGAATTTACATTATCAACAATACAAATTTATTTTCTATATCTGATTATAATACCATTTTGTGGTCATTTTCTTAAACTCAAATCTGAAAAATTCCACTTTTTTACTCATTTTCAAATCCAGTTTTTTTTGCATCATTTTTTGAAAGGCCAAATCCATCAGTTATTTTTCAGTATCATTCTCTCTCTCTTTGAGGGATAGCTAATTGTGCGCTAGTCATCAACTAAAAGGCGATTCTTATTTTGTAAATGAACTCTATGACCATCTTGCCACTTTGCTGTGTATGTGGTTTAAGAAAAATGTAGCTTTTATATTATGATTTTTTATCTGATCTCATGTAAATATGCTTTTGTTTTTACTTGTTATTGCAGCTGAAATAAATATAGGTTGTGTGAGAAAAATGACTTTTGCTACTGTTGTGCTCTTGACATCCATAGTTATCTACTGATGTAACAATAATTATAATCACTTTAGTTTACACAGAAATCGATATAAATCTTGTAAGTTTCAAGCATGCTTACAAAGAAAAAATGTGGATGTATATCTCTGGATTGCTTGCAGATGAATTAACTTCTAGAACAAGAGTCAATGTGGTGAAATAACAACTTTGCAAAAGGCTTAAAGTTAATGTTGGCAGATAAGCAGTCTTAAAAGATACAGCTGTCGAAAAAGTAACATGGCCTTATTCAGAAGGGAGAGCATTCTACATATCTGGAAAACTTGTAGAATCTTACCAGCATTAACTGAAAAAAAGTTTACCTTATTAAAAAACTTATTAAAACACAGACATGGAACTGATTGAAGGGGTACTAAATAATGTACCTACACAGTACTAACTAAAGCATGAAATCTGCATCTGTCTTTCCATTGTTGTCCACAGAAAAAAAAAAGTTTTTAAAATATAAAGACTGACCTGAGAGCTCAGTGAAAATTACTGGAAATAGAGCATCAAGTATCAGAGAAACATATTCCAGTAGTATTTTATGATAAAGAGGCACAAGGAATATTAAATTTTCTCTTAATCATCTTGATTTGTCAAGAAAACAGGAACTGATGAAAATGCAGTATTTCTAAAAATAGTATTGTCTGCATTAGCTGAATTTAATGAGGAAAGATACAATCCTGGTAAAACAGATGAGGTCATAATGTGCTGAATGTTCTTTTTAATTCTCTGATGGAATTTGTACTCATTGTCATTTCCTTAAGATACTGGCTACACATGCCAGTGGATCAACTTTGTTCAGAGATCTGTATATACACTTCTCTGTTTTGTTCAAATTTGCCATGTGAACTTTGTCCCCACACCATACTCAAGAATTCACTCTCAACAGTTTAAAAGCAATTATTATCCAGTGACTTATACAGTAAAGACAAGTCTTAGGTGTTCAGTAAAACAAAGAGATCTTCCTACAACATGTCAACTATACAAAAACAATATAGCCAACTTTGATTGATGATAAGATAAAAAGTTTAAAGATCAAGCACCAGATACACAAGATTGGTGCTTTCTACACTGTTCTGGTCTACAAGTAACATTGTGACACAGTCACAAACATATCACAAACCTTATCCAGCACAATGCTAAAAACAACAGTGTTAAGGCACCATTGATGTGCAGCTCAAAACAATTAAAAAAGAACTGATAGTGGTAAAACACCTGACATCTTAAATGGGAACGTGCGACTAAATAGTAAAATTTGCATGAAGCTAAATGAGGAGAAATAAGTTTTTACATCAATAAATATGTATCAAATTATTTTTCATGGTTTTATAAAAGTTGCTATCAGTAGTCACATGGAAAAATTAAGTCAAATGCACCCACTTCGTAACAGCAAATTAATAATTATACAAAACAGACTGCAATGACCTTGATTATTGCCCATTACATTTAGATCTGGAGACCAGTCTGAAATCACTTAAAAATTTTAATTTTTTAAACTTCAATCAAAGCTTGGGCCTGATCATCCTTAACTTCTAAGTAAAGTTCAGAACTGTAGGGCTGTATGCAAAATCAGCTGTTTCATTTTCTGCGCAAAAAAAAAAAAAAAAATTGCTTCTTGAACACAATTTTTGATCAATGTTTCTTCATTGGACTTGAAGACAAGAATAGATTTACTGAGCCACACTGTTACAAATACCACTTACAGCCAACAGAGCTCTCTAATTTCTCCTGCTTTTCTAGTGGCAGGTGAGAATGCTGATGTTTGAAAGCTTATATCTTAAAAAGTAAGCATAATCATGTAATCATATTTTGGGAATTCTTATTTTAAAATGAACTAAACCAGAGCATAAAGAAAAAATATTGCACTCCGGTTAGCCTTTCACACAGCTAATTCAGTTTTCTGCTTTCACGTCATTATGTATAATTCTGAGGAAAAATGCATAATCTCAAAATGCTTTGTTTTTTAATGGAAGGGCATTTGAAACTGCAGACATCTTAAGGGCATATGTGAGTGCACCAATCTTGAGAGCAGGGCATTTGTGAATGAGACATCTTTGCCTTTCCTTCCCTAGTCTTCTACAGGTCAAGGTCAACAGCAGGAAGCATGCTGTCTGACAGAAGTATCACTGCAGCTAGTCTATGCCCTTGCTTGAACCATTTTGCTAACCAATCCACCCCACCCTCATGGTTACTTTTCTCTTTAGAAAGTCTCTTAACATGCTTCCAAGACTCAAGTAAAAGTAGTTGCAATGATAGTGAATAACTTGTTTCATGCTCAAACTTCTGACAACTGCCCCACATCTGAGTATACAAAACTCTACAGGCATACAGACACTATCTCTCTCTCACACACCCCAACATATCTGACTATGCTAAAATCTACAAGCACACACACACACTCTCTCACACACAAACATATATAGATCTTTTGTGCATAAACATTTTGTGGCAAAGATAAATCTTGGTCAGTAGATTATAACCATTTTAAGAGTTGTACACTTTTAAAATTTGTGGTTTCTAGGGGAGTTAAAAAATCAAGAAAAGTTAAAAGAGTCTGTGCTGTTGTTGACTGACTGCAAAGGCTGAAAGTCGGGTAACAAGACAGCCACTTTTCGTCTCATTTCTGCTCGCAGCTTCTCTCGCTCCGCCTCTCTTTGCAACTCCTTTGGGAACCGCCGCCAGGCTCGGAAAACTTTTCGTTGCAGGTGCCTACATAAAAAAATTATGCTCTGATGGTGAATCACTTCTTTTTCTACGAAATGTATAAAAAGGAAAATGATAAAGCTAATGAGCATTATGAATGATACATTTATGTCTGTGAATTTCTCCCACCATCTCTTTATCGACTTCTTCTCCCCTTCCTCTTTCTTCAGGTTCCCCTCTTCCTTGTTAATGCTAGTCCATGCGTTGAACCTAACCTTTTAAGTAGAATACTAGAAGTGACCACATCAACTGCAACCATCACTTCTAGTAATGTTCTTAGCAACAAACTATTAATATCAGAGAATGAGGAATCTTTTGGTTTTATTGAACAAATTTATGTTTTTCTATAAGAAAAGCAACAGACATAGCATTACTTGCTATCAAGTTAGCCATCAGCATCACTCCCATAACATTTCTTGTAATGTTCTTACCAACAATCTATTAACATCAGAAAAACAATAAGAAATCTTTTATTCTTGCTAAGTGCATTTTAACACTTCCCTTGTAGTTCTCCTTGTGAATGTGAACCTTTTCATAGCTCTGCATTGATACACTGCATTGAATGAGCTATTCTATGGGTCATTTTCATCATACACCCATACTTAATGCATTAACCCTCTAATGGCCACTGGGGTCCATATGGACCCCAACCAAAGTTTTACTATTTATGAAATGCAAACAGTTTATCTCAACCCAACAGGTGGTTGCAAGTCCTAAACAGGCTCCTACTTGATTAACAAAAGATGTGAGAACGGAGAAATTCAGTTTTGGATGAATAAACAAGGTGGATGACTGCACACTTGACAGTGTTTAGATCTGTTGATGGAAAGTCAACTCCAGAACTACACTAAAACCTCTCAGCTCGTTGATGCTCCACCTTAGCTCTCTGCAGCTCAACACAAATACGGGGCATTTTCCACAGTGTGTGCATTTTCATCATGATGAACATGAATGGCTAAATGGTATGGGGTCTTTTGTGGTTAACACTATAAAAATTCCATGGCTGTTAGAGAGTTAATACTTTTTGCTGTGAAGTAAAAAACAACGAAATTTAAATTACTCACAAGGGAAAGAATTCTGCTGCCTTTTGCATCTGCTGCTCTCCCTTTTCCTTCTCTTCATTTGTGAACTGGCGCCATGCATCAAAAGCTTTAGGCACAATTAAGTCACTATAGAATCTGTCTGCTCGTCGTTCCAAGAACATTGCTCGGTATTTGTACTTGAAACACAATAAAGGTGCATTTCAAATAAAAATTTGATAGAAGAGTTGCAAATTTGTGAGTTTAATAAAACCCTCAATGTTCACCAAAGATAGGAGGGCATTTTTTGACTGAAATTAATGAAGCAGGAAAATATTTCAGAAAGAAAATTAAGGAGAAATATGTGAACATGTGTCTAAATGTGTATGGTGTTTGCAAGTGCATGCATGTTTCAAGGATACTCTCATAAAAGTAGCAAACCCATGCGGATTATGAAACATTTATCAATCAACTGACAATTCAGCGAGTTAACAGCTAAACATGTCATAATGCTTACACTCTTCCAGCTCTTGAAACAATGCCGCACAATGATGTAGCCGTAAAGCTCGTCGGCAAGCCTTTTTTTCTCTGCTGTGACCTCATCTGTGAATGTTTTCCAAGCTTTGACTGTTAGCCTGTCAGCAGATACTCAAGATCAGTAAGTGCAAGGATGGCTTTCACTCTGCAGCTTCCTTCGATAAGTTGCCCATTTGGAGTAATATTTGTATAATCTCATTCTAGACACCACATTACTTTTAAACATGCAATCTTGAAACAAATATGAGAATAAATAAAGAGTGCTATGCAATAAATTAGTACCAATTTTTTTTTAGAAATTTTGGGACTGAATGGGAAAACTCTGTGTGTGTGCATGCACACATGTGGAAATGAATGGCTAGGCAAATGAACATTTGTGTGAGGATGCCACATATGACTGCTCACATGAAGGACAGTTCTCAGGTACCTCATCATGCATAGATTATGATGATGTTCAGCCACTTTCATCTTCTCCTGTGCCATCTCAACCATTTTCTTCAAGGGCACTAACACCCAGAACTTCATCAATGCCTTCCTGTAGTGCTCATCTGCCCTCACATTCAGTTCTATTTGTCGCTGAAGTTCATTTTGCCTTTCCTGCTCTTTCTGGAAAGGAAAACACATTCATATTTTCAAACATTACTCATTAAGGTACAGAGGATTCCCTAGTCATCTAACTCCCATAATGCATTGTGGCAATGCCATTTCCACAAATAGACCACACACTGTACCTCATGTTTAAGCATTTAAAAACATTCCTGAAAAAAAATGAAATGTGAACATATATGCAAATAGTTCCCAAGTGATTCAGATACTATTTGCAAACAGGAATTTCCTCTATTGTACTACTAGAGTAATGAGTGAAAGGAAGGTTTGATTTTCTTGAAATAGACTACCACTTTCATGACAAAGATGGCAGGAAAAGGAGAACATGAAAGAAGGCATATGTGACAGCTGAAGTCCTTTTCTATGGCAGATTCTGACTAGCACTATGATAAAGAAAGGTAACAAATCTTCAGACAATTCATACTTTATCTGCAGCAATAGTAGTTCATTATTTACAAGTATAAAATGTATAATTGTGTCAGGGCGAATTAATTTCTGCAGCTCAGAAACCAGTTAGCGGTTAGTGAAAATGAGATTCACATCCTATTGTAGAGAAGGTAGGAGAAATTAAATGTTACCATAAAACAAGTTTCTAGAACACTAAAATTCTCTCTACAAACTGCAATCTTTCCTTTGCATGTGTAGGTCATTTGAAACATGTGTCCTGATCAAACGTTTGATAAAAGATATATCTGTGACAAGTTTCTAGAAAAAATCAGCACAAAAAGTGAGCTCTGATAAAAACAACCTGACAAGCAGCATGGATGGAAACAAGCTCACCACTACAAGACAAGAGCTAGATAAATGATGATGATAAAAGAAAATGGCAAACAACAAGCCAGTGACTCATGTGTGGGAGACTAAGGCAGCAACGGGTGAGAATGACACAAATGCTGGAGAAACAACTGCATGGTTACTTGTGAAGCCATGATTTGTAAATAGTTTCCAACCACTAGCTCCATCATTTTCCTCAAGCAGCGGAGAATGAGAAAGTTGTCACCTGTTTTTCCTGCCGCTTCTTCTCTTTGTACGCCAAAGCCCTTGCTCTTTTCTCTTCTTCCTCCTTCTTTTTATGATCCTCCTCTTCCTGCTTCAGGCGCTCCTGCAAATGCAGTGGATGAAACAGTTCTTTACTTTTCCTCATCTCCATTAGCTGTGATCTGTATGAAATCTTTATCATCGTCATCTTATCTTTTCACCCTATTGATAATAATGAGACTCAAGTTTGCATTTCCCTGTATTAAAAACAAATGGGTGTAAATTACATCAAAGAGAGCTCTAAATAATGTTTTTAAAAAACCCTCCTGAGTATTTTTTTAACATATCCTTTAGAAAAACAGAAAGGTGTTATATGTTTATCATTTTCATTAATCATTGCAATTTGTAAATTTTTCTATCAGTGTCAAAGATGTCTGAAGACATGCATGAATGCATGGATTCTGTGTAAGTTTCTAGGCATTAAGCCCAGACGTTATGACAGACAAAATTTGATTATCAATTTTTTTCTCAATCATATTTCTATTCCCCATTGCTCCTCCATCCCCTCACCAATCTCTCTTCTTCTGCTCTGCGACGTTTCTCGTCCCTCTCTGCCTTCATTCGTGCTCTCTCCTTTGCTCTCTTGTCCATGTCTTTTGTTGTGGAGACATAGGTAAAGACACAACAAAAACAGTTCATGATAATCTTTCTTTTTCTCAGTGTTGAAACTTACTGGACACCTAAAATCTGTCTTGTTCAGACTCTTGCTGAAAAATAACTTAATATTCTGCTTGTTTACATTCCTTGAGAAAACACATACTTAATAAGCTATGCAGCAACTGTCCTTGAGTAATGACTTAAGAGAAAGCTATAATTTTGGTAGAATATATAACACAGCAACAAATTCAATGAAAGTTCCATACTTTCAAGGACTTGAAGATATTTATTTGCATGGTTCTGGCTGACTGCACTGCTACTGTGGTCACTCCTGAAGGTGCTAACTTCTGACCTGTAATTAACAGCACTTTTGTTAAGGGCAACTGGTAGCTGTGGCTAACATTCTGAGTGGAGAACAAAATTGTAAAAAACTGTAGAGAAGGACAATAAGGAAGAGAGGGCAAATGAAAAGAAAAAACAGAATCTTAAACAAAACAACACAACAGTGCTTATCTTAAACTAACCATTGTGAGCACTTCACAAATATGTAACACAGAAGGAAAAGGGCAAAGGAGTAAAAAACATTTAATTATACTATTCTTGTGTTCCTTTTATTAACTCAGTAACAAGCCATTTTGTAAACTGCACAAATATGTCATTATGGCAACAGTCCACACCTGCAAGTATTCCCTCTACTTATCACATCTTGGTGAGTGGGAGGGAATTCTCTTGTGGCAGACCTGTCTGTCCTTGAGGTGTCTGGGCTAAGCTCTTGTCTGACGATTGTCATCTGTTTGCTAGCACCGTCCCCGCCTGCCATCCTTTTCTCACTTCTGGCACTGCTTGATCCTTTCACTGGGGAATCTTCTGTTATAGAAGCAAACATGTTTTAAAAAATAAATACTAGCGTTATGTGTAATCCATAATAATATGTAATGAAACATGAAACTGTGAAACAGTAAAACAGGTATCTCAAATTTGAGGCCAACACTGACAAGACAGACTGCATTCTACTTTGCCTTTGAGCTTTGAGTAACTGGTCTGCATCATACATTAGGTAGTCATCAAGCCTTCATTAATGTGTTCACCATTCAAGGTAGTTATTCAAGAAATACTTGTTTATAAATTGTATTCAAGATACAATGACTGCCAAACTCAGTATACATAATAATAAATAATAAAAATGCAAAATTTGTAAAGCCCATACTCACACTCCTAAGGAGCATGATCTTAGCGATAAAAAACAAGAAAGAAACATGAACAGCATACAAGGGACAGGAAAGCAAACAAATAACATATGAGCTATAAAAGAAACATCAACCGTACTAAACAAAGAAGAAAATCAAATACAGAAAACACAAAGAGGAACCTAATAACAAGAACAAGAGCTGAGAGTAACATGATATTGCAAAAGGGTGTGAAAAAGGACTAGCATTGTGGGAAAGGGTGTTATGAGTAATGTTTACAGAAGAGGTGTGTGCTCAGTGCACGTTTAAAGGATTCAATAGTGGGTAGGTGGTGCATCTGGAAAAGGAGAGAGTTCCATTAATTCATTACATTGTTACATTACAGTATTACTAGTGAATTCTGTATTCTATACTGCACACTGTACTCCCTCTATTACAGTTTCACAGATGAAGTCTGTATATACATACCCTGAATATATATATAAATTCTCAACACACTGTACCCAATGAACATACTATGATATATACTCTGAATACAATATAACTAATAAACTCTGTAGACTACATTCCACTGTTTCTAATGAACTTCACTGCTATGAACAAGGGGTTGTCGCCTCTGTCTGTTGGTAGAGAGGGATTATCGCCCTTACCCGTGCATTAGACGGAATGCGGGAAGTGAAGACGTTTTAAGAAAAAGTGTGCATAAGTGAGCGAAAGGTTCACTGAGCCCCAGGTGTATGGAGAAAATACTGAGTTTGGTTATTCCTACACCAGTCTTCGAAGCAGAAAGACTGTAGCGAATTTTAAGTAGAAGAGCTTTGGGCATTGGATTAATTCCTTGCCTCGTCAAGGTATTGGATGTTGTTTTTTCTTGCTTTGGCTATCTCCCTATCCGTGAAAAAATGGTGTGAAATGATGTAATATTTGGTTGGAAGTGATGATAACAGAAAGAGGTTTTTTTTTTGGTGGTTGTTGTAATAGTGATTAAGTTCAATACAAATATATTAATTAGACAATAAGCATTTCAGGAATTACCCAGGACAGGAATTACCTGACAAAGATTACTCTGACCCAATGATGATATAAGTACCTTCAATGTCCTGAACATGGTCATCCCCACTCCTCTCATGCTGCTCACGCAAATTCGTCTGAAGGGACTGCACCTGCTGCCCTGACATCAGTTCTTGAAGGAGGCGTCGCTGCTCACGGATCTCACTTTGCTGGGTATGAAGTAGCTTTTGCTGTGCCATAAAGCGGTGCTCAAAGTTGTTGACAACATACCGCTTGTTCATCCATGGCTGGGTACCAAACCTGCGTCTGATCTGAGAAACACAATCTTTCGGTACATGTGTCCATGCATGTCCTCTTGCTAAATAAAAATTTTGTTTTATCTTTTTATTTTGCTTTTTTTCAAACATACAGGTGTAGGGACACGCCAGCATTGTTGTTAACCCAAATAGCGGTGATGGCTAGGGTAAAACGGCGTATTGTTCCAGTTTCAAGCACAATTACCTCCACACATATACAGAGGATGTTGAAGTGCACATAAGTAGATTTCATGACAGCAACAGCAGCCTATAAACATGAGTTTCATCTAAGGTCGACCCAAACCAAAGCTCCAATTCTCACCTTCAAGTCATCATGCTGAGGAACCTCTTCATACTGCTGCTCGTTAGTGGGGTTCCTGCTCAGGTTTTTAATCTCCTCTTTGGTCAGTTTCACATGCTTTTAGTCACCTGCCATGCTTCTCTTGGAATGGCATGCCCTTGGCTGGAAACAGAGGTAGCACTAGCACTGTGCACTATATTGTGTGTTGGCGAGGTCATGTCTTTATGAGGAGACATGTTGGGTTCTTGGGTACTCACCTCTCTGAACCACTTCTGTGTGTAGATGGACCAGATCTACTCTTCTGCCCAAACATAACAACAAGTAACTTAAATCATACATCGAACTGTTGTTTTCTTGTTTTACTCCATATGAGTACCCTTTACGCTCTAAACTGTTGTAAGTTCCAAAGCAACTTCTTAAAATGGGTTTTGAAAAGAGTTCATGCTTCCTCTTTTACGTCCTGAAGTTTCCTATTTCATAGTTTCTATAACACTGACATACTACATGTATGTAAAAGTAGACAGTGGCATGCACAATGTCTCCAACCTTGCTGTCTGTGCCATTCCTTTCCCTTGGTGGAGTGTGAGAAGGAGGGGCTGATCCCAACCCCACCTCTGTCACAGCTTTCAGCAGGTTGAGCATCTTGGTTCGCGTCTCTTGCTGCATCTTTTGCAAGGCTCTCTGGTCCTGCTGCTTGATGACCCACTCTCGCCACATGTTGAAATGACGGTGTAGCGTGATTGTGTGGTGGTGCCGTGTTGCTATGAGATTCTTCCTGTTAAAGCAAAGATCTTTTGTGTGGATTATCTTATGGTGCACAATTAATCATATACCATGCTTTGCTTAGTTTTTTTGAAGAGATAGCGTAGACAGGGGCAAATATAATTAGCTTCGGTAATTAGAGTTGGACTATGCTTTATTACCTGCCTAGCCATGATGAACCACTTGCAGTTGGCTGCCTTTTAAACAGTAAGGCTGCAGATTGTTACCTTATTTTACCTTCTTGTCATGTGTTTTGTTAATTCATTTTCTTAGTATTTTGGAATGCCAGTTCTTCAGATCTTGGTAAAGATTTATGAATGAGATCCAAAGATAAACTGATTACTTATAGAGCTGTTAAAAAAGTGCAGAAATGTTAGGAAACCATGTCTGGAGACTAATGATGGGATGAGAGAGCTTTCCCCAGTAAATCAGGTATCCACAAAGTACATGACAAGGGAGAGATTTTTAGTCATAGGTCCAAGCAAGCTTTGAACTGCCAGCCTTGTGCTTCAAGATCAAGTGTACTATAGCCACAACACTGGAGCCCCCTACTTACCTGGACCAACCTGCAAAAGAGTTGAGATTAAATAATTGACAGCTTGCTAAAGTGGGCAAAATCAAATAAACCACTAAGCTGTAAAACGTTAATGAGAGCAAATAATCAGCTGCACATACCTATTTTCTTCTGCAACATTCTTTTGATGCTGTTCAGTCTCCAGTGTAAGATGCTGAGAGCGCACCAGTGACCTCCAGGCATTCCATACACGCAGCATCAGTTTCCAGTCAGCAAGAGCACGTGCTTTGCCAAGCTGCATGCGTCGTTGGATGACAATGTTGTGCCAGGCCAAGAAATGCCTATGAAGCATCTAGAAAGGAATTTAAATATTAATCTTTTCATTCTTTAGTGCAAAATACAGTTTAATAAACCACTGGTTATATCATAATTTTCTCCCTGATAATGACAACTAGTAAAGGGATGCTATTTTGTAATTTTAATCAAGAAAAAGATTTTGTCATCAACATTTATTTCTCTTTGAGCAAAGAAAGAACTACTTGTAGGCTGTTACATTTTTATTTGTGTGATCCATGATTACTATAGTGCAATTTCTGCTGGAAGGAATTATCTAAGTATTTAAGTAATCACACATAAGTACCGTGTGTCTAAATGGCGTTTTTTTAATGTCACATCAAACGAACCCTTACTTCCTTTGAGCTTACAAATTAAAGGATATCCAAGTTGAATTGAAGTAGAAAAATGCAAACACTTTATATTTTGTATCATAAACACTCATACTGATACCCAAACACAAGAAATCCGAGGGTTTTAAAGCAAAAATCAAACAAAATAAAGACAGAAGTAAATTTCCAAATTATAACTAAAGTTCAAAGTAAATAGAAATAATCTGATTGTAAATCAACCCATCATGAAACATCACTTTCTTGTTTCTCCAGACATTTCCAAAAATTGGACACAAGGTTCTAGTCGTGCCTAGGATGTGTTCCATCAAAAGAAACATCTGAATAAAAACAGTAATGAAGTTGACGTTACCATCTCAGAGGGCACCAAAACACATCTACAGTGATTCTACAACTGTTTTCCGTTCTTATTATATTTGTGTGTTTTTCTTTCTTTTTAGTATGCACTTTGAGCCCGCCTTTATTGGTGGGAAAAATGCTATACACATTATTATTAAAAAGTTACTTATAAAGCACAATCATTCCAATGTCTAATAGATTCTAGTGATTGTATATCATGCAGAAATTAATGTACGCATTATGATGAAAAAAACCCCAAAAATTAGTGTATGAAAAAGGCTCCATTTTTTTTTTAAATGTCACAAGTTATCTTGACACATGGCCTTGTGTTGCCATTGTTTTAAAACGAAAAAAATCCAAAATATTCAAATTTTTAAATCAATGTTTCCTGCTGCTGTATTAATGGATGTAACCCATTTAAAAACTGTTTACCTATTTAAATGATTGGACTTAAATCCTTTTAGCTATCTTGATTTTGGAGTAAACTGAGTGTGGCACATTTGAATGTGTGGTCTATGTTTAGGTTGCTGAAGGCACTGTATATTTATAAATTTAGCTTGGAATATGCTAATAATTTTCATTTCATATCTTTTTTAAAATAGCACAAACGGACACATACATAGATACAGCCCTGAATCCAAAGGATTCACATAAAACGAGGTACAGCGCAACATTAAAACTTGCCAATAATGCATTTATAAACTGGTCAATCCAGACAGAGGTTGGTTGTAATAATGAAATACAAAGAAAGATCACCTTTAACCTCAGCGCTGCTTCTTTGGCCATGGCCAGTTCCTGCTGTGCAATCTCAGTCAACTTGCGTTCATTCTCCTTGCACTGTTTCAGCATTTCTTGCCTCTCTAGAGCTTGCTGTCTCTCTAGTTCAGCCTGAGCTTGATAAGCCAGTACTTCTTGTTCATTTTCAGCCTGCACACGCAAACCACTAGAAGGTGCTTTTGTTGTATATGAACACCATCATCAATGATAATTTACAAATTTGGACTTTTGGGACTTCATACTGTTAACTGTATTCAGCTAACATGTAGACATATACTTCTTATCTAAGAGCCCCAGAAATGTAAAAAGTTAACCACTGCTACCGTGATGCATGTACTGAAATACATCAAAACAAAACAGAATTTCTGTTTTTAATAACACATCAGGTACAACAACCAACTTGATTCTTGCTTCCACATGAGGTGATATTTGTGGCAGATGGCTTGATAGTTACCTCAGTTTCTCTTCCATTTGAGCTTTGTGCTGCTCGGCCATTTCCTTGCGAATGGCATTCATTTGCTGACGGATCTGCAGCTCCTCTTGTTTGGCTCGGAGGTAACGATCCTTCTCCTCCTGTAAAACACAGATGCAAATATTTTTCTTAAAATTTCTTTTTTGTGCTTATTCGGCTGTTTTATTCAGGAAGTCCAAAATAAATATAAAAGCACCACAATAAACAATGATGATGATGATGATGATGACATAGAAACAACAGTCTCCAGCAATCAGTCAGACGTTAACCTCCTTGGTGTTAATATCAAGTGTTACTCAAGCTCATAATTTGATACAAAAACAGTTAATCCAGAGCATTACCTGGGCTCAGGATGCAGTGACATCCAGGTTTAGTTTAGTCATTGTTACTCCTTGAGGAGCATAGGTGCCGCGATATTCAGGTACCTCTTTGTTAACCATTTCTGAGCTCAAGTAGTGCCCACATACCACTCTTGAACACCAAAGAAGCTAACACAGAAGAACAGTTGTCTATTATGAACCTTGGGCTTACCTTCAAAACAATCTGATGAGCTGTTAGTCGCGCTTGTTTCCTAACCTCTGCCTCTTTCTTCTTTTTTTCCAATTTTTGCTCCCTTTTTCCCGATTTTCTCGGACACGTTGGTGCCGAAGTTCCATTTTGGACCGAGGGTCATGAAACTTCTGATCAGACTCAAATCCCAAGTCCTTCTTGAAGTCTGACCTTACCACTTCTTTCTCAAGCATGGTTTTAATCACTGTGGACACTGCCTCATCCTCCTCCATGTTGTACAAGTTAGCAAATGGATCTGAGTGGAACATACAGACAGCATGAATAGCCATTTAATTTTTATTTTAGACTGACCAGAGCTTAGTAAACAGATGTGACTGACTAGCATGCTCTGGACAACACATGCTAATATAAAGCAAAAGAAGGCTAAACCAAGCCCACAAACATATACAAACCACATTATAACAGTTCTACCCACCGGCTTCTAAGCTGCTTTCTCTTTTTCCATTTGATGCAAACCCCATGCCACTAAATTCCTCAAAATTCCCATTCAGCATGCTGTTCCATTCTCGTCTAGCCTTTGAGCCCAGTTCCTGCTGTCGCCAGGGGTCATCAGTTTCAACATCAGCATCAGGTTCAGCTCCATCTTTGGAATGAGTGACCTTTTCGGATATCCATTGCCGAAGCAATTCTTCAGCTGTCACAAAAAGAAGGATGAGGATGCTATCTAGCATACGAAGCTGTCAAGAATTTTTTTCTTATTTCTCTTAAATCACATTCATTTTTCTGTTATGCGTCCTTACTCTTAGTGCCTTTTTCACAATTTTTGTGTACACAGAAGCTGTTTCAATCATTTAAAAAATTTTTTTTTGGCCACCTTCAAATTGAGAAATTTTAAGAGATGCACTTGTTGGAAGCTTTTTAAAACCATTTTTAACTACAAAATTTTGATTAGATACTTCTTTACTAAAGCAGCTCTCTTTTTTACCACTTTTATCATCTAGATTAGTTGGTTTGAATGAACACTTTACTAAATCAACTTTTCCTTTTATCATCTTCAAGTTGATATTTGTTGTGTTTTTCTTTTCTTAACCACCTTTAACTTGACATATCAGAACCGATACCTTCTTCATAAGCTTCATTCTGTATTCTTGCATTATCTGACATCTCCTGCACAGCCTGTTGACCTCGCACTCGCCCAGGTACATTGCATGATGTTGTCTCTTCCCAGCACAGCCTCAGCAGCAAGATTTGATGCAGCTTCTACCTTCTGGAAAACAACATTTTTTATAAATGCAGTTTTATAAAGAATGATCCTTCATACAACATATACCCAGATGGAAGACTTGCGATATGCTAAGATAAGACTAAAATTTATAAAATAACTTGCCACTTTAAAAATTGACTACCAGTACTTAAACTAACTCAGATATCTATTTCTGTGGTAATTTGCAAATACCCAGATCAGGGTTTTTTAAGTTACTGGCTATGCAAGACTAGAATTATGACCTTCTACTATGAAGACTAGAGCAGTAACAAGGCTACAGGGCCATCCCAGATTGAAAAGCCCAGCATTTCCCAGAATAAAATGTTGTGGGTTTTCACACTCACAGTAATAACTATTGGTGATTTTCAGACCCTTGACTAAAACTATAACTCCCATAATACACAGTTTGTATGATTTATGGACCATTCACAGACAAAAATTAGTTCAATGTTTAATGTATGCATTAATATTGTTTTTGTCTTGATCCCTAATGTCAAGAAATTGCTTTATAAGTGACAGGTTTTTATGATGTAAAGTGCGCCAATGAGATTTGAAAATAATAATAAAAGCACAGCTTAGTATATTACATATAGTCTTAAAAGATGAAATCTCTGACCTAAGATCTTTTATGATTTTAGACTCCCAACACTAATGTTTTGATATTTTAAGACCTCTGACACCAATTGGCTTGTATACTTAGACTCCTAGACAAATTTTCTTAACATAATTAGGAACTTTATGTATGTTTATGGGAAACACTAATGTAGCCAACAAATAAACACCATCTAGATAAATTAGATAAACTACCAACACAATAATGACCAAGGGATATTCTAGCCAGTACAAATAAAACACTGACATGAAAAGATCAAATTTTACAAATTTCCTACATTGTATTTAAGTCACTTTACAGTGGAACCTTGGATTACGTGTAACCTGGTCTGAAAAGTTGCTTCTCATGTGAATAAACAGTAAGCAACTAGCAGGTGACATTCTGACCAAGAATTATCTACGAGAAGGAAAAGGCCTTGTACAATGACCTTGTTAGTAAACTGCCCTGTATGTCAACAGAAAAAAGACGAAAATTTTAAGGCAAGCCGGGGATGAGAAGAAGAGAAGTGGCATTCATGGTGTTGTGATTCATGGAGAGGTGAATAAATATTTTTGGATTGTGGAAGGAATCGTCTGCATTTCAATCATTTCTTATGGGAAATTTTTCTTTGATATATGAGTGATTTGGATTACGAGCATAATTTGTTCTGGGAATGTGCTCATAATCCAAGGTTACACATTGTATGACGTTTCAAACATAGCCTTATATACATACACTACATAAGCTGTTTAATTTTCTTATAGCATACCTCAATCCAGTGCTTAATATCATCTGTAGTTGTCACCTTCTGTTACAGAACAAAGAGACCTTCAAGCAAACAGGGATAGACAAATAAGATTTAGCTTTACAAACAACACTGTACTTGACAGTAGCACGTATTAAGCAGGTCTCTACTGAAGGCATCTTAAATTGCCAAATAACATTGATCTTAAAGGAAATATAAGACACTTTTAAATGTAATTCATATTTTTTTAAATGTTTGTTTTAATAAATAGATAATGTTTATTCTTAGACCAGAATAACATATACAAAGCATTAGTTTGACAGCATGTGGAATATAGACACATAGTTTATTTGTGAAAAGGTAGTCTGTACTTATTGAGCATGCAACATCATGCAACTTATAGCATGTTTAATGAGAGATATAAATGAGTCGAACACTAATAATTAGCTTGTGCCTACTCTAGTCCCAATTTTGCACTACTACTAAAACACCTGGCAGTGCAATGGAAAAGATCAGTTGTTTGCTTAATCTTTGCTGCCTATTTTAAAGTAGTGACATAATTTACAAGTAAAATTCCATTCACGTTTCATTCCATCTTTGTAATGACCGGGTACAGTAGGTGTGGATTTTCAATTGGTGTGAATGGAACACGATTGACATTAGTTTATTAAAAACGTTCTTGAAGCATGAATAAACACATTTCTGCATAAAAAGTATTAAATAACTGTTTTAAATGATCAATAATCGATGCTAATGATAATTCTGAAAAAATCCGGAGAGGAAGAAATATCTATATATATATATTACTTATTTGTAAGTGGTGTGAGTAGACCAAGATTTTGTTATCTATTTGTGGACCAAGTAAGAAATCGTAGTTAAGTGATTTGCCAGCACCTGAATTCGTACAATGAAACACTTAAACATAAAACTGACAAAAAAGTCACTACTGATTTAATCTGAACTGGTAAAAGTACTTAAAACTTCTTAAAGAAAGGGGTTGCACTCTAATGGGAAGTTGCTAAATGAAATCAAGCAAGACTGGTTTGAAGCTGAACTCAAAATACAAACTTGAGCCCTGGAATGTATCCGAGGTTTTGTTTGTCTTTTCCATCTGTATAACCCAGCTTTGTGATAATCGTCTTCCATTCTTGGTAATAGCGATAATTCATTCCTCAAAGGTAACTGACGAATAAACGGTTTAGGCCAGAAGCGTAACTCGGGACGCCATTAGTCAACGTCAATCTAGCCTGCAGTGATTCCACTGAACCAAACAAGAACAAGACCGTATCAGAAGATTGAGCCAGTTGGGGATGCTGCACAGTTAGTTTGACCAAAACAATTAAGTAACCATAAACTTTGCAACAAATGAAGTAATAAGACTGCTAGCATTAATACCTATCATAAATTTAAAATATGTTTGAAAGAATTTAATTTGGGGCACTCACCCATCAATAACTATCACATATGCATAAGGTAAATTAAGAATAAATATATGATGTATGAAGTCAAAATCTTAGCCTCCCCTACCCCCTTAAAAAAAACAACTCTACACAAATTGTAAAGATGGTGGCAAACGAAAAAAATACAGATTTGTAAAGACAAAACTATATTGAAAGGAAAAAAAAAACTTAATTAAAATTAAATGAACACGCTTCAGAAACAAGGACCTATAAGTAAATTCCTGTCTAGAATATAGGCATGGAACAGATCAGGCAAGTGCATTACGCCACCTCTTTGGACTTGGCAGGCGTCATGGACACCAAAAGCACGAGATCACAACAGGGAAAGAGGGCACCAGCAACAGTAAACAACACCTTTGGCGTCAAGTACGTAGTATTAATTCCTACACCTACCCTAACCCTTCCCCTCCTTGCCTGGACCGTCTTCCACTTCCCCCGTAGTACCCCCATCCCCAAAGTGCGTAATAGTCTGCAAGTGAAACTCTTTCCCTTCCAAAAACAACACAATTTCAGTTAATTTATTTGTCCCTTGCCTGATATCGGTCGTTTGGCCGGGGACATAAATAGATGGATGCTGCAGCTGATAAAGCCCGCGGAGGCCGATCACTTCGCCCTCAAACCCCATTCGCCCCATCGCCTGAGTCGAATCGTCCCAGGCTCCCAGCCATGACCATAAATTATAATTGTCGTCCCAAGTAAGACCACATCGTCTTATTAGCGGCCATCACCGAAAGAAGAATCGTCCCAGACACAAAAGACTATAGTCTGGGGAGGTGACAAATATCCTCTCTGTCAATTAAAAGCTTAATCTACACTTTCATTGACAGTTTTTATTCTTTGCATGTGGATAGCGTTTGAACAACGTATGGCTGTTTGACATGTTTAACGACTTGTGCCCTCAGTGATCGATTCATCTTTAGAGGGCCTGGGACTATTCGGCTTTCGATATTGGGACGATAAGATGTGATCTCACTTGGGACAATAATTATGATTATGGCTGGGGCTTAATGGTATTGAGGCAATGACTGGTGACTCACACCCGTCTTTGGCGATGGTGAGCACAGGAGTACCAGTCCATGTCTTCACGTTTGTAAGCCAGTTCTTGCTCTGGCCATCACGGCTGAACATGCATCCTTCAGTGTGTGATAGTTTTGAAAATGTGCGTGTCGGGTGACACGAGCAAAGCAGACTGGTGCAAGTAGCTGTTCCTGGTGTCGGCTGGTGAGCAGTATAGCATCTGCCTAACAAGCATCTTCTGAGAACAGTGACCTGACTGTGACCCTGTCCTGACCATGAGCGTGCATAGTAGAGTGCCTGTGGTATGCCTTGTGTATGAGTGAGTGCATGTTGTTGAACTGAGTGTGTCTGCGAACATTTATGCATGGTTGTTGATGATTTAGTTGTGTATGACTTATGTACAGCGCTCTGAACAAATCAAGTGCTATATATAACTTGCGAACTTTTGTGAACTTTGTGAACTTGTGACAAGAAAGTAAAGGACATGGGGAGATTTGTGGACGGTGAACAGACCTAAACAAATCCACAGCGAAGTAGGAAAACATGTAGATGAAATCTGAATCGTGTTCGACCCAAAAGAAAAGTTTATTTCTATGTGTTAAAGCCATTTTTTGTGTTTGCGTGGTTGTGGTTTATGTTGGGGTTAAGCAGGTGGATGGAGGGACGCCAAACAGACTTTCATGCAATTCAACATGCAATATCAGTCCGGGGGAAATTTAATAGAAAGTTGTCAAACTGGATAGCTAGCCAAAAACTTTGTCCCTTTGTCAATGAAAAGGTCTTTTAACAACAATATTTCCTATTAAATGCATGTTACGGGGCTGAAGAGGAAAGTAGAATAGAAAGTTCTAGAATGTTTTTTTTTTCTGAATGTCAGTGCGAAGATGGAGAGAAGGTAGATGGGGGAGATATCGAAGGTGAATGTACAAAGTGGCTTAACAACACACTCCACCAGACCAATGCACGTTCTTTCAATACAACAAAGCGATTGCCTGAGGATGCCCACATCATCTTCATCTCGTTATCGAGTGGACCAGTCTTTACAGACTGCAACACAAATACTCATTAATAAAAACTCGCCTCAGCACAGTGTTCCAAAGGCGACGATCATCTAAACGATAGATGCAATGTTTACATACGCGGCACTCGCCACGATCAGTTTCAGTATAGTCACATCGTACAAAGTATGAAGATTACACACTCCTCGCACTCTCTCCTTCTGTTTAGCAATAAGGTTCCAGCTCTAATGTTCCGGTTCAATTATCTGTCTCATAACGGCTCTAGCAATCGTCGTGCACGTTACTCACAGTTCATCGTCCCTCTTAAGGCTGTCGCCCTCCACATCTCCAGCCAACTACAATCCACTAATTATATCCACAAGCGAAGGCCGCACACACTGACCGTACACACTGGCCGTGTCTAGAATCCAGTAACACAAACACACACGTGAAGGCCGTACACACTGGCTGTGACGTCGGGCGGTGTCGGGGTCACAGAAGGTACTTTGCGGTGACGTCACGGACTAACGGTGCTCCTAGCCCACGTGCTGCTGGGTGCTGGACCAAAGGCGATCAAGGGGAGGCGATTCTTCCTCATCCAGAAGGACTCCAGTTCTTTCAGCCCAACGAACTAAAACCTGTAACTGGAAATGACACTATACATACTGCTATTTTAAACCATATTTTCCACTTCACACATCTTTCTCTCATATGTTCGTGTTTACAACTTTGAAACCTAAGTGAGTTCTACTACAATTCGATAAGTAATAACAAAAAAGATGTCACACCTCGTCTAGGCGAGGTTACTCCACAAGGGGTCAGTGCCGCGCCGCATCCTTCGTCGATGACCCCTGCCCTGGTCTACGCTCTAATCTCAACTCGGGTCATTCACATGTCGTGACTCAGGTCACTTCCTCCCTCTCTACCCCGGTCCTGAGTAGCATTACAACCTCCTTCCCGCCAAACTCTACTGCTGAACCGTGTTCACTAAATACTTCGTGTCACAGTTAACCCTTTGCCATCTAATGTTCTCATCCAGTCTCCCATGGATTCACCATACACTTACAGTCTGTAAGTCACAAAGGAGTCAAATTAATCTGAAAAACACGGAGGCATGGACTGGTCCGTGACAATACGTCTCTCTGAATGTAAAACATAATCACAAGCTGTTGTAAATATGAACTCCAATGTAAGATAAACGATTGTAAACAGCCATACCTTGAAAAGGGATGTAACAATGATAATAATTATGATAAATATTTCTACTTTTTTTCCGAAATGAAAGAAGTTATGAGCCCAATTATGAGCACAATTCCTTGTCCATCCAAGAAGATCAAGTCGATATAGACGCATTTTTTTTTTTTTGGGGGGGGGGGGGGCTCGTTCTAACTTTCCTGCTTAGTTCAGTGTTCGTACATTCCAGAAACCAATCGAAATGTTCTTTTTTTAAAAAGACAAACGTAGGTCCGCTGTCAGGTTGGAAATGTCCTTACAGCTTTGGTCCTCAGCCATTATGACTCCAGTTACCTGGTCTGCCTCTCTGCTGTCACCGTTTGATGGTTGTCTCTAGTTTCAGCTTCCATAACTATCTTTTTACAGGTATAAATGGTTAGTCCATCGCCCAACTCACTGCAGCGTGAACCACTCTTAATCTGATTTCTACCCCTTGATCTGCCCGACATGGGGGACCCTGCCAGGAACTTGTGCCCCTGTCGGTACAGTTCTAAGGGTCCTTGAAACACGCAAGTCCCCTGATGACAACAAAATGGTGGTCCAGCAGGGGACCTAGGTCTGTAAGCACTAAAATGTTCACGCAACAAAAAATACGATCGGTCTGAAATTTTCGTTCAGATGATCGATCATGCGATTGATCAAGTCTGGAGAGTCGCCTTCTGTGACAAAACAAACGAGCGATTGAAAACCTGGCACGTTCCCCGCGACCGACACGGATAGAGAGAAGGTTGGAGCTGTGGACTGTGACGCTGCGCCCTGCTGGGACTTGTAACCCGAGAGAGACAGACAAACACTGTGTCCACAGGAAACCTGTGTGCTTCTACATTTCCATGATGGAAGAGTAGCCTGATAGACACGGCCTTGTTCCGGAACTTTCCGCATGGAGGACATTTACATACATGCGTGTCTTTGCTTGTCAAAGCTGATCACGTGCAAGCACTGTTGCTAGTTATGTGAGTGACAGCAAACGTCTGTGTGCTTGCACGTGCTGCTCTGAAGATCAAAGGTCAGCAGGTGGAGCAGGTGGAGAGTGAGAAACAGAAGCAGAGGTGGACCGTTGTTTCAACAGTAGGTTTTTGTTGGTGCCACGGTGTAAGGCAAGGGCTGTAACCACCCTCCCCTTCCTCTCCTCTTACTTTCACTCCACTTTACCTTGCTTACTTTGAGAATGAAGATCCACGAGATGGTGTCTTCATAGAGGAGCGGCACTGGGCGTGAGAACAACTGTTTGTGTGTTGTGACTGCACTCCAGATTTCACAATACACTTCTTTGAACATCCGGAGGTAACTGTAATGAAACCTCGTCTTCTTCTATCCGACCAGCGTGTGTCGCCTATAGACAGCGTGTGTCGCCTGTAGACAGTTCGTGTCACCTATAGACAGCGTGTGTCGCCTGAAGACAGCGTGTGTCGCCTATAGACAGCGTGTGTCGCCTATAGACAGCGTGTGTCGCCTATAGACAGCGTGTGTCGCTTATAGACAGCGTGTGTCGCCTGTAGACAGTTCGTGTCGCTTGTAATCTGTGTGTGTCGCCTATAGACAGTTTGCATCACCAACTGTCAGCGTGTCAGCTGTCTGTACGCTTCAGAAGCCACCGTATAGACTGTCTATCAAAGTGTAGGAAGCTATACCTACTATATGACTGCATGGTCTCAGTTTATCGGAGAGGTTGGCTCAGTACATTAGGAGGCACGATCCGTTGACAATATAAACGTATAACATCATTGGCAATAAACAACATTTATCTTAATTTTTCATCGTAAGAAAAATGTGTGTGCGTGTGTGTGCTTGTGCAGATAATGAAGTGCCTGGCATACATATCTCCATAAAACGTAAACAGTCAACGGTCCCGTTAGGGGCTGTGAACTGTAAATGGTTTTACTGTGTCTAGAGGGGCCACGACACGTGAATGGCAGAACCCAATACTCCATCCACCGCCATTTAAAGGATAAATTGGGTATTCGTATGTTATATGAGAATGGTCAGTTATCCATTAATTATCACCCATCGATCCTTCGCAGGATTAGGACACCCAAATAATAGGCACGTGACAACACGCGAACGACTGATTGTATTTCTTCTTCTCTTCAATTTTCTCGTCAGGGGTAAGGCCTACCCTGATGTACTCGGGTACATTGCAGGTGGGTGTGAAATATGAATGGTAGTTGCTACTGGGTGTGCACACGACAGCGGGCAGCCAGGTTTTCTGTCGAGGTTGTTGTCGCTCGTGGATCAGTGAAATTATCTACAGTGTCGCCAGGATGAAGTTAATGGTGCTTAACTGCTCGGGTAGTTTTCACACCCAGGAATCGACCAACACATAAAATGGGGCCGTATAAATATGTAGTTTACTTCAAAGAGTTTGATATGAGACCCCTAAAACTTAGTCCCCAAACTTTTTAATGCCTCACTCACAAAAGACCGAAGTTTCAAAGCTAAGAGCTTTTTATAAGAAAAATATTTCCAACAATTTTGTTATGAGAGAAAGTAAGCGTTCCAGAGAATAGACATGGAAGGCCTGTGGAGTACAATTTGTTTTCCTAATAATTAAGTAACATTTAATACTAGAGTACTGAGAGAATATCATCCATAAAACGGACTGTTGAGACTATAAGTCTGATAATTTCATATCTATTAATTTTGTTCTGAAAGACCACAAATGTCTCCATGACGATCATCTAGCTTCATGGAAATGAGTCACACGTATGTCACGTCACTTACAATGCCACTGAACTTTGCACTCATTGTATTTTAATATTTTCTCTCCTCTGTTTTTCTGCATTCCACCGAGGTCTTTATCTACACACATGTGCACGCGTGCACACACACACACACGAGCCGACACATGCACATACAAACACACACACACACACACACACATAATCTCTCTCTCTCTCTTCCTTTGTGCGGAGGTTGTCATGGACATCGCGCACAATAAATAATCGTCAACATTAAAGTTTGCTTCTTATTTTCACAAGCTGTTAAATGTCATTGGCAGGACAATCAATACCTTTTCTACCCGAGGATCCGGGATACCCGGCTTTGATGTGTCATTTTTTTGGGAGACTGTCAAAGCACTGTGACTTTTTGTGGAGGAATTCAAAGATGAAAGGGCGGGTGATGCAAGAAAAAGGCTGCTGACCATTGTGAAGGGGGTGGAAGCTCTGCCTCCTCCACCCTCTGTCCATAACTTTCAGTTTTTCTCTTTCCCGAGGTTGTCCAAATTTGAAATGTAAGCGTATTTGCTTCACGTAGGTGTTTGTGTTCGCTCTTGCTTACAGCCACCCACCCCAACCACACCCACACACACACGCGCGCGCGCTATATTCTGCTTTGTTTCTACTTTCGAGCCATTTGTCTCCCTTCGATCCACCGACAGAGGGCGAGGATGAAAGGAGAGGACAATACAGCACAGTGCTATCCTTTTCAACCGTCATGTTGTGCATCATTTGTCCTGCTGCTGCGTACATTATTTGTCCTGAGTACATTGTTTTGGCCACAGACTGCGTGAGTGCGTGCATGCAGCTACATCCTTGCTCTCACGTGCTTGTGTGATATCCGCACCAACGCTAAAATATGCAACACTTGTAACGGGTAGCGGCCACACCCGGGCTCTCCACATTAAAGGGGTGGGCATAGCGCCTGGTGACATACTGCCGTGTCACACATGCTGGCAGCAAAGGGAAATCAGTCACGCCTGATTGTTCTACTGCCACCTCCACCTGTGTAGCATCCATCTGCCTGCACTCTACTGTAAGTAGCTTCCTTCGTTTCTTTTTATGTAATTTAAAATTAGTTACAAAGTTTGCTTTTATGTGGATTCGCGCGCGTATGTGTGTGTGAGAGAGAGAGAGAGAAGGAGATGGAGTGATTGAAAGACAGGCCTGCATAATGGAGGTATAGCTCTCTCTCTCTCTGGGCTTCGCCTCGGTATTTCTGTACACAGACATTTACATCACCAGCAGATAGAGAGAAAACAAATTATCATCACGCTTTAGTGTCTCGTGACCGTTATAAGTAAATTATCATCGCCATGTGACTACATTTTTCTGCTCCTATTACAGCGATTGTTTTTTTTTTTCTTCATTCTCTGAGACAGAAACACAATGTCTTCACTTATCCATGATAATTCTTGGATTTGCTCATTTTTTTTTTATTCACACTCTTACTCAGTTTGAATATCAGCAAGTACATTGACTTTGCTCTCCCACTATCCGGTGTAAACTAAGGTCTTAGCATAAAAAGAAGAGAAAAAAAACCCCGCAGCAAGCTATCAAAGAATTATTATTGTTGTTTTATTTATGTGTAAATTGAAATCTTGCTCTCCCACTATCCGGTGCAATCTAAGGTCTTAGCATAAAAAGAAGAAAAAAAACCCCGCAGCAAGCTATCAAAGAATTATTATTGTTGTTTTATTTATGTGTAAATTGAAATCTTGCTCTCCCACTATCCGGTGCAATCTAAGGTCTTAGCATAAAAAGAAGAAAAAAAACCCCGCAGCAAGCTATCAAAGAATTATTATTGTTGTTTTATTTATGTGTAAATTGAAATCTTGAAATGTAAACGCTTTATCTTTGCATCAGCACAATACATTGTCTTTGTTACAGCTGCCAAGACCATGGCAAGGGTTGAGGGGACAAGACGTCCGTTGTGTGTGCTGATGTCTGTGCTGATGTCTGTGCTGACGCCCTTCACGTCCTCTACGTCCAGCGACGCCCTAACGTCGATGGCCACCTTTGATTATTTTTACAATTGGAGCATCCCAGCATCGCTGCTACAGCCAGCCTCCGTTGCTATGACAACATCAAAACTTCGCTGTGCGTCGATGTGCGGGCTCACCCCCGGGTGCAAGGGCTTTGTCTTTTCCTGTCTGACGTCACATCCTGCACACACCTGTGAGTGTTACGTCAGTCTGAACGTCAACGTCAGCAGTGGATACCCGTCCACAGGTAGCAACGTGGGATTGCTGGTTGAAGGGGTAGGTCTCTCCTACAGTTGTTACAGCTTTAATTTCATCTCAAAATGTAGTCACTCAAATGTCGGACACGCAGTGTACCCGGGCCGTGGACTGACAGACGCCACCCTTTAATAGAAGTTTTTGTTTTTCTCTGGACTGAGGTCTGTAGATCACCTGTTGGTGGAGCTCTGGCACTTTACGTCTACACAATGGGAGCAGTTACAACATACAAATTAAACATATGTCAAAAAAACTCTGCATGTCAGGTTTTCGACATAAATATTGAAGAAACAACTTTGGTCCGCACACACAGAGAAGTATCTCAATAAATGTAAAGGATGGAGAGGAATGATGTGCTTGAGTGAGTTAAGAACGTGTCTGTGAGAATGCTACACGTTTATTGACCACTAGTAGAGATTTCTTGAGGAGCAGTAATGAGCAGTAATGAGCAGTAATGAGCAGTAATGAGCAGCTGGGGACATCATCCACAGGCAGAATGACGGACATAACGGTGCCCTGTGATGGCGACACTACCCGAGACCTCAATGTGTTGATGTATAAAGCCGAGCTACAGTCGACATTAAAAACGATGATCACGTGACTGCTGTTGTATGACAGCTTAAAGTCAGGTGACGGTTAGTGCGAGCTTTGGGACAGTAAACGTCACTAGCCGCTCGGGCGTGACGCACCTTTGTTCTGACGATCGTGTACTGGCAACACGCACAAGGCTGCATGCACCCTGCCCAGTCCTAGCTATTCTTCCTTTGTCTTCCTTTCATCATTTGTGGTCAGTTCAGAGAGTGTGACATATCTTGGTCGTGATGCTGCGCGTGACAAGTGCACAAATTAAATTAAATGTTGGTTTCTTTTCAAAGACTACAACTTTCTGTTTTTCCCATGTCCTTCACTCACAACACCTCACTGAGAACCTGTTGCAGTCTGGCTAGTTGTTCACAAGGATGACATGATGACAGAGTATTGACCTTCATGTGTCGGCCTTTGTTAGCATTTATTTACATGAGCGTAGGCTGCAGAGAGTCAACAGCAAATGTAAATATTGTCAATACTTAGTTTCATGTTTCTTTATGAAAATTCCCTAGAGAAACTTTTGCTTCATCATTTGTAAATACATTTTCACATCAAAGTAAAGTCTCCTAATTCACGTGATTTATTTGCACTGGAGAAGTGCCATCACCTACAAAACCTACCCGTTCCCTTATATGTTATCACTCCATTTTTATAATATTATAACTAACTCATAGCTACATCATTGTTACATCATTGAATATTGAATCGTTGAATATGTAAGGATCGGCCTGCTGAAGTGCTGTTCTCTCTGTGTCATGTCACAAGTGACGTGTTTCCAGAAGACTTGTGACACTAAATGAGTATATTTGTCTGTCTGACAGGGACGGGGTCTATATGGTAAGTAACCCTGATTTTGTTATCTTTATAACTCATAAAAGTAATGAACTTCCCACATCGTGAAGGTCATTTCAAACTCGTTTGCACACGTTACGGTGACGTTATAGACTTGAAGGTTTCTGCTATACACTTGTCCAACCCCGTTCTGCACACTGTTAATGGCAGAAAGTATGTTTATTGTTTACACCAGTAGTGCCAAGTACTTTCTAACGATTTATCGGCGTGTTGATGAATAGAGAGGTGGGTTGGTGAGTGGGTTACTGCAGACGAACATAGTTTCACCATCTTGGAATCGATGACACAAATTTGCCAAAACGATTGGACCAGTGCATTCAGACTAAAATCTTATATCGACAATCTTCTTCCACTTCTGCTGTAAGTCACTGAATATGTAAAAATAAAGGTGAAAAAGTAAGGAAACTGCTAAGGGAGCTATAGAGCCACCGGAAACTACGCTGGAGCGGGCATATGGGAATCTAGAGAGAATGAGAATGGACTGAGAAACAAAAGAAATGGACGGAGAAGCAAAGATTGTGAAGAAACGCTTGATTGCAGCTGTTGACAAAACAAACTTTGGATTTTCGTAGTATTTGCAAACATTATTTCCAAATGCCATCTCGGTTCTTCCACTTTTTACGATTTCCTGAAGCTCGTTAGAGATTAGTTCCCCAGTTGGTAAGGACAAGAATGTCAACAGCAAGCCTCTGACTGCTTTTATTAAAATCAATTTCTTTTTGTTCGTACTCAGACTCTCCTGTCCCCCACATCCACTCCTGCTCTTGTCATGGTCAGGCAAAACTGTAAATGTTTGATAACAAATCTGAAACAGTTGTCCTCCACATAGTGACGTAGTCTCTAACGCTCAAGTGTCCAATGCCAAAATAATAATTGTGTAAAGCGAGAAACAAGCAGACCAACAGGACGGCGAAGGCAGGAGGTGTGATAGTCAAACAATGAGATGGAGAGACTGGTGGTGGGATGGACGGCTGTCTTCAGTCCCCTGCGACAACTGCTGCACACTGCAATGTGATGTCATGCGATACGGATGTTGTAAACTGCACGTGAAGACAACAAATAATATTTACATTTCATTGGCTAATAAAACTGCCAGAGCAACACTCTGTGCTCAAAGACATTTTCTCTGACCCTAGAGATCGATGGCACCATGCTAACAGAAGCTTTTCTTCTAAACAGAAAATTAAACAGAAACATTAAAATTTATTGAAAATACATTTCACAACAATACGGAGGATTCATTTTTACAGATGAACCTCTGTAGTAGCAGAGCAGTAGAACGACTAATCATCGCTATCATTATCCGGAATAACATCTTATGACAGTTCACATAAATCATAAAATAAATTGTGACGGGCATGAGGCAACTTTTCTACAAGATGTTTCGCATAAAAAATCAAAACGGCTGCATGAAGGAGTGGTCTATGTCTGAGTTGCTGGGGGACTGTGGGATTGAAGATGAAGCCGGTTGCACGAGAAGCGTCTGCGTGTGGCTGGACTGTCGGTTGCTATGGTTACAGGTTGCGGGTTGCGGCCTACAGTGTGGCAACGGACCGCCGTGACGTACACGGGGACCAACCACGGTGACGTGGCGAACTACAGCTGCCGTTACGCCCGACGTGTATGTGAAGGGCACCACCACCATCTCCTGCATCAACGGCGAGTGGCAGACGCCGACTATTCTGTGTGCACGTGCGTATGTCCTTTGTCATAAATGTCTCATGACAGTCTCTTATACACACAAATGCCACAAACATCTGACACTCATAATGTTGAGGTAATGCGAGGTAAGAGTACACCTAAGCTTCCCTTGAAAAACAAGGGAAACATGATTCGTGAACAGTAATTACATATACATGCTATGATGCTTGTATATATGATGGTTTGTATCTACGCTTGTACGCATGTTTAACGAGGGATGGTCTCCAAGCTCCCCGCAGTTTACCTCTTGCGCGTGACTGTCATTACGACATCTTTGTCTATGTTCTTGTTGTTATTGATTTTGGAAGGAAAATGCTTTCACCTCTTTCACCTCTAATTCACATCTACCGGTCATTGCCACCGGATCCAGTTTGTGCCGTAAATGGCTTCCTTCCTCGTTTTCTTCTTTTTTTCTTTCTTTTGGAGCAGTCGTAGGGGGAGCGATCTAATGAAGTGTAGCAGAGGCAAACTCACGCCATCGGGTTGGGTCATCTACCCGACTGAGGTCTCCCAGTGAACACAGTCCACACTTTCACCTTTGTCACCCAGCCTTTCCTCTGTTTTCCAACTCATCGGCCACCCTCAACACAGCCTTATAGTACAGCCTTTGGCAGCCCTTTCAATCGTCAACAGGGGCTCATGGGGACCCACCAGTCCTCTGACAAGGTTGTGTTGAAATTCATTGTAGAAGATGTGCATAAGTCTCCTGCATGGATGAGAGAAACTGGGTACCACCCTATGAAACTAGTGTCTTGCTTATTCCGCAAGGTCGCGGAACTGTCATAGAAACTGTCTTTTTGTAGAAAGCTACAGTCGCCTTCGCCAGTGTCTATGCTTTACGTGTCTATGAATACATGTTTATCTCTTCCACAGCGACCACGTGCTGGTATACACACTGGACGTGGGGGCAAGTGTACAAGGGCACACTGGCCACAACCCAGACTGGGTTACAATGCATGAGCTGGTCCAGCGACTCGCCTCACGACAAGACATCCATTTATAAAAACGACGACTCCTACATCGTGGATGGTGGCAAAGCAGCCGCCAGCAACTACTGCCGCACCTTCAACGATGACTTCCCTGGCGTGTGGTGCTACACCACGAACCCGTCAACACGCTGGGAGCCGTGCAGCGTGCCTGCCTGTCCGCCGTCCTAAGCTGCACGCCCCCGTCGTGCCACCGGCCACAGCGACTGCGGACTGAGGCAGCTAAGTCCTGGGACCGAACTTAAGTGCGCGTATCCAACACACGTGGCTCTCCCAAACATTTTATCGCTGGTCTCGACGGTGGAATTAGTGAAACACATTTTACCTCGGGTGTTCCAGGAGGCGGCTGCAAAGCCAAACAGCAATGAAATTCCGTCAACAGAAACTACTCTACATTCTGGACTGTTCTACAGTTTAAACTAGCGAACGTCGTCTGTGTGGATGGCGCATGCCGTCACTGTCGACATCGTGTTCCTGAAATAATATTACCAAAAATTGAAACATGAACCATTAAACATGATCAGATACAACTCTGCGTGTAATTATGCAGATAAAACCAATTACTGTCTGTCCCCCAAATTCAATGTTTTCGCTGTCATTTGACTAAAATTATCGTCTACTACTGATGTTTACTTGTCATGTTGATGTTGTAGTCATTACAAACGTTTTAGTGTAATATATTTCTTTCTTTAGCCTGTAATACATTGTTGTTTAGCACGTCGCTAGGTGCTTGTCTACTTCTTGCAAATTAGGCCAGATGTATCGACATGGTCATGTTATTTACTCATAACAGTTTGTTGTCCTTAGGTTTTCGCGGACGTTTGAGAAGAGGTTGACAGGTTTTGTACCTATGAAAGTCGTATTTCTTTATTACATTACACTTCGTTGTTTAATGATGGTTACAATGATGTTTAATTTCATTAGTTTGAAAGCTGTGATAAGGTGTATGTACTGATGTGGTGAAAGAAAAGTGGTTAGGTCAGCTTTGAAGATTATTGTTACTGTATTCCACCTTGGATTGAGTTGCAACTGAATTTTACTTTGATTATGCATTTAGCTTATCGTTTTGATTGTGTATTTATGTGCGTATTTATTGTTGTGGAACAGAATCACGAAATTTTGAAATGAATTTTACTTTTCCACAAGGCTTCTTGATGATTTTGGCAACTTTGGATGTAACTATTTCCATCATAGCGTTCAGATTCCCTTGAAAAACTTTAGCAGTGAACAAACAGTATAAAAGTAATAGTTTTGGACAGGCATGTGTTTTTAAAACTAACATTTTGTGCAAATTGTATCACGAACAGAAGTACTCAAAAATTAAATTTTTTAAAGTTTCATAACTTTTATACGATATCTCCAATTTCGATGAGCTTGTATCAATGTTTTTGAATTTTAAATTTGATTTAACTATACTGGCTTCAATATCTTTGGAGTACCCATTGAACACTTCGCACTTATTCTGACAACTGCTCTTTAGGAAGTTGCCTGTCAAGCCTAGTGTCACAATATACACTATGTACATTGTTTATCCGTCCTCAAGTCTGTGTATTTTGTGAACAATGAGATGGTTTCTCTTAGTGCGCAATAAAATAAACCCAACATTCATGTTGAGCTGCGGAGAGCTAAGGCGGAGTGTCGCCGAGCTGAGAGGATGTGGTGTAGGTGTGGGCTGACCGTTTGTAAACAGTAAACGCTGCCAAGCGTGAAGACATCCACCTTGTTTATTCGGCTCAAACTTCAGTCCTTAGAACTCACATCAGTACTTGTTTGTGGAGTAGGAACCCATTTAGGACATGCAACCACCTGTTGGCCATTGTGTCTGGTAGTTCCTTTTGTTGTTTTTCCTGTTAGTCGTCTGTCTTTAAACGTAATCAGTTCAGATTTACAGGTTTGCTTCTTCTCGTTACGTCACCTTGGACATCCTTAAGAACTTGCTATCCAAGGGCTGGAACCTTATTCTCTGCTACTCAACTGCCCATGTCCTATCTAGGCAAGATATTATGGTTTGACATTATTTTGTGTGCGTTACATGTGTGAGACTTTAAAATTATTAATAATAAAAGGTCAACGGAAACGACGACAATGATGATAATGATGATGATGATATGAGGAAGATGAGGAGGAGGACGAGACGAAGGGCGTTAACAAATATGGCAAGATAGACATGTGCCTGTTGTTTTTAATGACAAACTTAGCCCAGAATGAGAAATAGAAGAAATCGGAACTGGTGCCGTTTGAAGACCAACCGCTACAACCAAAAGCAACGAGAGCCAACTGCCAGACAAACTAAATGCCAGGATGGAATCACGCTGCAGTATTTAATAGAAGAATAGCGGCAACAGCGACAGCAAGAAAAAATGTTTTCATCATCAAGAACAATAACTTCTTACGTCATCAAGAATAATAACAATGTAATGTACGTCATCAAGAACAATGCTCCTTACGTCATTAAAAACAAGAACAATCGAACGTCATCATTTTCTTTACGTTATCAAGAGCAAGAACAATGTCTTCTACGTCATCATAAACAATGTTTATTGCATCCTCAAGAACAATGTTTTTTTTTCCCTGTCAACAAGAACAAGAACTGTCTTCTTCGTCACCACAAAAATGCTGCTTACGTCATCAAGAAGAATGCTATCTACGTCATTAACTACAAGAACAATGGCAGCCGTAAGCACACCGCGATGACACAGAGGGTGGGGGACACTATAGGGAGGACACTGTCAGCAACTGTGTGTGTGAACGTTCATAGGTGGAGTGCGATGGAGATGAGGATGCTGTGGCAGGGCGCACGGGCTGTACCGCAGGAGGACGTCATGGGTACAGGGTTTGGGGTGCGAGACCAGCCGATGAACCCATACAACCGGAAAGGTCACAAGTACCATGAAAATTATGAGCAGGTCTGAAGTTCATAAACTTACCCTGAATGGTCTTTAGCACGTGACCGACGAAACATGTTTACAAGCTCGGTGTGTCTGATCTGTTTGAGTGTGTGAAAGAGAGAGGGAGAGAGAGAGAAGCTCTGTATTTGCTTATTCATCTGTGATACGTGTTACAAGTTCCTATTGTCGAGCCCTCCCAGCCTTGTACTACCCGTTATCTGTGTCATGTACATGACTACCCAGCTCTGTGTTTGCACTAAGTGTAGAGAGCTGATTACACGGTTGGTGACCATCCATATCTCCGACTTAATTTGACAATTGCATCAAGACATCATCCACGCTTGTGTAGCAGCATCTACATAAAGCTTGCGGCCACCGAGGTAAGATGCGGCTACACAAGAGCCGGACTTTCAGGTGTGGTAAAGGTAGCAACAATTCCACTTCATGTCAGTGACAGCGAGATCAGCCCGAACTGAATCATTGTGCTTTTATTGCGAAGACAAAGGAGGCAGGCAGAAATTGTAGTTTGTTTGTTTCTTTCTTTTTTTACTCACGAAATTATCTTTTTTTCCTAAAGGTTTGGAAGCTCTCGTGGTAAAGAGGTGAGTGGCTTGTAAGAGACTAGTATTAGCGAGTTAATCTGTGTTTCTACAGAAAGTCGCGCTCGAAATCTTTGTGGGGACGTCACAGACAGTGACGTCACTCGCGAGTTGAGATAGAATCTGACGCCGAGACTGCTTGTGACATCACGTCTCGTCTGGCGCACGTCACACGGACAGAGTTGTGCCGAGAGTTTCACAGTCAACAGCCACCCAGGCCATTGTGACAATCATGAGTGTACCGCAGTCCACTCAGTCTTCCAGACAGAGTTTCCAGAGTTTTGTCAGCAGCAGCTACAGGAGAGCCAGCACCAACCCAGACAGCGACTATGTCCCGGAGTGTGGAATCGGCTCCTGCAAGCCGGAGGCTCTCAGGTTCTGCGCCAACGTGACGTCATTCACCGGCTATTTCAGCATCTGCAGTCTGTTGACGATGACGCTCACCTCGTACGTCACGTCACAGGTAAGTCACACTAGTGCACACGTGACCAAGTCTCCCGCTATTTATAGACCACTGTGTGTTACGTACACGTAGTTTGTTTTGTGTCAAAGAGTGACCCAGCGACTAGGTGCAAAGCTGCCCTTGGTGTCAGGGTAAAAGCAGTCAGCTCAAATCCCGTTACAAAGGCTGATTTTAAGTGAAGGCTTTGCATTAACCACTCAGCTATCACCACCGACTTGCTGTTTGCCGTGCAAGTAGCCCCAGGACATGGCGAAACGTCTGACGCTGAGCAAGACAATCTGCAGGACATTTTAACGACTCTTTCTATCAGATAGATTGGCTTGCTCATTTATCTCATTTCTATTTAATAATCAACTCCCTCACAATATTTCTTTCTTCATTTCTTTCTTTCGTCATCCAAGAGTCAATATCAAATTAACAGGTACTTCAGATCTTATCATTCGAGATATTATTACTTTCATTCCAGTTCATTAAAGTCAGAAAGAGTTAGAACTATTGAAAGTTTTTACAAATTCACCAGCACCACTATCCCAAAAGCAAATTAAAAATTAAAGGCAAGCGTTCTTCAGAAGGACAAGACATAGAGTTCATGTCCTTGTGTTAGTTCTTGTACAACAAAGCCATCAGCACCAAACACGTATTTAACTGTCAACTTCAGAATTTCAAATGTCAAGGCCGGAACATACCATTAAGAAATAAATATTTACACACATGCCGAAGCATCGCACACAAGAACCATGTCATTGTGACCTATTTCTTAAGGTCACGACCCTGGAGCGCCATTTCGGGTTCAGCAGCTCAGAAACTGGACTCATCATGGCCGCCAATGACGTGGGCTTTCTCATCGTCATTCTTTTCGTCAGCCACGCCGCCACTAAAGTGAGTCTTCTGACATTGATGACATCATCTCCGGGGATGGACGGACAGACAGACATAAAGACGGACAGGAAGAGGACTAATGGAAGTTTTTTTTACAATGGTAAAATAGAAAACAGATGAATAACACCATAAACACATGCAATGCACAGGAACTGGCACAGCATATCTAGCACACACACACACACACAGACACACACACACGAGCCTGCACGCACGCAGACACATGCGCAGATATGCTGGGGAGAAGTATTGATGGTAAAGAGAAGAATCCCAGTGACAGTAAACAGACACACCGTAAAGTTCTGCCATAACCTACGTTTTTCTGTGCAGACCGAAGATCCGATGCCAGAAGTCCTGTCAAAAGTTTGTCCCCCAGTCCCTCCTGTTTCACTCAGCTTCTCACAGCCTCCCTGTTTTTGAAACCACAGGTGCACATCCCGCGTGCGTTGGGCGGGGCTACGATCCTGTTCGGGATTTCTGGCATCCTGTGCGCCCTTCCCATGTTCATCTTCGGAGCTCCTAGTCCAAGCCTGAACGGCACTTCCGGTTCCGCTACATCAACGGCGTCAAAGTCGTTTTACGGTCAACTGTGCGAACCTCATCCTTTGGGAGGAAACGAATTGTTGGATGACTGCGAGGTCACGGGAGTGGAGAACGGAACATCTAGTGACCTTGCACGTGACATCAGTATGAAGTAGGTAACATACCTTCAGAGAATGTTGGGGTTTTATTTGGTAAATAGAGCTATAGTTATAGAGCTATAGTTATACCTACGGGCTGTAGTGTGTTTGACCTGTGATATATGAAACATAGCTGCTGAGGCAAATGGGGAAAGATGTTTCTTTCATGTCATTGTATTGACCGTCATCACTGTCGTCCTCACCATTTCTAATAATAAAGACCATGATGAGGTTCAACGTGTTCATTTTGTCGTCATCATCATCACCACCACCACTACCACCACCTGTTTTCTGAAAAAAACAGCATCGACGTCAACCAACAACCAGCTTCACCCTTCAAACAAACAACAACAAACAAAATGGTGGCTGCTTTGCCTGCTCCATGTTTACCACACAGCTAATCTAAGGTTCGAAAGAATACAAAGCGATTGTGGCCTCATGATACGGCCTTGGTACAATCATGTTCTTGGTCATCTCAAGGTCCAATTCCCAGGCTGCCCTGGCAATCATTGTGCTCGGCATGCTCCTGCAGGGCGTGGCCAAGTCTCCCAGGTCGCCCTTCACTACGGTCTACGTGGATGGCAACGTAGAGAAGGAGAAGACAGGCTTCTACATGGGTAGGTACTCCATGCCAGAGGCTTGCCTTGTTAGACTGTGAACACATTTATACGAGTTTCTATCTTTATACTTCGTTTGTTTACAAGGATGATAGTATCGTATTGTGTCGCATAACAATACCTATCCAACCTTTCAAAACTATGTTTCAGGCAAGTTTATAACTTCTGCAATTATTATTTTTAATCAGGGATAATAACTACAATAACAATTATGGGACCCGCACTTGCTTATGGACTTGGTGGTGTATTCAGCAGAATCTACGTAACTCTTCAAGGTAGGAGACACAAAACATCCTCGTGAACAGTTAGCAACCGTATTGGAAGTATTGTGTAGACACAAAGCATCTGAACACAATGCTGATCTTTGGAAGTAAGATAAACAAACAACAACTATGCAGCACAAAAAACTTCTCGATGACATTATGAACAATATAGTTTAAGAAATAATCTTTTTCCTAAATATTTGATTGATTGATTGATTGGTTGATTGATTGATTGATTGATTGATTGATTGATTGATTGATTGATTGATTGGTAATAGGATTAGTTTACATTACTTGAGAAAATGTAATTGATGACAGAAAAATGAAAAGGTTCGCTGAATAACTGCATACATCTCTTCTCATTATTCTCAAAATGAACAGGGTACATTCACTGAAATCTGAGTTTAGCAAATAGATACTTTAGTGTAGAATATTTCAGGCCAGATCCTTTCGTTTTTCAGATACAGACCTGAGCCCAAGGCACCCGAGGTGGATTGGTGCTTGGTGGCTCGGGTATGTCATTTTTGGGTCAGCGTCCATCTTGTTCAGCTTTCCTCTCTTCTTGTTCCCGCGTTGGATTAAAGAACGTCATCTAAGCGACGACCAGACATCCTCCCAGCAACCTACAGAGCCAAAGACATCGAGAAAACTTGTGATTCTAAACATAATCAAAGGTATGCCTAGTCTGAGATGTACATGCTTAGTCTTAATGGTCTACAATGCAAGTGTGCATGTGGATTTTTGATTTTCTGATGATGATATCGGGTGGATGATGATGATGATGATGATGATGATGATGATGACTGTCTGCATGTTTCACCTGTTATTTCAGAGTTCCTGAGGTCACTCAAGCGGCTGTTGCTGAACCCTGTGTACGACTGTGTCGTGGTGGCCAGTTGCATCCCGATGTTCGCAAGCTCAGGTGCCGCTTCCTTTGGTCCCAAGTACATGGAGAACCTCTTTTCTCTTCCAGCTTGGAAAGCGAATATAGCCACCGGTAGTCGACCTTTTATTTCTCTCACTCAATCGCCCACCCATTCACTAATTTACTCACTCACTCACTCACTCACTCACTCACTCACTCACTCACTCACTCACTCCACCTAAAACAGTCCACTCACCCATCGACTATTGTTGTTGGACAGCGGGTATCTTGCTGGGTACCATCTGCCTGGGCACTTTGGTGGGAGGCTGGCTGACCAAGCGGCTCAAGATGGGTCCAGTAGAGGCCCTCAAATTCGTCATAGGTGTGGAGGTGACCGCCCTCGCCATGTCCATCCCTCTGATATTTCTGCACTGCCCGCAGCCCCTTATTTTCAACAGCCCCGGGTAAGGCTACAGGATGACCAGAGAGAGAGAGGCACAGAGATTAAGGAAATACAAAGAGGAAAGAAAGAGAAGCAGTATCCTCCTAAATGTAGTCTTTGTGTGTCCATGCGTTTCTGTTGAACAATCTTTCCTCTATGTGTGTGTGTGTGTGCGCGCGCGCGCGCGTGTGCACGATTATTACCATGTGTGTGTCTGTATGTGTGTGTGTGTGATTATTACCGTGTGTGTATTTACATCTCTGTGTGTATGTGACATGCCTGCATTATTATTGATCTGTGTGTGTGTGTGTGTGTAAATATTACCTGAAGGCCGAACCTTACCTGCTGTACCTGTCTGTCTGCACACCACAGACCCAGAGCAGCGTTTGATGAGGCCACCGTCGGCTGCTTCGAGACCTGCGCATGCGATGATGACGACTTCCTTCCGGTTTGTGGATCAGACATGCGCACTTATTACTCACCTTGCCACGCAGGCTGCATCATCAGCTCAGGATCGGTGATGATCTTGTTTATATTCAAATTAATGTTTATATTTATGTCTTGAAAATAAGATGTTTCGCGTAAATGTGTCTCACATGTTGACACGTCCGTGCACGCACCCGCGTGTGTGTTTGTCTGTGTGTGCGTGTGTGTTGTCGGAAGATATATGAGAAATATGTACTTTCGTGTTAAAGTGTGTAAAACTGTTTGCGTGTTCTATTTTCACATGTGCTTGTCTGTACTCAGTTTAGTGTCTGTATGTGTTTGAGTACACGCTTGTAGACGTCGCCCCACTAGTGACTGCTGCACGCTGTGTACATCCGTGTGTACAATAGGTTTACTGTAATAAAGGTACAGTTGGGGTACAAACTCATGGAGGTCACCTTTACCCGCTTGTTCAGAAGTACAGTAACTGCAGCTGCATCACGGGAGGTTAAGCGGTGGCGGGTCACTGTGACTACAGCTGCAACATGCTGTACGTGTACCTGGCTTTCGTCTGTCTCAGCGTTCTCATCACCTCGCTGATGTACATGCCCAGACTGATCATTTTTATCAGGTACGAACATCCCATGCCCCGGGGCAAGATGTAACTGCCCTCGGCACTCGTGTAGGATAGAGCGATCCTCCTCAGTCTAAATCTGGCTTTAAAGGATCGGCGATCATCGTCGATACCAATTACGTTTTTAATTACGAAGACTCATGGTCCTAATTCAGTTTAAATCCCAAACTAGGTTCATGGTTTTTAAAAATAATAATAATAACATATAATTTTTGTTATATCTCCGCTGTGTGACTGGCAAGACATCAGAATAAACTCACACGAAGACGACAACTGGACAGCATCTGAGAACAGCCTGTAATACATGCATTTGCAATGAAGAGAAAGGAGCGGTAATTAATGTAATTACTGTAATTACTAAGACACAAGACAAGGATATTTTTCAAAGCAGCGTTTACACCTGTCTTTACCACAGATCCGTAGAAGACCGGGACAAAGCTCTGGCTCTGGGCTTCAACTCTTTCGCCATGTCTGTCACAGGTAAGGAACACCACACTTCAATGCTATCTGCTATGTTTGTTCCCTGTTTGTTGTTGGCCCTGCTTTGTGTTTGTCTATTGCTATGGTACTAGAAGTCTAAATCTTTACAATTCTTCTGTGCATCTTATATTTCGTCTCATCGTGTTGGCATTATCTTGTTGTTGAGCCTCATTTCTCTGTTTCTCTATTGTACGTCTCTGAAGGCTCTCTCTTTCTCTTTTTTCTTTTGCCATTTTGTTTCTTTCTCGTAGGATGGATGCTGGGGCCGCTGGTGTTTGGCAAGGTCATCGACCTCATTTGCATACAGTGGGAAAGCACGTGTGCGGGGCGTGGGTCGTGTCGCCTGTACGACAATGACCAGCTGCGCTACCAGCTGCAGGGCACACAGCTGGCCGCCAAGGTCCTCAGTCTTATCTTGACCGTCGTCGCCTTGCTGGTAGCCAAGGCCAGGAAGATGTTCCCGGTTGGCCGCGCGGAAAGCTTTGCCGAGATGTCAATCTTGTTGCCAGTCCCTCAAAATCCCAAGATTAATACAAAGACAACAAGAAGAGAATAAAGCAAAACTCTGAAATGCTGTTTGCATTTCTTGCTTTTAGTAAGTCGCTTAGCTGCACAGTTTACCTGCATCTTCTCATAAACACAACAGATTTGCAAGAACGGTAATGTAGCAGTGCAGATTTTTTTTTTTTAAATTTCGAAGCCACACCTCTCGTCCGTTTGTCAATTGGTTGAGTAGAATTGGAAATAATAGAGGAAGTGTGCTGTCTGCATCCACTAGCACTACTCAGGGAGACAAACCCCCAGTTCGTCTGCACTTAAAGATGACCGACCAGCAAATTGATAATTAAGTGAAAACATCAGGTGTGTGCGGACTCTCACATGCACTCTGATCTCTAGTGGCTGCTCCAGCAAATGTGAAACATGAACAGTATTACTTTGTCTTCATTGATAAACAGAATGACCATCTGTGTATATGTTTTCTTCATTTACAATGAATATCTACTTAAAAGTTTGTCTTCATTCACAAACAGTCTGAGCATCTGAAAAAATGCGTTGTTATTCAGAATATATACTTGGGAAGTTCTGATAATGAAAGGGACTAATGATCCAAACCGTCAGAATCCTTTCTTCACGGTCCATTGGATCTGTTTAATGTTGTGTCCCCACCTTTTACGTTAAACAAGTGAAGTGTTGCAGGTGAATGACACAGTGTGTCCATCATTCCCAATCTACAGAACTCAATAGTCAGATGTTTGTTATGCTACGGATTTTATCGTTCTGAGAAATAGCCTGTGTGGTGTAGCCTGTCCGTTAAACAAGACAGGTAACTCGGTGTTGAAACACTTCATAAACAAGTTTGAACTTCTGAGACTTGCACTGGTTTTTATTCTAGTCTTTGTTTCATAAAGTAGACATACACACTTGTTTCAATGTTTCAAACAAAGCTGATTTAAATAGGAAAGATCTATTAGGCAAAAGAAAATTCATTCATATTTATGCTTTTAAAAAATACTGTAACACCGATTACAGATTACTTCCACCGCAAACCATGGACAGTTTCCTTCAAATAAGAATTTATTTTCACGTAACGAACTGTTCACTGATACAGTATAGGGAACAATGTATCAACACTCTCAAACACATTCGGAAAGTCCACTCGTGCACAGTTTTTATACACATATTTATTTAGCACAGACAAATGTCCCCTTGTGCCCAGTTTATATATATATAGTTAGCACACAGACCAATGTGTATTTGTTCGTAGTTTGTATATGTATGTGCATACATAATATGTATATATTATATACAGGGCCACCCAGAGCCAGCACGGGACTCGTACCAGGCAAACTCTTCGGGCTCCTTGTAATTGCAATCGTAAATTATTTGCCGTGTATATAATAATATGCTTACGATTCAACATCTACATTTCAGTACATCTACATTTCAGTAGAGTAGTATAGACAGCAAACATTAGGGCAATTGCACTCGGATGTATATCCCCACTTGACCATACATCGAGCTGCTTACACGTGAGTGGTTAGTAAGAGGAAAACACATGAAAGGATCACGCCTGCGGTACCCCGCTCCATGGAAACAGCACCGAGTGAGGAATGGTACGCGTCTGTCTACCTTTCTCTAAAAGGAAACGAAAAATGAAAAAAGTCCACCAACCAGGCAAAACCTGTATTATCTGTCTATGATATTTATATATACCTGAAAAGTGAAAGCAGACTGTATGTTATATAAAGTATGTACTATTCTTCATCGGTGTTCCCCGGAGTCCTCAGCGAGGTCAAAGATGCCTGTGTCCTTGACCGGCCATGTGTAAACTCAGGCGACCTTTCCTGTCGCATCGCTGGAGTTCGCAGGTCGGGGTATTTATCTGTCGTCTGCTGCTCGGCACCTGGTTGCCCATCATGCTTTGAGGCATGGCGTGAAGGTAAGCATTGTCGCTGTCGTTTGCCGGTGGTGGTGTCACGATGTCGGTGAGCCGAGTCATGTCGATGTACTGGCTGTCGTCTGCCGCTGATGGTAACGAAGGGAAGCAGAGCATCGTACGCCCTGATTGGTCCGTCACCGTTTTCACCGCGCGGCAGTAGAGTTTCGTAGGCCCTGATTGGTCCGTCCGAGCCATAATGGCGGAGCTCTGTTCCGGAAGGCGGTGCATGCGCAGTAACTGAAACACGAGAGACCATGGTGCGCGATCACATCTAAAGTCTATTTAGCACACAGAGACGTGTCATCAATATTTACTGGCATATATATATAAAGTACACACACGGTATCAATATTTACTGGGATATTTATATATAGCATACAGACTTATGTCATCAATATTTACTGCATTTATATATTGTTTCGCTATATTATTCCGTTATTTAGTTTGGTCTGTCGTCATACCTATCATATCGCGGTCATGAGTAATTTTTTTAAATATGCGGCTTCATTATGTGTTAAAAATGATAAAAGCTGCTGTATAGATAATGTACATAAATTTATCACAATTAAAATAACAAATAAAGTATAAGAAGTAGAAGCAGCAGACGCATAATTAGAAGAGAAAGTAGCTGCAGTAGTAATAGAAAAACAACAAAGATGGAGAGAGGAAAGCGTTTAAGTTATCTGTTGGCTCAGTGAACTTACCTGTAATTTCACCTTCATCATCTTCATTTTCATACACAGACTGTGTTTCCTGTATTGTAAGGTACCTGGGGAAAAAACCCGAGGAATGAAAGAAGGAGGAAGTCGACTGAACACATTATCGCAGCTGACTAAATATAATTGTACCAAATAAATATAAAATATATAAATATATAATATAATGACCCAAACTCACACAGATATGTAAAAACTTACATGTTTTCATCGGGTGAGTCTGAAAAATAGACAATGAAACACACTACAAAAAATTTAAAGCTCTTATTGAATATGTATTATTATTAAATTCAAACATTAGTGCGATTATTTAGGGGAGGGGAGAAGTTAGGGCGGATAACGAACAAGTAGCATAGATACAGGAGCCAACTTTGATGTAAGAAAAACAATGTTTCTGTTGGTCTCTGGCGGTATCAGAAGTAGAAGGTTCAAGGACGATTGAAAAAAAGGTTCAGCGATACGCATAAACTTAAAAATAAATATATCCAAGAAAGTCAGAGATGGCAGTTAACATTGCAAGCAATTTAACTTTAAATTATTTTAAACTTTACATTTCTAGAGATGCAACCGAACACAGTCAAGCGATTGGAAAGCTTCAAAAGCGCCTCGGGCCACGCAGCAAGAACTAGAAGATTTGCTCCTCCATTCCTTCTGGACATTTCAAAGATGAAGAAGATGTTCTAGCAACATTGCAACCTCATGTTTTAACCCACGGTCTTCAAATGAATAATCAACAAGAAGGGGGAGTATCCGAGAATACACAGATGCTCTAAGCAAACAGGTTGAGCAACACAACTACGAAATGTGCGCACACGAGTCTTGGCTAAGACACTCATCACGAAGCCGCAGGTAGAAAGGGATTTCACTGTGAAGAAAGTCTATGGTTAAGCCCGTTTGTTGATATACTAGGGAAGCAGCAAGACAGACTACATACACACCATGGCCCAGGTGGCGGTGATATTAGACAAACTACAAAAGATTTGCGGTGAAGGAACCCACATCATAGGAAATATCCACCCGTGAATTCCACTGACTACGTGTACGCAGCGCTGGGATGCCGCTTGTCTCTCTACACCATGAACTCAAGACAGAGTATTCCAGATATGAATTGCCAAACAGAATTTAAGTTAGAAAGAGAGGATATTTGTTCACATGAATGATATTTAGCCATGAAATTCAGGATTAACACACTTGCTGACACCACAATATTTCACACAAAACAAGCTAAATAAATGGAATAAAACGTTACACACCAGTTTCAAGCAGATTATTACCGGTTGTGGTCGATTCAACGGTTCTGAAAGAAAAATAAAAGTGAAAAATAAAAGCAAACGTTAGTTGTTGGTTTTTTTTTTCATTTAAAAAAGACAAAATATTGTAAAGACCATGACAAGCCAAAATATTTCCCACTTCGCACATCAGAATAAAAAGAGGACAGAAGTACTGAAGCGAAACAGCGTCGCTGACGAGTACAGCAAATATCGAGGAACAAACGATGGCTCGCATCCCTCAGATCCAAGAGAAACAAATAAAATGTTGGCTTACGATTGTTGACCTTCAGTGTAAGTCCCTGCAAATAAAAAATAACTGACCGTGAGTGTTTCTTGAGGACATTAAATTTGAATGGCGACATGGACCTTGTTACAACACATGATTCCCAAAATCTGAGTTAGCAAGTCTGAACAAGAGGTTAGCGTAGTGCGTGACCACCCTAGGTGACTACAATGTCTCCATTACAGGAAGTGACGTAGTCCTTACCTTTCTCTCCCCTTCGCAGTCTTTTAGCGATGACCACACCACCGGCCACTAAAAGTATCAGGCAGACACCTACAGGCACGACTTTCACAACCCATGGTGTGATCGAATCCACCAGCGAATTATTATTCTCTGGTTCTTTCACATCTGAGTCCAGAAGCTGGGAAAGTCTCCCTGTCCACAACACAGAGCCTCGCTCTCATATTTAAATGACATTCACATCACTTTCTTCCCAGGTCTCTTCACTACTTAGTCGTGTTTCCTATGTACACTGTAGTTAATATCAAACATAATTTTATCTCCTCCCAAAGCAGACACTTTCGTTACTGAATTATTCGAGATTGAATTTGAATGTTTCACATGAACACCCTTCCTTAAACATGTTAGCATCAACATAACATCCACTATGTCATCGATGGCTACGGTTGTACGAATATTGTAATATTTACACAAGCAGTTGTATACAGACTTTGTGAGGGAGTCGATATGTTTAGGATGACAGTTGATGAGCAGACGCCATAACGGTTTGTAGCAATCAGGAGAAAGGTGTAGTTGGTGCCGGGTGTCAGCCCCTGAACACATCGCTCCACTCGCTGCTCCTCCTTGTCAGGGACAACGGCCATCTCACATTTCTCGTCGTCGACGTCGTTAATGTCGACCTTTCGCCTCAGTAGAAATGTCTGGGGGGCGCCACCGTCAAAGCCCACCGTCCACCACAAGCAGGCGGAAGTGCTGGTGACGTCACCAGCCGCCAAGACTTGTGGGGGCCACGGTGGTTCTAGGGACAAGAAGGACCTCAATGAACACCTAGCTGGGAGCTGCATATCTAAGGCTTGCCCCAAAGATGTTAAGCTCCATAGGAACGAGTAGTTAGCATAGCTATTCTGACATGTTTGCACTGCTTACGACAATATCGTCCTTTTTACTAGCAGAATATATATCTACATACAGATAGTTGCATCTACACTTTGACAACCGCTTCCATTTCATAAAAGTCCTTGCAGCTATATGAAGAGTGACAGGATGCACTAATTTTGCCTTTTGCGTAAATGATTTTTTTTCTTTATCTCTCTTTTCTAAATTATTTTTCGCATATTCCTGCTTTGCTCTAATGTTAATGTTCATTGCTGCTTAACGACATTCTTTCCTCTTATTTTTATTTGCCTTGTTTTATCGGCATCATTTAAGTAGCAATACTTTTCATGAGGGATGTGATATGGCGCTGTATTATTAGTAGTATCTTCTTCTTCTTCTGGACGCATTGATCTTTTCAATCGATTAAATTTTGATACGATAAGTTTGAAAACAATTCCACGAGCTAAGTCTATAATTGTTTTCTCACCTTTTGCTTCCAGAGTGAACGTTCTTGACAGAACTCCCATTTCATTCTCCACCAGCACTTGGTAACCTCCATACATGTCCGGTGTCTGGACATGAACTGTCATCTCAGTTCTCAGTCGAGCGAAGGTCGTGTCGTAGGAGACGCTGTAGCCACTGATGCTGACGTCAGTCGCGTTGTGCCGGGTGTGCCGCCACCCCACACTGGGTCTCGGGTAGGCGAGTGCACACAGCTTGAGAACAATGGTGTCTAAGAATCTCACAGTTTGCAACTCTTCGGACGGTTCACAGGAAGTAGCATCAATTGCTGACGCGCCTACAAGAATAGTTTTAGGGAAGGAAGAATTTGCTATTAAGATATTGCTATTATTTATTTTTCTCAAAAGGATTTATTAGTTGGAAAGTATTTTTCAGGACGGTGAAAGCGACTTTATTTTGATAGAAATGTGATGGAAACGCAAAGGTTAATTCAACTTAAATACAAAATTAAGCTCAAAACTACTGGATATCTTATCGAGCAGCACTGTTAGTAGTTACCTAAGATAAGCGTCTCGTAGCACGATGTTAGCAAACTGAGATACCAGATGAACGGTTGCATTTCAGGCCTCGACATTTTAGCATGTAGATATGTTGTCACTATTTACCGGAATGTGTGTAAAATTTGGATCACCCAATTTAGTCGTTAATAGACTCTTTGAAAATAAAAATCTCCATAATTTTACTTGATCTCTGTTCTCATTGTAATACCCACATTTCACAAAGAAAGAAGCAGTCACGTGATGAGGCGGGTCCAGGCCGTTAGTAGTCGTACACGTAAAGTCGTCGTTCTTGAAGCACTTGGTCGACATGACGGGCAAAGAGCTGGTCAGCTCCTGACCCAGTCTGAAAACAGAAAGCGGTAAGCATCACGGTAGGCTGGGATGATCGACGATTGAGGATAAAAGATAACACTGTCAGTAAAGATTATAAATGGAACAAAGCTGATACTGCACTGTGCTCGTATCGATGACAGACTGTCCAGGTAGACAGAAAGACAGAAGACAGAAGTAACCTCTCTTGTCAGTCTGCCAGTGGCACAGCAAGTTCGACATCAGCCGACAATAACATCATAACAAACAATAAAATAAAGCTCAGAAAGAAGTAAACATAATCCACCATCACAAAAACAATTTTCACAAAATAGTACCTTCTATTATAGTACTGTGAATCAGACAACATTTTTTTGCATTTATAATATGTAACATTAAATTTAATTTTGGTGGACACTTCTTGTTTGTTTTATTATTTTTCTTTTACTTTTCCATCCTACATTTGCCAATTTTAAAAGTTGTTGTTTTTGCTTGTTTAACTGTTTCTAAACAGCAAATCTACAAATCTATAATTTTGCAACACCAAAGAAAAAAACAATATAACCTCAATATATAGGTGTTCTTAGGTTGAGCGGACTGGCTGGCGATTTCCCAGGTTATTTCTTTTGGGGAGGGGTTGCCAGACACTCGGCATGTGACAAAAATCAGCTTCTTGTTGCTGGCATCGTTCACGAACTTTAGCTCAACGACACGTGCTGGGTCTTCGTCAGCATTCAAAAATGGAGGGTAGGTGTTAAATAGCTTTATAAAGATTTTAACGTAAGTGATGAAAATTGTTCATCTTATTCTAAAATATAAATGCGCCTAAAAAATTTACAGTAAGAATTCTTGACATCATCATCATAATCACCATCACCATCCACCATCCATCCATTCATCCGTCTATCATCATCCGTCAAATACCATCAGAGCCATACCCCAGCACTATGGGTAAGCTTAATGCCCCTTACACAGTGTCCAGTATAATTGTCATCACTACGTGTAAATGGCAACCAAAAACTAACAACACATCGGAGAGTCACAACAAACAAGCTGCAAAATCACAACATCAAAAGTAAACAATTCATGGCAAAGTGCAATCTTCAATGAACTCAGTAGGACGGTCCCGCAGTACTTTGTAAGTACTTTGTAATGAACCAGTTACAGCGAGTTATTTGCATCTGCAGTTGGTTAGCTCTTTACTGAGTGGTCGCCTCCTGGGGCCATAGTCATGAAGCGAGAGTAAGTCGTTTTCCCAGGGCGACATTGGGACATCAAGGAAAAAAGTCTTGTTTCTGAAGTCGCAAGATGGTGTCCTGAATCCCCGCGGTCAATACTTCAAGTTTCTCGGAACTAGAACACCATTACTTTAGTACTACTGCTGCTACAGTAATACATTTGCTTGTCCAGACACCCATTCGGAAACAAGATGCTTGTCCTCGAGTTGCTACAGGGCAATGACTTACTCTTGCTTCATAATTACGGCCCCTAGTAGGGGAGAGAACTTCCACCAAGCGCTCATCTAATGGATGGATGATGGCGGTGGTGGTGGTGGTGGTGACTTGTAGTATGACTGCGTGTTTAGCTGATGAAAGCAAGCATCACTAAGATTAAAACAACACCCACACAGCACGTCCAGCCTGACTGTAGAATATGCATGAGTGCCATTGTTGTAGGCGTTGCACCTGTACAAGCCAGCGAGGTCACGTGTCACGTTGGGCAAGATCAAGATAGAATCACCTCTTCTCTGAAAAACAAATTTTCACTATAGAACACTCAGTCACTACCATTCTCTCGCTATTTATGTCAGAAAAAGGGCTCTGCAATTATTCAGGCACACACACAAGCACGCACTCTGCCACGCGCTCTCACGTCAAAGAAAAAAATAAAAAATTGAAAAGCCCTTCCCCCAAACCGCCAGCAAGTCATAAGAAAGAAACAAACCCTATCATATTTTACAAATGAGTTTCTGCATTCCTTCATGTTCCTGGCAATGTTCGCCGTTCCCTTGCGCACGTGTGTGTGTGTGCCTGACTGATTGCAATAACCGTTTTTTGACAGATCAGTAGGTTTTGCTGAAAATGACTAAAAAGGAAAAGCACTTTCAGTATTATTTAGAACTCACAGACTTAATGTGGCAGTCACTGCACACCCAACGATAATGGCAAACGGTTTGACACGCGGCTGTACACTGAAGTCTGGCAGTCAGCCCTTCTCTAACCTGCAGTGTAGACTCACTGGAGCTGGACACCAAGATTCCTACGAAGATAGTTTAGTTCGTGTTACTATGCTAGTTTCTTTTATTGTATTTATTCTTTCTTGCCGCCAACATCGGATACAATCTGCTTCGTCTCCTTACAGTGATGAATATTTGTAAGACACCTATTTGATTTCTTAGACTTTTAGAGATTTTTTTAGCATTTGACTTGCTCCCTTTTTTCTACATGATTTTTGTTTACAACATTTATGTTCGGTGTTTTTATCGTAAGACTCACCTCTGCTCTGCCACACTACAGTGAGGTAGAAAGCAAGTAGTAGCAGCGGTAGAGTCGAAAGCCCGGATGAGTCAACGTCCAACAGCATGTCTGCACCGACTGTTAACAGATGTGCAAGCAGCTATAAACTGAGCAGCTACCAGTTAATATAAAAACAAACCGAATTAAAAAAGGAAAAAGAGAATCTAGGAATCTTGCTTCCACTTTATTTTCCATTGTGCCGTCGTTCTATGAAGTGACCTGTCGGTGAAGCTAAGATCAAGGATTTTATAGTGAGGGAAGTCGCCTCCCTTGTGGGACGCCAGGAAGCTCTTCTTACAACAGTGACAAGGCGCAAGCTGGTCTGGTCGTTCGGCACAACCTTCCTTTTAAACCCGTTCTCCAACGCACCCTGGAAGGAGGTAAACAGGGTGGCAAACTCCAAGGAGTGGACTGGTCGCTCGATGCAGGACCTATTCAACACCTACGTGTAAGACGGCCACAAATGGTGCGCCTTGTCATCTGCTGCGTCTAGGCAAGCTTCCCCCCGACGACTGACACCGGCAGAAATCAGCTAATATCTGTGAAACGATGGATGATCACGCCGAATCGTTCTAATCGGTATATAATTCATCGTTTTTCAGAAAACACAACAAAATGAAACGATACACATATAGTTTGGACATATACGACTATAAAAGTTTACATACCGACCTGGTAACAGCCCGGGGAAATTCAGGAGACTGACGCTTCTTGCCGACTCAGGTGAGAGGAATAATCTGAAAATCTGTGCCTAGGAGGCCTGTCAATGACCCTACCTGAGACTGACAGGTGAAATCACCGGATGATGGACCTGCCCCCAGCGTGGGTGGATATCGGTAACAGGCGACTCGACTGGCGCCCTTGCAGTCCTTTGGTTCCAATTGACTTGTGAAAACAGTTACATCTTCACACCTGCCCCTTGTCACTGTCATCAGCGGAAGATCAATCTGACAGATTTCCAATACCAGAGAAGGAAGTAGGTGACAAAAAGGAAGCTGAGCTGCCGCATGTCATTGACATGAACAACACCGGTGACACAAGGAAGCACAAGACCAGCCAGTCCGGTCAGTCACCTTTTCTTCGTCTTCAACATTTTGCGTTCTAACATTTTTTTTTCATAGAGCATATTTTCGTTTGTTTGCTTCTTTTCTAGTCTTGGACTGAGCAGATACTTTTGAGGCAAGGATTCCCCAGGCTAGTCATAGCACAAAGCAGTATTTGCAGACTCTGCACACCACTTCGCAACTTCGGAAACAAGACTTGCCCTTGTTTTCTGGGTGCAATGTTTTACCTCGCTTCATGCCAGTGTAAGGGACGCTACCCACTAAACACTCGTTTCAAGAGTTGCCTCCCATACAAAGATGGCTGCGCCGTATCAGAACTTCAAGACTGAAAGTCAGATTAATTATGAAAGGGAGGCCTTACGAGAAGCGCGAAAGTCCGTGATTCAAAAGGTAGAATAATACAAAATTAATCGACGAAATATTTTGTAATCGTCATGCAAGGTGCTGTCATAGGTCTGGCGTTGATGTTTATCGTATCATGGAAACAACGAATCGTTCTACTATGCGGAAAGCTAGACTATGTAGACACTAAGTGATTGTTATATATCTATAAACGGACGGCAGCAAATGAATAAACAGCAGTTAATAGCTTGACTTATGATGTTCTTCTGCTCGTAGACTGCCTAAACTCGTCGAAAAATAGAAGTAAATGGATCAGAAGCGCATCAGAAATAGTTGCAATGACGTACACATCTCATAAAGCTGATACTCGTTTGCTACACATATGACTACTTGAGAATATGAGAATAAACTAAAATTAAAAATGTAATGGATTTTGTGATTTAATTTTAATTTAAGAACAGAAGTATGGATCTTTATAGCTTCACTTCTGTGAATATACATTTATGTTTAAGAAATAATGTTTGGGGAAACTTATACTCTCTGCACAGGCAAAACGCCAATATGAGGAATCTGAAAAGAAAAAGGAAAAAGCCAGGTTAGCAGGTGAGGGAACGTGGATGCTTTCATCAGTCAGTGATCGAATCGACAGGGAGGAAGAGGTCAGGATCACTTTTTATTTTCTTTGTGTTATTAAAACTAAGCAGAAAAATTCATGACAAGCATACAGCACGTTTGTGTATCAAAGCCTGATGTACAAGGACTGTGACTCATGATAATTAGTATTATGAACTATACTTACATAATCCCTTGACCAACTGACAAATGGTTATGCTGGATCATTGTTACTGATTGTTGGGAGAACTTTTAGATAGATGCAATAATTATCACTTCAGATCCTGCCTGGAATGCTCGGCCACTCCTTTATGCTTGCCATCCAGTTTTTTATCTGTTCATCTTGGTGCTATGAAGTATATGTGGGATAGCATTTCAGCAGCCTGGTGTAAAATTCAAACAACCAACATCCAAAGATCTCACCACAGCTACTTTTTCAAGACATTTTTTTTCCACTCTTTTTGTCTTCATTTATACATATTGTAATGTTAATATTCATAGTCTTTTTTATTCCTTTGCAGGCAATGAAAAAACTAAAGAAAAAGAAGAAGAAAGAACATAAGAAACAGAAAAAGAAAGAAAAAAAGAAGAGTAAAAAAGATAGTTCCTCTGATTTAGATTCTGTAAGTATATAGTTAAATTAAGTCTATATGCTCATGGAAATAAATCGTTGCTTGACACTGTGTTTCTTGGAACTTTCTTATAAAATAAATCCTTAGAGATTTTTACATAATCTTAAATATGGCCTAACTTCAGATTTTTTAAAAGGACATATTGATATTTTAATTTGTTGTCTGTATGTTTATGTTTCGGTAGATTGTAGGCACAGCGCCCTGTGCTCTTCAGTAAAAAGTATTGCTTATTGGAGCGCATAACTGTATTTTTTTTTTAGTTACTGTGGTAATTAATATTAAAGATGGACATTGATAAGTGCATTAAGTCTCATGTGTTTTACTAGTTCAGGCTGATGTTGTCCAGCCTCAGAGCATTTCCAGAATGCATTGGTGGATTAGTGAAAGTGCTGATGATCTGTGGCTGTTTAAGAACCATTGCTGATATCTCTGCAAAAGCTCATGAGTCTTTGCTGATATATCTACATGTATGAATCTACATAAAGAGAGTGTAGGAAGAAAGACTTTATGTTGTGCATTTCTCATGGTCCTAGTCTAGCAGTGACAGTGAGCATCAGTGGATTGAGAAGGTGGGAGATGACTCTAAAGCACAAGTCAAATCCATCAGTGGACCAAGCCTTCAGGTATGTACTCTTATTTCATCAGCAGACTAAGTCTGAAGGTACAGTATGTGCTTTCTTATCTTATTAACATTACTTTTATATCTTGGGCCTAGAGCCTGTGGCCACATCAGCAACTGTAAAAGGTTTTACACAATTTTCAAATAGCTTAGGCAACATTGTGGTGAAATGCAGCCACACGTCTTCCAAAATCTGATACAGACGATCTCATAATACCTGGATACAGTACTGCAAATTTCTACTGTACACACCATTGCATGACAGAGTGTTAACTGCAATACACAGTTGCATTCCTGCCCATGCTCCCGGTACTGAGCCATTCACACTGTCTTGTGTTTTGTCTGCACATTGCGCAATCAGCCTTCTGCATCTTTATCCATCCTAACCTTCAACCTACCTCACAGGCAGATTCCAGCGCTGGCTTAGGCAGTAATCTTAGGTGTAAACTTCTCTAACAATGTAAAAAAAAGAAAAAATATCAAGAGCAAATATAAAAATAAGGAGGAAACTAAAATAAAAAGAAATATATTTATTAAATAAATTAAAGATTTAGAATCAAATCCATGACTTTAGTGCAAAAGGGGATGCTCTTGTGCTTCCGTTGTACAGTAGCTTCCATCAATACAGGCAGGTCAGCTTAAAATAACTATTCGTGTGTTGCTCTCACAAGATTTGTGTTGCAATAACTTTCAAATATTCCAGATGCAGAACTTTATTGACTTTTTGAAGATTCCGTGTAATGGCAAGGCTATATTCACCGTATGTGTTCAGTGTGCCTATTCGTATCTAACCTTCCATTGTCTTTTATCATTACTGGTCAGCGCAGAGGGTGTGACCTACCTTGGTCATAATGCTGCACATATTTCTTGTCAAATAGGTCTGCAAAACTGCCGAACACTACTCCAGAATTGTATTTAAAAATGTATAATCAACAGCAAATGCCACAATCCATATACACATCTGTGATGTACTATATGTGCTATTTTAATCACTCGACTTGTCAAGTCTTGTTCGGAATGAGAACTTTACTTATGTTTTGCGAGATTTTAGTCTTGGCGAATAACCACATTTCTTTGTCTTCTTGACAATTCAAAAACTACCGGAGAAGTTTTCTTTTCAGGAGAACTGTCTAAAGGAAGAAAAATATAAATAAACATCTTTTTTCTGCTTCAAATGATGTGGAACAAATGATGCACACAAGACGTCAGACACAAGACACTATTCATGTATGGAACAATACAAGACCTACCACAACTCATTTCACACCCCCATCCCTCTGCTAAAACTGAAAATCCCCCAGACTTCTTCCAACTAGGTCGTTATATTGTTTTGTTATACTCCATTACCCTAAACATCTTAACCCAAAAATACCCACACCTAATGAAACACTGTTCCTTCTGGCTACTGTATAACTCTCTCTTTGAAACAACAAAGTATTGAATACTAACAAATATAATTCATGAAAGAAAGAAATTGTGGTAAAGCACATCAGGAAAACAGTGATGGAGTGAGCAGCATGAACATCTCTAAAGATCCTGTGCATCCTACAGAAACATTGTTAAATAACAGCCAGTAAGATATTTCATATTCTGTAGAGACTGACTTCAAAATTGAGTGGTGCAAAAATCTTCATCTTTTCCCACCACCACTCAGTTTCGTTCATAACTTGACCAGGATTAAAATGCTTTCTCATTTCTGCCATGAGCAATCTATAGATCAGGCAAAAAAGATTTGGAACTCGGAATACTGCCTAGATCCAAAGTCTAAAGATGGAAACCTGTTACCATAACAGAATTGAGTTCTTTTTGGCATAATTTGTGCCCAAAATTTAGTAAGTCCAGTGCAGTTGTCAGATTTCTTTTAGATTTGAGAGAAAAATAAGCCTTGCTTTGAAAGAATGAACTAGGAACAGTTGATTTCTGCCCTGTGGGAATGTCAGTTATGGTCTTGATTTATTACACTATCACTTTTAATTCTTTTTTTTTAATGACTTTTTTTCTTTAAAAATGTTTGAATTTCATGCATACCAAGATATATCATGATGTTAATGAGTTAATGGTATAGTTATCAGCATGTCACTCAAGTGGGATACAAAGCAAACTTCTAAAGACGTTTTGAAACTCTATTGTACAAAATCATACATAATCCGAATATTCTTGCTACACTTTCAGCTCCTTTATTCAAAACCAGCATGTTTTTTTCCCATCATCAATTTTTAAAAAGTTAAATTTTTTGATGGATGACTTTATTCTGCAGTCTTTTTTTAAAAAAAATTGTAGAGAGACGACTGGATGTGTTCGACCAGTTTGGCAGAAATCATACCAACTGTAACAAGGGATGAACTGAGAGAGCAGAAGAAAAAGGAAGAAGAGAAGAAAAAACAACCCTCCTGGATCAAGTGAGCCCAAATTTACTTTTTGTTTTTCATGTTAATATTCTTGAGTTAGCAGAGTTCTTAATGTGCAATAAAAACACAAAAAGCCAAAAAAAAAAAGAATTTTTCTCTGTTTTTATCAGATAGTGATGATTATTATTAATTATTTTTTACATATCACTGCTGATTTCTGGTGATGTGGTCTGTGTGAGGAATTGTTGCTTTGTTACTGGACTTGTTCCTATTCATGTGTGATTGATTATGGGATGCTTGCATTGAATAGCCAGGGCAAAATGTCAGAGAGCTCAACCCATACTGGAAAGATGGTGGCACGGGACTGCCTGAAATCAAACCTACAACCAGTGGACTGCAAGGTCTGACTGGGGCAGGTGATGGTGGATTGTCATGGTTGCTGAAGGCATATGAAAGGTGTGAGCAACAGGCCAAAAAGGAAGGGAGACAATTAGAAGATGTTGCTGCTGAGAGATATGGTGTAAGGAAATCTTTTTGTTTTGTAAACATACATGCATGCACACTATTTAACAAGCTAGCTGTCATCTCTTTATTTATACAACCACAGAGTTAAGTTTATCTGATTTATCTTCCAGTTTATAACTAATCAGAATATGCCTTACACATTATTTGTCCCAAAATTGTGTAATCTGAGATATATATATCAGACATCAAAATTTGCTTCAAATAAAATACTCCTGTAATCACAAGAAAGGGGTTTGTGTTAGTGTAATGATATTATTATTGTGATTATTTTACAGCGATCCCTAACCTTATGTAAATTCAGATGTGTTGTAAAATAGCAGATGCCATGGATTAAGTGTCAGATTTGGGTGATAAATGATTTTGTAATGTATGATTCAGTCTTTGAAAAAACTGCAAGCCATGATCGAGGAAGCCAAGGGTACAAAATCCAGAGTGAGATCACAACGTGAGATAATCCAGGAACACTACACTGCAAAAACCCAAAATTTCGTGAAAAGAGACGTCGATCATGTTCTCCACTTGGTCAAGAAGACAGCAAAAGGTTGCCAAGTTATGAGAGTCACAGCAAAGACAATGATTGCAAAAGACATAGTGACAGAGAACAAGACAGGAATGAACAAGGCAGACAGGACAGGTATTATGATCAAAGAGAAGACAGGTATTACCATAAGAGAGAAGACAGATATCTTAAGAGCAGTGAGGTTGGTACCAGAGATGACGAGGATAAAAAGTTCAGAAGCAGTTTTGTCCGTCCTGCTGATGACTTTACTGACAGCTCAGATTCCAGGCAGAGAATGTTCTTGAAGCCGAAAACTAACGAGAGAAGTAGTCCACACAAAAATTTTGCTACAAACTCCTCATCGTCTTCCCTGAAAAAGAAATTTGCCAAACCAGGTGATAGTGATGAAAATGAGCAAGCAGGGGTAAGTAGGAGAGAAAAAGAACGATTGAGAGACTCAGGGTTTAAGGGGAGGCCTGTCATCAGTGCCGGGTGGAAGAAACAGGAATTTCACAAGCCAGAGAAGAGTAGCAACATCCAAGAGGCTGAATGGCGCTCAGGTTCCATAAAGAGGCAAATGCAAGAAAATGCACAGTCGTCCAGCTCAAGTAAGTTCTAGCACAGAAGTCTGTGTGTTTGTTGGAAGGGTCTGTAAAAACGTGTGCACACATTCATGGTTATGCAGGTTTTAGTGGATTTATGACATACGAGGAGACATTAAACTGCGATGACCTGAGCTGAGATTTAAAATTTAAATTGTGAGCAAAATATTTTAGGTTGTCAGTAAATATACAATGCGTTTGATCTGAATATAGCTGGGAGCATATGTCCCTCAAAAATTGCTTAATTAAAATTTATTTTGCATTGATTTGAAGCTTATTTTCATCTGGAAGATTATCAGTTTGAGATATTAGACATAAACAGATGTTGCTTTGGAACAAAGTACATTTTTAAAGAATTCAAAATTCTCTTGTGTTCTTTTATGGGATATTGTTTCCCAATTTGGAGGCGAGTTAACCTAAAATAAATTCAGCAGTCTGAACGTAATATACTATATTACAAGGTAAACACAATTTTAAAATATGGTTTATGAAAGGAATAGTTTTGAATCTGCTTTAAAATGGTCTTTGATGGTGTTTATACAAAAATGTATAAAAAGTATCATTCTTGCAAGAAAAAAATAAACTTAAAAAAATTTACTGCTTTTGTTTAAAAAAAAAAAAGAAAAAAATAGTGGTGATCACCAACTATGAATTTGACTATTGGTGTTAAAGAGTTCTGCTAGTCATGTGATGATTGTGGTCTCACCCCTATTTTTTGTACACTTATCTCTTTTTGGTATAATGTGTGATTATGACAACAATCCTTGTAAATGGTGTCTTTGTTAGGTTCATCTTCAAGCAGTTCTGGTGATGAGTTATCCAGTGAAGAGAAGAGGCAAACAGAGAGGAAGCCTCAAATACCTGCAGTCACAATTTTGTCTGAAGGTGACATGAATGCTTTGGGAGCCAAAATTCTCAGGGCAGAGATGATGGGAGATACTGTGAGTGCAAGTATAATTATTGCTGAATCCCATTTTAAATTTCTTTTGTTTTTTAAGGTCTTTTCCCATGTACATTTGCTCTTGACATGACTATTACACTAGTCTCCTTACATTGGTATGACTTGATTAGATTTATGACTAGCATTTTGATGCTTAAAGTGCAAACAAATGCTAACTAATACAAAGCTAAACGATGGGAACACACTTTTTTTTGAAATTGCAGGTTTTTTTGTGGAATCCAATGTCAGCCAATTGCAGGTGTGTGGTAGAATTAAAAAAAAAACAATTTTAGTATATGAGACTAGATAGCACACCAGATGTGTAAGAGTTAGAATTACAGTGGAAAATTCTCCTTGAGAACTTCCATCCTGTTCTCTGATAGAACAAAGAGAAACGGACTGATGGATGCTAGGGCTTTTAGGAGCCACGACTGATAGCCTAGCCACAGTGTGTATTGTTAGGCCTGTGGTAAGAAAAGTAAATCAGTCTGGCTACAGAAATTTATGGTACCATTACCCTGATCTTCTTGTGGCTCAGAAAAGGAAACTGATCAGTCCAGCTGTATATATACAGTGATACCTCGGTTCTCGAACGCCTTGACTTTCGACCAAATCGGTATTCGACCAGGAAATTCGAGAAAATTTTGTCTTGGAATCCGAACAAATATTTGGAACTCGAACATCCGAACGTCCGAGATGAGCCGAGTTGAGCCGAATGGCGTTCATTCTCCCCAGCGCGCCTTGCTTGCGTCATCAGTGTGAGTGCAGAGAGAGAGAGAGTCTCACGTTTTTGTGGAGAGAGTCATGACATGTGTGCAAAATGGGCAGAAATCGCAAATTTTGTTGAACAACATCACCCTGATAAAGTGGTAGCAAATAGAGCAGTTAACATTTTTAATGACAATGTTATGTCCACTTTCCGCAAAATTTTGCAAAGGAGAGAAAAAACAGCAAACAATTGACAAATTCTTCCGTAAAGAAATCAGCACAAGCAAAACTGCAAGAGCAAGATTCTGATTCTCCTCAGCAAAATATACAGAGAACAGAAACACCCGAAGAGCAGTTACCCTCTGTTTTTATTGAAGAGGCCTCCCCTTCAAAACAATAAACATCCCCCCTTCCCTCCTCCCTCCACATTCATTCCCTCCTGCCATAAAGTTTGGTACAGGTACAGTAAATGAAACACAATTTACTGTACTGTACAGTACATTTTTTATTTTGGTTTTGTTTTAATAAATACACTTTTATTTCTTATTTCTTGTTGAGACTCATGTTTTTCTACATATTATATACAAATTAGGCCAGTAAATAGGCATTTTCTGGGGCTTGGAACGAATTAATCCAGTTTCCATTATTTCCTTTGGGTTTCATTGCTTCGGTTCTCGAACAATTTGGTTCTCGACCGTCCTCCCGGAACGAATTATGTTCGAGAACCGAGGTATCACTGTATATGTATAAAATGATAACGATCAAAATTTTATGGAAAAGTTCAAAAGGTGGAGAAATTTATTTTTTTATATTTCATAGAGCACCATGTGCTCAATTTTAAATAGTTAGTGTTTATAAGTAGACATGACAGCAGATTATCTGTGTATTATTTCAGCCTTGTTTGTTCATTAGCTGAGCCTTTTTTTTTTTTTGCAAATAATTTGTGTTGAATCTGTAGGTTTGTGATTTTGAGGGTGCAGCTCCTTCTGTTGTTGGTCTTGCGAATGATGTTTGTCACAATAGTGTTACAGTTTGTATGGGTTACTTTATAGTTCTGAAAGTTGCATGTTAGAGTTGCCTCTTGCATGATCTTAATGAATGACTTGCAGGAACTGGCACAGAAGCTGAAAGATCAGCTGGAGGAAGCACAACGTGCAAAGGTGGAGCAAGGGACTTCTTCCACATCACAGTCACAGCAAGCAGCAATGGCAAGGTTCAAAGGTCAAAGAAAGTGATGAGGACAATGTGGTGGTTCTGACCCGAACGGGACGTGATGGCATTGTGCGGCCACTTCCAGAACAGACATATGGCAGAGAAGTCAGAGGAAAGCAGAGAAAGAAAAAGAATGTAAGCTGCTTTCTTTATTCTGCTATCTACAATGTCAGCATCTTTATTTAAGAATTAAAAAAAGATTGCACCTCCTCTACATTTGATTAAACATTCCTTATGTCTATTAGCGATGTTTTAAAGTGCATCATGACACAGAGGCTTTTTCTTGTTTCACAGGTAGAGACTCACTCTAGAAAAGGAGAGAGGACAAAGTACTTTGATGACGATGATCGGCATGACCTCAAGAAGCTGGTATGAGGGCTGTATGCGTGTGTGTTTGCTCATGTGCATGTTTATATGTGCTTTACTGAAACTATCTTGGCCATTTCACAGTTCATCTGATAGATCAATTGTCTTGTTTGTGTAACAGTAACAAATGATGTTATGTTTTATCAAATGCCAAATCCCATGTCATCTGCCTGCACTGGATATGATTTCCTTTAATCTTGAATTTTGTGCCACACTTAACAGTATGTTAATGGTTGCTGCATCACAGGTGGAGCAAGAGAAGTTGGGGACAGCAGAAGATCAGAATGCTATGTTCGCTCGCTTGGCTGGCAGGGTGAGTGCTAGAGAGGTGGATCAGTTCTTTAGTTGTAAGCATACATAAATAGTAATTGGTTTAGCGTTGCATGTGATGTTGTATGCCTATGCAGGGTGCAGAGTAAATGGTTAAGACCATTGTGTGATATTTAGTTGAAATATCCGAGATATATATATACATGTAACAGGGTAGGATGCAGTTCTCTTCCCCCAATCTTTCCACAACAACAAAACACAACACTTTCATGTGTTCTGGATCATTTTACTCCAACAACAGTCGATGGTGCTGGCTATGGCGAAACTCTACACAACACACTTACGCTTTCGGTGGAATGTGCTCCCACCTGTGTGCTGTCTCCTCAATTCTGACCACTCGCCTCTGCAACTGACCTTCACACTCCACTCCCCCCAGACACACCCGCGCACCTTCACTCTGTCGATAGTCAGCTCTTCTTTGGTCACGGGGTCGTCACCCGGCCAGTGATTACCCCCTCCCCTCATCGCCAGCCTGTACTTTCCATGTGTGCATGTGTGTGCGTGCCATCTTCCATCCTACTCATACGCGATGTCCCATACTACCATATGCACATGCATACACTTTACATATGTGTGTACAGAAACATAAAATGTGTAAATACTTTTATACATGAGAAGCTTTATTTGCTTGATTTGCGTGTTTATAAAATTCCAGGTTCTTCAAGAATTGCTTTGTTTGCACACTACCATCTAGCTCAAAATAGTGTTAGAGATCAGCTTATTTCATAGCTTAGTAAGGATCAAAACCTCCTTTTTTTATGTTTCTATCTTTTGTAGAGCAAAGAACAGACTGATGATGACTTCCAGGTGGATGATATTTTTATTTCCAAGGCAGCTCGTCAACAATCTGACGCTAGGGCTGAGGAGAAGGAGCGTAGCAAAGCCATCTTTGGTCAGCTGGAATTATAATTTAGTGTTTACAGGACACTTTACAGTTGCTATTCATTGTTAGCCTGTGGTGTTACAATATAATAATAATAGAGTTATCCAGTGAGCATTTATGTCAAGCTTGAGACTAATAACATGAAGATAAGAACTGGTGATGACTGGTGATGCACAGCTTTGGCTGATGTGAAGCTTCATTACTGTTTGGTGAGAGATGATTTACGATGTAGATAATGTCTATCTTATCTGCAACTTTATAATTCAGCCATTTTTTACTTAATATTGTTTTCTTTGTTCATCATATTGTTTTTGCAGAGCACAGAAAAATTACGGCTGCTATGGACAAATGTCACTTTTGCTTTGACAAGGTTCCGAAGCATTTGATCATTGCCATAGGCAGAAAGGTAACTGTGGCAAATCCTTGATAATTCACTCATTCCTCAAATCCTTGACAATTTACTTATGTCTCAAATCTTACTTTCCAAGCCCTCAGAGAAACTGATATCAAAAGTGATGTTATTGAACTGGTGCAGAACAGATGTGTTTCTGCCTGCTGTGCTGAAATAAGTAATGTTGTTAATGCTTTTACTGTAGGGCAAATCATAGTTTATGTTTCCACGTTTTATTATATATGATATGCAGATATACATAGATATACCTAGTAAATTACATGTGATATTCATTCTATCATAGGTGTACTTGTGTTTGCCTTCACACCGTTCACTGACACCTGGCCACTGTCTGATCGTACCAATGCAGCATGTGTCTTCAGGAACATCAGTTGATGAAGATGTCTGGCGTGAAGTACAGGTGCATCTATCTCCCCTATCAGTCATTCTTAGCTAATAGCAGACTATTGATTTCACTGCACAATTTTGCCGTTCTTTGAATCTGTTGTGACTTAAAAATCCATTTTATTCCCAAATAGGTAAAAATAGTTATATTTTTCCTACAATAGTTACTGTTAAAAATTTGGCAGCAGCAGGTAGATGTTTACCTTCACTTCTTTTGTTGCACATTTGTCCATATTCAGAGCATGTTTCATAGAACATTATCTAAATACTTTCAGTGCATATGTACATAATACAAAATGAACATTTCTTAAACTAAAGGACATTTTTAAACTAAATGAGCATGAAATAGGATAGGTTAATTGGTAAAAAAAAAATTGTTTCAGCTAAAGCAAAAGTGAGATATGAGGCACTACTACCAACATCCAACACTCTCCTAATATTTTGATGCTTTAAAACACAGATTTATCAAAATCAAATCTTGTCATCGTAGTGTCAGTTTCCTCCTTTTGTGTACACCTACAATAAACCTGCTATCAGAATAGCTTATATTTAGATTATTTTATAGACATAATAGGGGGAACTAACAGTCTTTTATTTAAAAAAATCAGGTTTATGTAGATGAATTGTGACAATGGCCAGAGGAAGTGCTGGAGTATATTATTTATGCATCATCGTTGCCTACCTTGCAATCTCAATTTGCTTGTTAAGGACAGTAGGCACAGTGTCAGTTGTATTTGAACAACTAGAACCATTTTTCTTCCTTTACCTTACCTGGTCTTTCTCCTGTAGCTGAAAAAGGAGTTTAACTAAATCCTTTTTACACAGGCTTTTCGAAAAAGCCTGGTCAGGATGTTCGCTAGTAAGGACCAGGACTTGATAGTCATGGAGGCCAGCATGCATCTGAAACACTTCCCTCACATGTGTGTGGAGTGCATTCCTTTGGATCAAGAAACTGGCAGCATGGCACCCATCTATTTCAAGGTACTCTGTCCTTGACCTGCACATGCACACCTAAATTAAACACTAATTAGAACTTGTTGGATATCAGGTGTAATTTAAGAATGTGATATTTGATCTGAATGTTACTGAGTGCAATTGAATGCAGCTGTCTGAAACACGAATGCACGAGTTTGTGTGGCAGATATAAATAGGTTATGGTGTTGTTTTGGGCTTTTATATTGAGCTGCACCAAACTGCCCTCTGGGATAAATAAAGTGTTATATATCTTATATCTGCAATTTAAATAATGTTATAATATTGGGAATTTCAGAAAGCCATCATGGAAGCTGGCCCAGAGTGGTCAAACAACAAAAAACTGGTTGACCTTAGCAAGAAGGATATCCGACATGCAGTGAGTAATCTTGTAGACCAGACTTGGGCAAGGGGCGGCCCGTGGGCCGGATCCGGCCCGCCCGCTGGCCCGCCCGCCACTATATAAACTACATATACAGTATTGGGTAAAACGGAGTTAACTACATGTATATTAGTCCGACCCTCTAAAACCATCCCAATTTCTCATGAGGCCCCTTGGGAAAATTAATTGCCCACCCCTGTTTTAGACAGTGATAACTATGTTGATGTCAACACAGCAGAACTTGAATTACACACAACTTAGATATTTTTTACCCTTTTCTGTGATTGTATGTATCCTGTGATCTTGTTGATTGGTTTTGTCTAATGTTATTGTACTTTTATTCCATTTTTATCCAAGAAATACTCAATTAAAATATGTCGAGGTTATAAACATATAAAGATGCTTGTAATGTTTATGAATCTGTGTGCATAGGTTTGTGTTAAATGACTCTTTTAAATACATCTACAGATTCCAAAAGGATTTCCATACTTCAGTGTAGACTTCGGCTTACAGGGGGGTTTTGCTCATGTTATTGAAGATGAGCAACGTTTTCCATCATACTTTGGAAGGGTAAGTTTTAAAACAAGAAATTTCTTATTTATTCTTATTTAATACTACTTCTCATTTTTGTTTCCTTCTCTCTTCGACTGCTTCTAGAAACTGGCCTCTGGCCTACTAAAGTAAAGATGTTTATCTCTCTTTTTGAGTTTCTTTTTTCACTCACTTATGCTAGAAACTTGAACAATTAAAAATACTTGATATTCTCTTTTTTTTTTTCTTTCCCTCTCTTACTCTATGTTTGGTTTTTCGAACCTGTATTTTATTTGGGGATAGACCTAGATGTGTGTGTACCTATTTCTTTATGTACAATTTCTTTATTGGGTAGGCTCATGCCCATAACCGATGTGTTCAGAGAGAGAGAGAGCAATCTAATGCACTAATGCTCAATAAACATTGTCTGAACAGCTATGTAAACTACTTCTCTATGTAATCTTCTCCTGTGAAATAAAACTCTTGCAGGAAATAGTGGGAGGAATGCTGGATGCCGAGCCTGCTCTTTGGAGGAAACCCCATCGTGAGGTGTTTGAAGATCAGAGATGCAAAGTTCTGGAATTTGCTGAATGGTGGAAACCTTATGACTGGACACAGCAGTTGTCAAAAGATGATTAAAAACATTTGAAAGGGAAATCAACGCTAATTTCTTTATTTATAATTATTTTTGTGCTCAGATTAAGTCAGAAATTCCTAAATACAAGATATGCTACTTTTTTTGTGATGAAAATGCAAATTGTTGTCAGTGTCACAAAAATATTTTCAGGCACCGGCATAAGTATACATTTGGGTATACACATGTATACATTTGGTACTAAAAAGAGAAAAGTGAAGAGGAGTTGATTACAAATTTCTCCTTAATTCTCATTAATTTCTCCCCTTAATTAAAGAAATCTTTCTCTTTTGTTTTGTTTATATACACGGGCATAAAACACTGCATGCAAGCATTTGCTCATGCACGTTCACATAAAAGCATCCTCCCCATGCTCACGGTCTGAGCTGTGCACACTGTCTTGTGTTTTGTCTGCACATTGCGCAATCAGCCTTCTATATCTTTATCCTAACCTTCAACCTATCTCTCAGGCTGATTTCTGCGCTGACTTAGGCAGTAATCTTAGGTGTAAACTTCTCTAACAATGTAAACAAAAGAAAAAATATTAAGAGCAAAAATGAAAATAAGGAGGAAACTAAAATAAAAAGAAATACATGTGTTGAATAAATTAAAGATTTAGAATAAAATCCATGACTTTAGTGCAAAAGGGGATGCTCTTGTGCTTCTGTTGTACAGTAGCTTCCATTAATACATTCAGGTCTGCAATGACTGATATCAGGTATCTCCAGGAAGTTCAGCTTAAAATAACTGTTAGTGTGTTGCTCTCACAAGACTTGTGTTGATGGAATGATATTTCTATCTGCGAAAGCTGGGCCAATACACTAAATATTGTGAGTTGAGTTTTAATACAAATGTCATAATAACTTTCAAATATTCCAGATGCAGAACTTTATTGACTTATCGAAGATTCCGTGTAATGGCAAGGCTATATTCACTGAATCTGTTCAGTGTGCCCATTCGTATCTAACCTTCCATTGTCTTTTATCATTACCTGTCAGCGCAGAGGGTGTGACCTACCTTGGTCGTAATGCTGTGCATTGCAAGTGCTAAAAATTAAATCCAACTGATCTGCTAAACATTATATTGAAATTGCCATGTACATATACTGTACACAATCCTAAAGCTTAATTTCAGTATGCTGCTTACATAAGCTGTACACTGTAAGTTTTAATTAGGTTATATAAGTGTGAGGATTAGCCCATGGGCCAAAATGCTATCAGTATCATAGCATTACGTAAACTTTTCAAAATTAATTGAGCTTCATCCTTTAGTTGGTAAACATGATGGCAGTTGATGGAAGTACATAGATATTCCAAATCTTCCTTTCTCATTCCAAAAGAATTGGCCTCTTAGCAATAAGGTCTTAGCAAGTTAGTATGACGGAAGCATGTCCTAAATGTATACTTTGTATACGATCCCAATACTCCTTTTTAACAGTAGCGTCAAAGAAACTCTCATCTGCAAACTTAATTCTGACCGATCACAATGTCCGCCCTCTTGAATAGAGAGCGTAGGTCGTAGGACCTGCAAAGGCTAACTCCTAGGGGTGCGCTGCCCAGCGTTACGTAACGCGTGTGCTCGCAGGCGCTCACCCACCTTTCGCTCCGGTACGGCCCGCCCGTCATAGGCGCCCGCGTGCACACTTCTCGATTGGCTAGCTTCGCTCGATTCGCTACGCCTGTGTAACATGAGGCATTAGACGACATAACTTCCGGTTTAGTCACATTCTTTGTTACGGCTCGCCGAGACTAACAGCGGAGAACTACGCAAGAGGCTGAGCGTCTTGGCAGACAGACAGCAGTCCTCCTACACGCGTCCTTCACCACCAGACTCTTAAAGATGGAAACTTTTATCGATGAAAAGACGAACATGCCTAAAATTGTCAAGGTAGGAATTAAGGAATATCATAGGTGTTTATTTTAGTAAAATAATTATAAATGGATACGACTTATAAATCCCTCAAATCACAATGGCACACAGTTGTCGAATCTTTGGCGTGATTTACTGATTTTACTAGAAATAAACAACTGTTAAAAAGAAAGAGTTAAAATGGTAAGGTGGGCTTAAATTAGAGATGCAGACGTTCTGAATTGTGTTAGACCAAAATTTCGGGTAGTAAAACGAGTGTTATTTACAGAGGCATCTAAATCACAGCTTCTAATCGCGTGCTGCGATATGGCAATCTTTGTATTAAGATATGACGGTCAATAAACTTAGCTTGTGAAAAATACAAGGATTGCTATTAAAAAAACTGAATGGATTTTTTAAAATTATTGAGATGGACTGGCAGTAGAATTTGTAAAGTTTCTCACCTGCAAATGAAGCTGATGATCAGCACACACCCTGATTTTTATGTGTTCTACATAACTAAGCAAGTTTGTTTACATTTCTTGTAAGTTTTGCCTGTGCAAAGATTATAAGCTATTAATGAAGGTCCCACTGACAGTTTACAACATTGCTAGCAGAATCTCAGCATTTTTCACCACTTTTCTTGTCAAATTGGTCTGCAAAACTGCCAACACTACTCCAGAATTGTATTAAAAAATTTATAATCAACAGCAAATGCCACAATCAGTTTACACATCTGTGATGTACTATAATGTGCTATTTTAATCACACGACTGCCAAGTCTTGATCGTGAAGAGAACTTTACTTACGTTTCGCGAGATTTTAGCCTTGACAGATGACCACATTTCTTTGTCTTCTTGACAATTCAAAAAATGATGGCGAAGTGTTCTTTTCAGGAGAACTGGCAGAAGGGAAAAAAAATATAAAGACTGGTTGATAAACATTGTGCACGATGTGCTGCCTCCTTGAATCTTTTGTCAATGGGCGAAAGTGCTTTGAAGAAGCACATGCTTACTGATAGACACAATTAAGAAGCGCATGAAAATATTTCTGGAAGATACACGCATTTGTGTTATGGATTACTTTCGTAATTAAGAACATCTGCACTACACTAGTTGCACCACTCCGTATTCGCAAAAAACCCCAAAACAAACCTAACTCTTCTTTCAAAAGGTGTTTAGAAACTTATCTCTTTCCTGAACCAGAGCCTTGATCTTCTAATATACTGTGCATAGCTTTATTTCTCTCTCTCCACTTTTGAGTGTGTGAGAGAGATATGAACTGGCTTTTGTATTACACTTAAGAATGGCTTTCAGTTCTTGCAATTATTATTACTTAGATTTCTAGAAAACTTGGAACATTAACGGTGTATGTTATCAGCGCGTTCAAGTTATCTAAATATGGCAGATGATATGCATCAGAATTAACTCTTTGATTATTTATTACTATAATAGTAATACCTGTATTTCAGAACATAGAGAAGACCAAAGATTTATAAATAATACCTCTCTCCGACCGTACATGAGAAAAACTTAAGCATTGATGACTGTCACTCAGGTCCTTAAAAATGCATGAAAGGCCCTTCTTTTTCTTTTCCTATACACCCCCAGTGGAGCATAGGGCCGCAACCACACCTCGCCATCAGACCTGGTCCTGGGCATCCCTTTTCAGTTCGGACCATGTCATGCCAGCAAGGTCCTTATAAGATCCTCACTTGGCACCATCCTTGATCCCTGGGAACCATGATTGTGATAATGATTATCATTAATTGTAGAGAGACGACTGGATGTGTTCGACCAGTGTGGCCGAAATCAAGGACCAAAAAGGTCCACACAAGCATTTTACTGCAAACTCCTCATCGTCTTCCCTGAAAAAGAAATTTGCCAAACCAGGTGATAGTGATGAAAATGAGCAAGCATGGGTAAGTAGGAGAGAAAAGGAACGATTGAGAGACTCGGGGTTCAAAGGGAGGCCTGTCATCAGTGCCGGGTGGAAGAAACAGGAATTTCACAAGCCAGAGAAGAGTAGCAACATCCAAGAGGCTGAATGGCGCTCAGGTTCCACAAAGAGGCAAAGGCAAGAAAATGCACAGTCATCCAGCTCAAGTAAGTTCTAGCACAGAAGTCTGTGTGTTTGTTGGAAGGGTCTGTAAAAACATGTGCACACATTCATGGTTATGCAGGTTTTAGTGGATTTATGACATACGAGGAGACATTCAAACTATGATGACCTGAGCTGAGATTTAAAAAATAAATTGCGAGTAAAAGATGTTAGGTTGTCAGTAAATATACAGTGCGTTTGATCTGAATATAGCTGGGAGCATATGTCCCTCAAAAATGGCTTAATTAAAATTTATTTTGCGTTAATTTGAAGCTTATTTTCATCTGGAAGATTATCAGTTTGAGATATTAGACATGAACAGATGTTGCTTTGGAACAAAGTACATTTTTAAAGAATTCAAAATTCTCTAGGGTTCTTTTATAAGTTATTATTTCCCAGTTTGGAGACGAGTAACCTAAAATAAATTCAGCAGTCTGAACGTAATATACTATATTACAAGGCAAACACAATTTTAAAATGTGGTTTATGAAAGGAATAGTTTTGAATCTGTTTTAAAATGGTCTTTGATGGTGTTTATACAAAAATGTATAAACAGTATCATTCTTACAAGAAAAAAAAATTAAAAAATGTACTGTTTTTGTTTAAAAAAAATTAAAAAAATAGTAGTGATGAAAGTGACTATCAGTGTTAAAGAGTTCTGCTAGTCATGTGATGACTGTGGTCTTACCCCTATTTTTGTACACTTATCTCTTTTCTGTATAATGTGTGATTATGACAACAATCCTTGTAAATGGTGTCTTTGTTAGGTTCATCTTTAAGCAGTTCTGGTGATGAGTCATCCAGTGAAGAGAATAGGCAAACAGAGAGGAAGCCTCAAATACCTGCAGTCACAATTTTGTCTGAAGGCGACATGAATGCTTTGGGAGCCAAAATTCTCAGGGCAGAGATGATGGGAGATACTGTGAGTGCAAGTATAATTATTGCTGAATCTAATTTAAATTTTTTTTTTCAAGTCTTTTCCCATGTGCACTCAATCATTTATTTGCTCTTGACATGATTATTACACTGAAGGCTGTCTCCTTACGTTGGTATGACTTGATTAGATTTATGACTAGCATTTTGATGCTTAAAATTAGCTATACATTTCATTAAATTTGCATGGTTAAATCAGTATAAAAATATGTTTAGTAGGAACACTTGTTTATGGCAACATGATTTGTTCCCTTCACCCTGCACCCTTTCCATAGACCTGGTTAGCTATGCAGTTGCCATGGGGGCAAGATGAGTGACTCTGGAGTGGGTGAGGTAGCATCCAAGTTTATATGTATAAATAGCAGCAAAATGCAGTGCCTACACTGTTTGCCACAGTGTTAGGGGGGTCATTCCTTTTCTTCGATTATTTCGATTAGAGAATTACCTTTGCGCTCTGTAGGTGTTGTGCTCCGCTGCCAAGTGGATTACATATTTTGAAATAATCTTTCTTATTAGGTCCCCTGTTTTGAGTGAAGGAGAAGCACAACAGCACTTTGTAGTGTAGTAGTCTGCTGAAAAGTGGCTCACATACTTCAAAATCCCTTTTTCTTCCATTTAGTTATCAGTAACTGAGTAATGTAAATAAGAAGTAGATGTGGATAATTTATGACATTGTAGGATAGAATTGGTTTGTGAATAATGTAAATAAATCCATTTTAATTTACATACTTCTTTGTGTGACTCAGTATATGTTGTGTGTCTGTCCTCATGGTGTGAACAAAATAGCAATATATTTCTTAAAGGAATGTAACTCGTGTCGTCTTGTGCACAGCAGTGAAACACATAGCAAAAATGTCAAGTGACAGAAGCTAACCAATACAAAGCTAAATGAAGGACACACACCTTTTTTGGAAATAGAAGGTTTTTTTGTGGAATCCAATGTCAGCCATTTGCAGGTGTGTGATAGAATTAAAAAAAATCACAACGTGAGTATATTAGACTAGATAGCCCACCAGATGTATAAGAGTTAGAATTACAGTGGAAAATTCTCCTTGAGAACTTCCATCCTCTTCTCTGGTAGAACAAAGAGACAAGGACTGATGGATGCTAGGGCTTTTAGGAGCCACGACTAACTGATAGTCTGGCCACAGTGTGTATTGTTAGGCCTGTGGTAGGAAAAGTAAATCAGTATGGCTACAGAAATTTATGGTACCATTACCCTGATCTTCTTGTGGCTCAGAAAAGGAAACTGATCAGTCCAACTTTATGTATAAAATGATAACGATCAAAATTTTATGGAAAGGTTCAATAGGTAGAGATTTTTTTTTATTTTTTTATTTCACTGAGCACCATGTGCTCAGTTTTGAATAGTTAGTGTTTATAAGTAGACATGGCAGCAGATTATCTGTGTATTATTTCAGCCTTGTTTGTTCATTAGCTGATATTTTTTTGCAAATAATTTCTGTGTTGAATCTGCAGGTTTGTAATTTTAAGGGTGCAGCTCCTTCTTTTGTTAGTTTTGCAAATGATGTTTGTCACAATAGTGTTACAGTTTGTATGGGTTACTTTACAGTTCTGAAAGTTGCATGTTAGAGTTGCCTCTTGCATGATCTTAATGAATGACTTGCAGGAACTGGCACAGAAGCTGAAAGATCAGCTGGAGGAAGCACAACGTGCCAAGGCGGAGCTAGGGACTTCTTCCACATCACAGTCACAGCAAGCAGCAATGGCAAGTTCAAAGGTCAAAGAAACTGATGAGGACAATGTGGTGGTTCTGACCCGAACGGGACGTGATGGCATTGTGCGGCCACTTCCAGAACAGACATATGGCAGAGAAGTCAGAGGAAAGCAGAGAAAGAAAAAGAATGTGAGCTGCTTTCTTTATTCTACTATCTACAATGTCAGCATCTTTGTTTAAGAATTAAAAAAAGATTGCACCTCCTCTACATTTGATTAAACATTCCTTATGTCTGTTAGCGATGTTTTAAAGTGTATCATGATGCAGAGAGGCTTTTTCTTGTTTCCACAGGTAGAGACTCACTCTAGAAAGGGAGAGAGGACAAAGTACTTTGATGACGATGATCGGCATGACCTCAAGAAGCTGGTATGAGGGCCGTATGTGTGTGTGTGTGTGTATTTGCTCATGTGCATGCATACATGTGTGTATGTTTGTATGTGCTTTACTGAAACTAGGCCATTTCACAGTTCATCTGATGGATCAATTGTCTTGCTTGTGTAACAGTAACAAATGATATTATGTTTTATCAAATGCCAAATCCTCAGAGTTCCCATGTCATCTGCCTGCACCTGGATATGATTTCCTTTAATCTTGAATTTTGTGCCACACTTAACAGTATGTTAATGTTTGCTGTATCACAGGTGGAGCAAGAGAAGTTGGGGACAGCAGAAGATCAGAATGCTATGTTCGCTCGCTTGGCTGGCAGGGTGAGTGCTAGAGAGGTGGATCAGTTCTTTAGTTGTAAGCATACATAAATAGTAATTGGTTTAGCGTTGCATGTGATGTTGTATGCCAAGCAAGGTGCAGAGTAAATGGTTAAGACCATTGTGTGATAAATAGTTGAAATATCCGATATATATACATGTAACAGGGTAGGATGCAGTTCTCTTCCCCCAATCTTTCCAGAACAACAAAACGCAACACTTTCATGTGTTCTGGATGATTTACTCCAACGCCAGTCGATGGTGCTGACTATGGCGAAACTCTACACAACACACTTGCACTCTCGGTGGAATGTGCTCTCCCCTCTGCGCTGTCTCTTCAATTCTGACCACTCGCCTCTGCAACTGACCTTCACACTCCACTCCCCCCAGACACACCCGCGCACCTTCACTCTGTCGCTAGTCAGCTCTCCTTCGGTGACGGGGTTGTCACCCGGCCAGTGATTACCCCCTCCCCTCATCGCCAGCCTGTACTTTCCCTGTGTGCATGTGTGTGCGTGCCATCTTCCATCCTACTCATACGCGATGTCCCATACTACCATATGCACACACATACACTTTACATATAAACATGTGTGTACAGAAACATAAAATGTGTAAATACTTTTATACATGAGAAGCTTTATTTGTTTGATTTGTGTGTTTATAAAATTCCAGATTCTTCAAGAATTGCTTTGTTTGCACACTACCATCTAGCTCAAAATAGTGTTAGAGATCAGCTTATTTCATAGCTTAGTAAGGATCAAAACCTCCTTTTTTATGTTTCTATCTTTTGTAGAGCAAAGAACAGACTGATGATGACTTCCAGGTGGATGATATTTTTATTTCCAAGGCAGCTCGTCAACAATCTGATGCTAGGGCTGAGGAGAAGGAGCGTAGCAAAGCCATCTTTGGTCAGCTGGAGTTATATTTGAGTGTTTACAGGACACTTTACAGTTGCTATTCATTGTTAGCCTGTGGTGTTACAATATAATAATAATTATCCAGTGAGCTTTTATGCCAAGCTTAAGACTAATAACATTAAGATAAGAACTGGTGGTGACTGGTGATGCAGAGCTTTGGTTGATGTGAAGCTTCATTACCGTTTGATGAGAGATGATTTACTGCTGTAGATAGCATCTATCTTATCTGCAACGTTATAATTCAGCCATTTTTTACTTAATATTGTTTTCTTTGTTCATCATATTGTTTTGCAGAGCACAGAAAAATTACTGCTGCTATGGACAAATGTCACTTTTGCTTTGACAAGGTTCCGAAGCATTTGATCATTGCCATAGGCAGAAAGGTAACTGTGGCAAATCCTTGATAATTCACTCATTCCTCAAATCCTTAACAATTTACTTATGTCTCAAATCTTACTTTCCAAGCCCTCAGAGAAACTGATATCAAAAGTGATGTTATTCAACTGGTTCGTAACAGATGTGTTTCTGCCTGCTGTGCTGAAATAAGTTATCTTGTTAATGCTTTTACTGTAGGGCAAATCATAGTTTATGTTTCTACATTTTATTGTATATGATATGCAGATATACATAGATATACCTAGTAAATTACATCTGATATTCATTCTGTCGTAGGTGTACTTGTGTTTGCCTTCACACCGTTCACTGACACCTGGCCACTGTCTGATCGTACCAATGCAGCATGTGTCTTCAGGAACATCAGTTGATGAAGATGTCTGGCGTGAAGTACAGGTGCAGCTATCTCCCCTATCAGTCATTCTTAGCTAATAGCAGACTATTGATTTCACTGCAGAATTTTGGCTTTCTTTGAGTCTGTTGTGACTTAAAAATCTGTTTTATTCCCAAATAGGTAAAAATAGTTATATTTTTCCTACAATAGTTACTGTTAAAAATTTGGCAGCAGCAGGTAGATGTTTACCTTCACTTCTTTTGTTGCACATTTGTCCATATTCAGAGCATGTTTCATAGAACATTATCTAAATACTTTCAGTGCATATGTACATAATACAAAATGAACAATTTTAAACTAAATGAGCATGAAAGAGGATAGGTTAATAGAAAAAAAAAATTGTTTCAGCTAAAGCAAAAGTGAGATATGAGGCACTACCACCAACATCCAACACTCTCCTAATATTTTGATGCTTTAAAACACAGATTTATCAAATTCAGATCTTATCATATTATTGTCAGTTTCCTCATATTGTGTATACCTACATAAAGAATATATAAAGAATTTATAAAGAATAAACCTGCTATCAGAATAGCTTATATTTAGATTATTTTATAGACATAATAGGGGGGAACTAACAGTCTTTGATTTCAAAAAATCAGGTTTATGTAGATGAATTGTGACAATGGCCAGAGGAAGTGCTGGAGTATTTTATTATTTATGCATCATCTTTGCCTACCTTGCTATCTCAGTTTGCTTGCTAAGGACAGTAGGCACAGTGTCAGTTGTGTTTCAACAACTAGAACCATTTTTCTTCCTTTACCTTACCTGGTCTTTCTCCTGTAGCTGAAAAAGGAGTTTAACTAAATCCTTTTTACACAGGCTTTTCGAAAAAGCCTGGTCAGGATGTTCGCTAGTAAGGACCAGGACTTGATAGTCATGGAGGCCAGCATGCATCTGAAACACTTCCCTCACATGTGTGTGGAGTGCATTCCTTTGGATCAAGAAACTGGCAGCATGGCACCCATCTATTTCAAGGTACTCTGTCCTTGACCTGCATGTGCACACCTAAATTAAACACTAATTAGAACTTGCTGGATATCAGGTGTAATTTAAGAATGTGATATTTGATCTGAATGTTACTGAGTGCAATTGAATGCAGCTGTCTGAAACACGAATGCACGAGTTTGTGTGGCAGATATAAATAGGTTATGGTGTTGTTTTGGGCTTTTATATTGAGCTGCACCAAACTGCCCTCTGGAATAAATAAAGTGTTATATATCTTATATCTGCAATTTAAATAATGTTATAATATTGGGAATTTCAGAAAGCCATCATGGAAGCTGGCCCAGAGTGGTCAAACAACAAAAAACTGGTTGACCTTAGCAAGAAGGATATCCGACATGCAGTGAGTAATCTTCTAGACAGTGATAACTATGTTGATGTCAACACATCAGAAATTGAATTACACACCTTTGATATTTTTCACCCTTTTCTGTGATTGTATGTGTCATGTGATCTTGTTGATTGATTTTGTCTAATGTTATTGTACTTTTATTCCATTTTTTTCCCAAAAATACTCGATTAAAATATGTCGAGGTTATAAACATATATAAAGATGCTTGTAATGTTTATGAATCTGTGTGCATAGGTTTGTGTTAAATGACTTTGTTTTAAATACATCTACAGATTCCAAAAGGATTTCCATACTTCAGTGTAGACTTTGGCTTTACAGGGGGGTTTTGCTCATGTTATTGAAGATGAGCAACGTTTTCCATCATACTTTGGAAGGGTGAGTTTTAGTAAAACAACAGAATTCTTATTTATTCTTATTTAATACTTTAATAGCTTCTAGAAACTGGCCTCTGTCCTACTAAATTAAAGATGTTTATCTCTCTTTTCGTGTTCTTTTTTCTCTTATGTATGTTAGAAACTTGAACAATTAAAAATACTTGGTATTCTCTTTTTTTTCTTTCTCTCTCTTACTCTGTGTATAGTTATTTGAACCTGTATTTTATTTGGGGATAGACCTAGGTGTGTGTGTACCTATTTCTTTATGTACAATTTCTTTATTGGGTAGGCTCATGCCCATAACCGATGTTTTCAGAGAGAGAGAGAGCAATCTAATGCACTAATGCTTAATAAACATTGTCTGAACAGCTATGTAAACTACTTTTCTCTGTAACATTCTCCTGTGAAATAAAACTCTTGCAGGAAATAGTGGGAGGAATGCTGGATGCCGAGCCTGCTCTTTGGAGGAAACACCATCGTGAGGTGTTTGAAGATCAGAGATGCAAAGTTCTGGAATTTGCTGAATGGTGGAAACCTTATGACTGGACACAGCAGTTGTCAAAAGATGATTAAAAACATTTGAAAGTTAAATCAACGCTAATTTCTTTATTTATAATTATTTTTGTGCTCAGGTTAAGTCAGAAATTCCTAAATACAAGGTATGCTACTTTTTTAGTGATTAAAATACAAATTGTCGTCCGTGTCACAAAAATATTTTCAGGCACCGACATAGGTATACATTTGAGTATACACATGTATACTTTTGGTACTAAAGAGAGAAAAGGGAAAAGAAGTAGGATGTGTTGCTGGGCTGCACATATTTGGTCAGACTCATTATTTGTTTTTTCGTATTCTTTGGTTCTTGTCTTCTCTTTAGTCTACTGGGTAAAGAATGTCTACAAAGGAAAGTTGGGATAGCAAAAGTTGTAAATACATGCAGGGAAATTATGAGAACAAATGTAAATACATACAATAACATCCTGAGTGCAAATGTTGTAAATGTATGCAGTGACATCGTCAGTGTCAAAGAGTAAAGTGTGAACAGCACTGTGTGAAAAACCCTTGTCATAAAATATGCAATTAGGCTTAATTAAAGAAATCTTTTTTTTTTTTTTTTTTGCTTATATCCACAGGCATAAAACACTGCGTGCAAGCATTTGCACATGCACGTTCACATAAAAACATGATGGTGTAAAAATTTCCTAGCACTACAAAGAGTAAGACAAAAATTCATTTTCACATACCATATCGTGCAAACAAATTGAAGTCTGATTTGATTTGATTTGATTGTTTAATGTACAATTGTAACATATTTTGGGAGAATTGGAAAGAGTGTCATTAAATTTACAAAACACTAAAATTAAAGCTCCCACACTCTACTTGTTCGTGCTTGTGGTGTCAGGCCAAATATTGCAATAATTATAGTAGTTTCCTGGTATGTATTTAAATATATCTCGGTGTGGGTGAATGACATTCTGAGTAATGAGTGGTTAGTTGGTTCCATTGTCCAAACATCACATAGTGTATGTACACAACATTGTTCAGTATTATTATTAAATATTATTCATTGGTACATCACTGCTTGTGCTATTCTTCTATCTGGCTGGCAGCACACCTCAAACACAAAGTAAAGCATGATGTGGCTAGGAAGTTTAGTTGTCTTAATCTTATGGGACTATCCAGGTCATTGACCAAAAGGGTCCCTATGCACCTATACAGCACATGACTGCATTATAAAAAAGAAAGCGTGAAATGGTTACAGGGTATGTTCATATATTACCAGATACCAAAGTGTACTGCCAGACCACATTATCATTCATATGAAGAAGAACTCAAGCTTACAGACGCCGTACGTTTGGCATATATATAAATATGTTAGGGGCCGAAGTTCGGCCAGTTCCCGACTTGGGGGCCATTGCGCACTTTGGCACGAGATGTGGCCAAGGTCCGATGTATACTTGAAATAACCAGTGTACATGCTACTCTGGCCAGCCATTTCGCGAACTGGCTGAAATCTCTTGCCGAAATTCGATGTGTTGATGGACACAGAAGAAAAATCACTTCGAACCATCTTGTCTCCCCAATCACTGACCGACGGCCAAGACTACACTGGATGCAATTGTACTACCAAGTGCGCAACGAATCGCTGCAAAGGAAGAAATAAAGAACTGTTGGGTAATTCTAAATGCCAAAAAAGTTCATCTTGTTGTAACAAGTGATGATAGAGATTGATAATTTTCTATAATTTTTAAGATAAGATAAGATAAAACTTTATTTGTCCCAGAGGGCAATTCTGGTGCAGCTCGATCAACAACAACAACAACAAAAAAAAGCTCAACTATCAATTTTAATTTGATAATTTGTAATTAATAATCAATATAAAGTGAAATCATACAGACCTATCAAAATCTGCTCATGACTTTTTTCTTCGCTCCTAAGGATACGGGGTGCTGGTTGGGAAGAGAGTCGGTGGAGCTAAGTGTTGAAGTAGGTCAGCATTGACGGGTTCCTGAGAGAAACGCGATACATGTAATGAGCTTTTCATTTGATGACACCCTCTCATTCTCTCTCTCTCTCGCCATTAGCACACGTCTAATGAGCTGTAAAGTTATTCTCGTGTGAGGACAGTCTCATTCTCTCTCTCTCTCTCGCCATTAGCATTAAGGTTAGTTCAGAGTTCATGAGCAAGTCTAGCTATCGGGCTAACGTCACGTCATTCTCTCTCTATCTTGACGTCAACACTGACGTTGCACACCAGTTGACGTCACTGACTGGAAAGTTCGCGAAGGCTGATGATGGCTGACTTCCTCTTCTGTCAACGACTTGTATAAATCGCAGCCATACATTCCACTCTCCGTAGTCACGAATCACTTATACAAGCTGAGCGGCTTCTTCGGCGCTGACATGGTTGCTTAGGAACGAAGAAGAGACAGGGAAGAGCCAGTACGAACATGGCGGCCAACATAGAAGTTCTCCTTGACATGTGTCTGGGGTCGTGCCTCAAACCTGGCATCGTCAATCTCGACCTCCACGCCCTCAAACGCTTTCTGCACGATCTTTCTCATGGAGTTCAAGACCTGCAGAAAACGAATGTTCAGAGGATTGTGGATGACTTAACATTGAAGGTCTTTCTCTTAAAACTGTTTCCTTTGATTATAAATGATGATAACGACGACGATAATGTTTATCGACGAAGATAACTGGTAGATGATGATGTCGCAAGCTTTTATTTCTGTGCTTGTTAGTTGCTTTTAAGATGAGCACAGTCTGAGGGCTTTTTAAAAAAAAAATCCCTTTCTGTTTCAGTTCCATAAAATGGTATCCGATCTGGAAAAAGTGCAAAGTCAAATCAAGGAGGTGCAGAAAGATGTGAGTAGAAAGATTTTATTTGTATTAAAGAGAATTGTGCACCTTGATCAAAACAGAGGCCATGAAAGTTGTTTACATGGACTTGTGTATGTATATATGTGTGTGTGCGCGCGCTCGTGCATGGAGCAAGTGGCCTGCGCTTTCATCCGTGTCACCCTGACCCTCACCAACCCCCCTTCTTTCCTGTCAACCCTCCTCCCAACGACTCAAGGGAGTGTAATTAAAACCCTTGCTGCTTCAGAGCAACAATATTGAAGAGCTAACAAGAGACGTAGAGAGCATCAAGATGGACCTTGTAGATCTTGCAGGCTGTAGTCGCCTTACGAACTCTACCCTTCACAAGTTTCGTGAGCAACTCTTCGACTCTCCATCAAAAAACGTAAGTCCTACACTCCCTCTCCTGCTTTTACTTCTCTCTGTTTCTAGCTACTACTCAACAAAGAACGTATTCCATATGAATGTTAACGTTTTCGTGTCCGCGACGACGTCAGTCTTGAATCTTATATTTCGTTTTAAATGTAAGCCAGTTCTTACGACTTCATTTGAAATTTCAAGACTCGAGAGTGCAAGCTCTGTATCATTGATCGTTGTGAATTTTTATTTTTATCATCACCATCATCAATAATCATCAATCATCATCATCATTATTATTATACAGTTCAAACGATCTTCAAAAGCAGGATATGGTGTGAAACTCATATGTTCCCCGTGATTACTTTGCACACAGACTTTCTAAGGGATCAAACACTATTAAAATAAAAACAGGTTTTAGTGTTTAATGGGGTTCCTACTGTAACTATACAGATGTCTGAGCAATCACACATGCACATATTAATTTTCCCTTTGCTGACTGAAAAAAAAAAACCCAATAATCCAAGAGATTTAAAGAAAATTAAAACAACAAAAATAAACCCGATGTTAACAGATGAACGACTGTAGAATTTTAGAAATACATCACTAAGCTCCCCAGGCCAATGGATGATATCATTTTACCACACTAATCGCAAATGTAATAAGATAAAAACATAATAGGCTTTTTTTTGTAAAATGCGCTCTGCTAGAAACACATTGTTTTGTATGAAACTACACCTGAGTTACCCAGGGCTTTGACGGACTGCACGTTTGTTTGTGTGCCGTCAGAACAGTTCTCTTTAGTGTCCCATGCCTCATACAAGCCTCATTTCTGGAACTGATGAAACAGCTTACAAGGGTTAAGTCCAGAGGGTGGATGACTGCTGTGTTAGCAACGATTTCCGTCAAAAGATAAAATATATATATATATATAGATACAAAAAAAAAAAAAAAACAACAACAAAAAAATCAAAGAAACTGGTAAATGATTTAGGGTGAAAGAAAGTTCCACTTTTTCCTCTTGTCATCAAAGACAAGTCTCTCACTTCTTTCAATTTCGTTGAACGACAATCTTGGATGACCTGAGCTGCATCCTCAAACACATCCTTCATCGTGAATAAAGTAAGCAGCCATTGCACTTTATGAGACTTTTTGTGGAAATGTCGATCTGTCTAAAGAGTTCATGGCGTAGTTCTACCCTTCTTTGATCAAAAAATCTTTTTTTCCCTCGCTATCTGGTATACCAGAGCAATAGCCCAGGAGAAGTACCAGCTTAAAGATATTGTTGTCAGTCTCTAGGGTTGGTGGCTGTGATTTCCAGTCTTTGGCTTCTCTGTTCTCATTACAGCTCAACAGAAAGGTCGTGAGATCATTCAAGACCCTTCGCAAATAGCTAAACACCTCGTTTAGTTTCTACCCTTAGGCCTCAGGTACACCTTACAGAGAACTCTAACGATGAGGACACGAAGGTTTCGATGCAATTTCTTTTCTAATGTGACTTGAGTCCAACTGTCCAGTCGGTCTATGTGTAGGGCGTGTGTGTGTGTGTGTGTGCGCGTGCTCGCATAACACGAAATGAGCGTATTTTTAAGTATAGAAGCGTGCTTTTGTATGATGACTGCTGTTGTCACACGAAGATCGAATATTTGTTCCACATTGAAAAATGTTCTCCCTTTATATATATATATATTTTTTATATCTTTCTGTCTCACGGCCTGCCTGTCTCTCAGTCTGTCCTTTCTATGACGTCTTTCTGTTGGCGATGTCTGTAACCTCACAAGACGCTCTTGGCCGACTAACTGAGGTCATGCTCATGGTCGTGTGCAGACGGGGACTACCGATTACCTGGAGAATGTTGTCGTGGAGCTCGTCAAGCGAGTGAGTAGCTGACTTTTGCCATCCCCTACTTCAAACCCCTATACACCAGTCATAATCTTATTGGTCCGCTGCTTCTGAAGGTCGGGTGGAAACTCTGTATGACACACCATGAATAGCAGAGACTATCAGGGGGATAGGAGATGACTAAATGTACATCTGTATAGCGCTCGGCAACAACAGAAAAGTTGTGTTTGGTAAGCAGAGACTGAAGACAGGCGGACACAAGTCAACTACAAGTTGTTATGATAAGACAAAGACAGACAGCAGCTCAAACGGAAAGGTACTGACGAACGTTGATGACATTGCGTAGCGCAAGACATACCTTTCTGTAATTGTTACAAACATATCACACACCGCAGTAAAAAGAAAGGTTTATGGCTTAAAAAAGGAAAATCCGACAAGTCTAGTCTAATGGATCGACACGTAGAGTCAAATAGCGTTACTGACTTTCTGTGAATCAGTAGATCGTCTGTTTTATCATCACGAAGTCTTTGTTGACATCCTTCAAAGACTGAACTGGTAAGATGCAGGATTTTGTATTCTTAAAAGTGGTTTGCACCGTTTGAGCTAAGATAGAAATGTAGAGTCGAATGTCGTTAGCAAAATACTGATTGGAATCTGCTTTTGAACAATTTCTCGTTGTTCATTAAGTTGTGTCTCTCCTTCAGCATCTCTCGTTGTTCCCTAGGTTGAAAACATCGAGCATAGAAAGGGGCAAAGAAAATCACGGGGTTTCACAAAGCATCTCGTGAGTATGCCATCTGGTTGCTACTGGTAACTGCTGCTGTTGCTGCAGCTTTTTCGCCGTTCCTTCTCAGCCCCTCACATCCTGACAGCAAAGCCATCCCCTCACACAAACACATTCTGTCGCTGAACAGACTTCACGCTAGTGACAGAATCTGGCTCCTTTGCAGCGAGTAGTTGGAAGATGATGGAGTTCTGCGTCAAGGGTGGCAGTGGAATAAACGCAGCAGTTCACCGCACATCTTCTATACTTTGAACGTATTGTGCTCGCTAGCTCTCTTGTGATTGAAAAGATGTGATTTCACATAATAAAACACATTTTAATATCTTACAAACTCAAACATTTATAGGAGAAAGTTGTCATTCCCAACGTGTATTTGACCACAAATGCTCCAGGTATTCAATATTAGCTATTTTAGTGTGTGTGTGTGGGGGGGGTGGGGTGGTTGTGGGGGGCAGATCGACGACAGGGCCTTTCACAACCTTTGTGACTTTTGTTTTTTTGCTTTAGTTGCAGGCAGAGTCAAAAGGCGTGCCAGGCAAAGGTCAGTAAGAGTAAACTTTGTTCACGGGTGGCTTTGATTCTTGTACTTTGCACTCATCTCTTAACATCACAGTGTGAGGTGCCAAGCGTCAGGCAGGTTTGTCGCAAAACAAGTTAAATGGTTTGTAGACAAGCCTTTTAAGAAATACAATAACACTCGTAATAACATTCTCCTAGCCCAAGACAAATAAAAGAGAGTAAAAGATAAAGAATCGAACCGATTGCCATTGCTGCGATTTTTTTTTTGAAAGGTCAGTAAAATTCCTAGTTACGGTTCCAAAAGTAATCCACCTCTTTCTTTTGCTTGTCTAAAATTGCCTGGAAACTCATTTCACAACCAATTCACAACCATTTCTGGGCAGTTTTATGAGTGCTTGCTTACTGTGATTTGACTGTAGCTGTTGTTGGTGTTGATGACGATGCACTGTCAGTGCTATTGTTCCTGATAGTGAGGTGGGTGTAGCGTCGAAGACCGCGGTTCGGGATTCACTGTAAGGACCTTTATATTATACGATTTCGAAAGACCCGGGTCATAAAAATGTGTTTTATTTGGCTACTAAAGTTGTAGGCTCTGAACTTAATGCATTAAATACTTGTACGTTGTATGCAACCAGAAGTGTCTCTGTTTTGCTTACATTTACATTGACTATCTACCTGTAAGTCATAAAAGGTTAGAATCGATAGTTAATTGGGTCTTAAACTGTATTTTATTTTAAAATGAGCTTGGGGCACAACTTTTTACAGAGCAGTAGAGATGGTGTCGTCTGCAAGCTTCCAGATTCTTAGGTGGATAAATCTGAAAACTGAAAGATTATCCAATGACTTCATCTGCAACTTGGCCAGGCTGCCTTTGTCCCAGAACTTGATTGAATGAGCATCCTTCACATGTTAAACAAGTGTTCTTGTCTGAACAGGGACATTGCTGGATCTGCTTTCTGTAATTCTCTGAAACTTCCGTGTGTTTTCTTTAGGTAAAAAGGAAAAGAGGACCAGACATTCCTTGGGATTCAACGATGAGAAGTCTTCCGATGAGAAAGTAGAAACGCCACAATGCGATCCTGCCGATGGCGTTGAACTAGGACCAAGCAGTTCGTCAGGTAAACTAAAAAGTGCATTATTAAATTATTATTCGCTTGTTGCCTATTAGAGGCCTTGGGGCAAACACACTTTTCACGGAATATCAGGGAATGTGCTCCAGCCTGGGCACTAGGGAAAGGTCAGAGGTGGGTGGGAATGATTCCATAGCGCCGTCACCACGACGAGCATCAAAGGTCATGGTAGTTTTATACAAAAGACCGGTCACACCTAAACCCCATCTACCTGTTTATTTTCTTACTATTTTTTAAACGCACTAATTGCTACCTGGGGCAGATAACTTTTGTTAATTTTTAATTAGAGAGCAGGAGATTGGCTGCTCATTTGTCACATGTCTACTCTTGTGAACCTGTTAAAGAGGGATGTCTTTTCACACTAACGATCAGATTTTTGTAATTTTCTCCCCCAGAGCCGAAATATGAAATCAACCAATACCCAAGTTTAGTAAGTGTCGCTATTCAAAGTTCACAGCAACACAGAAAATCAGTTACAATCTCATTCAATCATCGGCAATAGCTCTGAGTTGTGAACAAAACAAAACAAAGCAGCTACAGTCGGATTCAACCACCGCCAAGATGACCGCAGTACAAACTACGTGTCACTGGCATCTTGGCGCTGATACAGTCACATGTTGACACAAGAACAAAACCATTGTGTTCAGGTACTTTCCGACAGAAGTGAAAGGATGCAGCAAATAGGCAAAGTACTGAAAAACACGTTAATTTATCGGCGTCACTAAACAAATCAGTCACTACCTCGTCCATACTTTCAGAGAATGAGAACATTCGCGTGAATTGTCACACGAAAACGATTACTTTGTCTCCAAACGTGGTTAAAGCACTGATTTCCAAACCTTGAGTGCGCTGATTGGATTCCCGTGTGGTGCAGCTTATATTTTTTTTCTTCAGTAAATGTAAAGCCTTTTGGGAAGATTTGGAAAGGTAAAGCTGCGAGGAGAAGAGGGAATGGGCGTGCTAAAGCTGGTCTCGAACTCTCCCCTCCCTAGACAACGATCTAAAATTGTTTAGGAGACGAACAATGTCCTTTACTTTTATATTCCCTCGGGTAGGCGTAGGTCAGGTGGATGAAGGCAAAGTGAATCCTTATATTTAACAAGGGAACACGTGAAGTCATCTTGTACACATGACTTCTAACTATAATATTTTATGTTTGGATCACTGTAGTTCGCTTGTGTAAAAGATGGCGCCTCTTTGTTTTACAATAGAAGTATCCATTAAAATGTCATCATGTGACTTCACGCAGGCACGGTTGCTCTTGCCACTGCCTTCCGAGAGTTCACGACTTTGCTCAACCAGACGCGCCTTGTGAAGCCCCCGGCCGTCGTGAAATTTCTCCTCCTGATGAAGGGGAGCGATGAAATCACACCGGAAATGATCAAGGAACTAATGACAGTCCTCTCTACGTAAGCCTTCACTTTCCCGCTCTCTCTCTTTCACAGCAAGCAGGGGGCGGGGGTTGTAGGTAGGTAAGTAGGTCACGTTCTCCGTCACAGCTTGTGTCTAGGACGATAGACCACCTTCGCCTACAGCGGTACTTCACACTCTTTTTTTTTCTTCTTCAGGCGCACGTTGTTGGAAGTAAACGCCAGTAGACACAAACATGTATAAGTATAGCAGGTGGAGGATACTGCCACAAGAAATCTTGTTGTCAAAGCACTAACCAAGCTACTGGTTGGCCGGTTTCTGACAGGTCGCTGGTTACTAAGCTGATAACCACGATGGAGAATTCAGACGGGCTGACCATCGAGGCCATAGTGACCATAGTGGACATGGTGCAGACGCTTCCATTCATGCACCGCGCCTTGTGCACGCTGCTGGGAGCGATTCAGGGCGACTCCAGCATCCCGGCCGCTGCCCTGTTGGAGATCTTTGAGGTTCTCCGCTCTGCAACTTCATGGAGCCCAAGCACTTGGCAAAGATGTTGGTGAATCTGTCCAGGCGAGTTGTACGTTTAGCGTTGTCACTGCACTCATATACATCTCGTCTTCATTACGCGGGCAGCCTTCCATTCTTTGGAACTGCAGTTACAACATCACTTTTGCACGTCCTAATATCAAGAACAAATATCAACAGAAACAACAATCAAACCACATACACTGTCTTCAAATTATTTCACCAAGCCAAACAGCTCAGTTTCAAAATACGCTGACTGCACGTCCTTAAAACTCAGTAGTATGTCGCTCAGTTCATGTTCAGCTATCATTTTTGCATGTATACACCCTGTAGGCAGAAAGACATTTCTTGTAGAAAAATGGCTGACTGCACAGTGAGAATGAGTTGTCACTCATATGACGAAGTCACAATTTTGTCAATCGGGAACTGACTTCCTCCAGACGTAACATACTTTTGCGGGTAGAAGCTGGTCAGATCCCAACTGCTCAGTGCAAATCGTTGTGTCGTGTGTCTCCACTGCACGTTTGAGTGAATCGTGAACGCCTTTGGAACCAAAGAATCATCACAAACGGTTTTCTTGAACGCACCAAATAATAAGAAAGATAACATTACTCCCTTTAATTCCAGTAGTATGAAGTATATTCCCCCCACCCAGCAGTCTGGTACGTAAGTGAATGACGTTGCTACTCATACAGTTTCTATACAGCTACTCCACACAGACACCACCTGTACCAAACCCTTGGATGCTCGCAGAGTAACTCTTCATTAATAGAAGAGAAAGAGAGAGAGAGGACGGATTGTAGCAGGTCACGTGCAATGGTGAGCATCAATCATTTATTTATCAAAGTCTATGCCGCTTTGTTGTTGTCAGGCAGGAGGACTTCTTAAGTCTGCTGCTCGCTGCCAGTAATAATCCAATCTTCAGCATCGCCAACCTCCTTCCTCTCGTCCGCGCCTGCAAAGGGGTGTCCAGGTGCGGGCTAATGGTGAGCAGGCCTGCTGACAAGTGTGACTGCGTGCGCGTGCGTGCGTGTGTGGGTTTTTGGAATGGGGTCATGACAAAACCAGAGAGGAATAAGCACGAAAAAATCAAAAAGAAATCGGTGCATGTAAAAGACAAAACAAAAAGACCCCCCCCCACACACACACACACACACACACAAACACCAAAATAAATAAATCAATACATAAAATCGAACTTTTGTCCCCAACCATTTCTCTCTCTCTCCTATGCAGAAGAACAGACTCACAATGTACGTAAACACATACACAGAAATATAAACACAACAAACAGACAGGCATACACATATGTAAACATATATAGTTATAGCGAACAATTTATATCACGCTTTATCCACGAGAAGCTCTTTATCTGTAGGTCGAAGCTCTTTATCTGTAGAGGGAGCACATACTGTCGCACACCAACATACAAACACACGCGCGCATTCTACATGCAAAAACGAACCTGGACGAAAATCCCTGTCTCGTTAAAAGAAAAAAAAAAAAAAAACGAAATGAAAAAACAAAAGGAAAGACTAAGCGTGGAAGGTGTGGGTGTCTCTGCTGTGCAGGAGATCGTGACACTCATGGAGAACATGGAGCCAGACGACTTAAAAGAGATGATGTCGACGCTCTTCACTATACCCGGCTACTTCACCGAGCTCCTGTCGTCACTGCCCGTCTTACCCTCCATGGAAGTCCAGGTAGGCCAGGCTCTAGGCATGTCTAGCTAGCATTTCTGATTACTGAGCGAACCGTGGCAAGTGTAGGGACACGTGGGACCCTAACCCTTACCCCGGCCCGTCTGGTGTTAGTTCGCCTTTGCTGCGCTCCGACTTCCCTAGGACTGGTCCTACCCCAGCCTGGGACGGCATGGACTGAATGAAATGAATTTAGAGCGCAGAAATCTGTTCTTTGAGCCACAATTCATCATCGTCATCATCTTCATCATCATTTCTTTTGTTGTTGCTTATTTGTTATCTGTTTTGTGTAATAATAACAAGCGCATACTCACACTCCTAAGGAGCATGCTCTTGGCGCTTAAAAACAAGAACGAAACATGGACAACATGCGAGGGACAGCAACACAAACAAATAACATCTGAACTATAAGAGAATAAACAACCGTACTAAACGAAGAATAACATCAATACAGAAAACACAAAGAGAACCAAATAACAAGAACAAAAGCTGAGAGTAACATGATATTACAAAAGGCAGGGTGTGACAAAGGACATTATGGGAAAGGATGTTAGGGGTCATGTTGACAGAAGACGTGTGTGTTCAGTGCACGTGTAAAGGATTTAATGGTGGGTAGGTGACGTCACTATAGCTAACACCATTGTTCCCAAATCTTGAACACTAAGGTTTGATCTCTTTCTGTGTCAAACACATACACACACATAACTTTTGTACAGCAACCTCGTGAGATGGAAATTATGATAAATCCTGGTTTTATCGATATAACATGCTAGAGAGAGCAAGAAGAGGGAGAGACACAGAGTGAGTCTGACGTTCCTGCTGTAAGGTGCTAGAAAGAAATGACGTTCTCGTTGTCACTTGAGTGTGAGCTAGATGGTTCCGGTCTTGCAGAACCTGGCGTTTAAGGTCACCTCCCTGTCAGAAGAGGTGCGGGAGTTGATCAAGGAATTCATCAACTTAACGGCCAACTCCGGACATCCCGCTTCGCAGTTTTGCAGTCACTGAAGGAGGTCATCAGCGTCGTGATGGACGATCATCATCTCCCTGACAGCTGGCTGGTGCACCTACTGAACTTGGTAACGGCTGGGTCTGGGCTGCAGTGTGCAAGCTTCAGGTTAAGGCAGTAGCAGGATCCATCTAGCTAATTTATTTATCAATAAGACATTTGCTTTCGTAATTTGATTGCTTAAAAATACGTGTATTCTAGCCATCTGATTGCTTTTACCCACTATAGTAAGTGTACTTTCATCATCTGATTTTTGGGGTTAACGATGTTTGAATCACGCGATTTTATTTTGATTTCGTTTCCTATTTGCATTTACTCTCTACAAATAAGACTACTCTCGACACCTAATTACTTTCACCCACTAATACTAAGTTTACTCTCCTCACCTGCTTGATGTAACGGACAAAAAACAAGTGTCATTTTGTCACTTCATTTCCTGGTTTACAATATTTGATTGAAGGACGTGGATAGGTCGGTTTGATCATGAAATCAACAAAGAAACAAGTAAACAACAGCAAAATAAATTACGTAATTGAATAAAACAAGGAGATGTATCATTTACCTTAATCACAAGAGGTGGAAAAACTGTTATCAGTGTAACGGTTTCACAACTTTTACGCCGAGAAATAAAACATCACGGGCGGCTTGCTTCACAGCATCGCTATCAATCTGATTAAACGGATAAACTTCAACAAAGGTCACAGCAGGACAGCGAATAAGCAACACATTAAGTCATGGATAAAGGACTTGTATGTCGTGAACTTCTGGGAAAGAACACGCGAAACAGAGGTTGCGATTGCCGCTGCCTCGGGCTGATGACACACTCGACACCTCCACCAACTCTCGCCGACATCACGTGTACGCGCACACTTACACTAAATTGCTCATTACACTTTAATTGACTTCCGAGCCCCCAGCGTACGCTTCCCCAATAAACAGCACAAGGCAATTTAGTGTGTTCAAGAAAGTTATTAATAATCGAGAGTATTTCAGACAATGTACAAAATGATACAATTTCAAATATGGTTTCTAGGTGTCTCACTATTCCTCTATCCCTAGTCCAGATATCGCGAGCCACTCATTATCTTAACTACTACACACAGCACACTACACTTGTGTAACACACACTCGCCAGTTCTATCATGTAAGGGATTGAGACAGGTGTTGAGAACTGGACTGAAGGCCAATGCCGGACAATAGAAGAACGAATGGCTCGGGGCCTACCAACTGCTCGGTACATCACGAGAACAGGTAAATACAAGACCTCAGTCATCAAAGACAGTGAAGACCGCCTCCTCACAGAAAGCAACCGATGGACTGTACAACTTCCAGCTGAAGACAGACTTTAACATCCTTCAAAACAACCCGACTAGGACCAGGTAACTTGCGTACCTGCCAGTCTTATGGAAGGTGTCAAACGAGCTGTACGAGAGGAGAAAAATCACCTGCTGTGGACAACGTTCCAGTTGAGCTGCTCACGCAGGGTGGGGATGAAAGAACAAAGCTCTCACTGCTCTGTGTGTAGAAAGAGAAAAGAATGGACGCAGTCTTTAGTCAGAATTACAGAACAATAAAACCTTATCAGCCACCCAACCAACGTCATGTTGAATGTAAAATAGACTCGCATCAGCAACCTCGCCAAGAAACTGCCAGCTGGAAAACTGAGAGAACAGAGCACAGTTCAGCAGATCGTCAACTGTAGCATCCTTATAAAGAAGTAGCCTCAGCTCCAGCAAGGTCTATATCACTACTTCATACATTAAAAAACCTTAACGAGGGACTACGTCTTGTGATGCGTAAATTTAAAATCAAGAGGGTCTTGTCCAAACATGGAGACATTGTATAAGAGGTCAACGAGTGCAATAGTGCTGCTATGAGAGCTTTCTTTCGCATGACATCAGGCGACTATCGAAGGGACCCATATCACCTGTGCAGTTCAACATCTATAAAGAGAAAACAATAACGCAATTCTTTACGACCATCACACTTTCTTCTCCATCGGTTGAAAGCTGATTTACAGGACATGGATCTGATAGCAGGCACTGTTACAAAAGTGCAGGATCTGACAGTTCGATTGCGTATGAAATGGAGACCAGAGCTGAGACAAGTAAAGTCATGGTCTCTGGCCAACAGATGTCTACATGAACGGAGTAGGGCTGGTTCAAGTAGGTGAGATCCACCCTTTTCAAGGTAAACAACTCAGTGGAAGAGATCCGCACTAGGACCGCGACAACATCCGCGGCAATGAAAATGCTGGACAGGATCTGGTGCATCCAATACGTCAGGTATAATACACAGTAAAACTGTACAAGTCTTGTAGTAATCATCTTGTTTTCGGATGCTGGACGTGGACTCCGCTTGTCGATACAGGGAGGAGAATCTAGGTACTCGCGAAAACGTGGTAATAGCGGAGGACACCAGGAACCCCTACTAGCAGCAGTCAAGCGGCGTAATGTGTTACTCTGTCCAAGACTGCACTTGAAGGTTCCTTAGAGTGTGGTCGACGCCGCGGTAGTCAGTGACAGAACCAGCTTACAGACGTGAAGATGTGAACCTGTCGTCTTGTGCACGCCCAAACAGACACAAATGGCTTGTCTTTTCACCTGCCGCGTCTGTCCATGTGCTCCTCGCCCTCCCCCAACGACCGGTACCGCACAGGGACGACTGACTAAATGGATCTCCTGTAGAAACTGTGCTCTTCACAGCCACATATTAGACAATGTGTCTAGTTGAAATACAGCGTCAAGCTTTCTTTGTGTGTAAGGTCTTCAGCACGACAGGGACCTTTCACCAATTCCCAGCTGACCAGCTGTGTCGTTTGGTTTGCAGTTCTCGAAGACCAATCATGTCCGGACAGAGCACGTAGTCAAGTTTTTGTCCCTATTAAAGGACAAGAAGAGCCTAGGCAGTGAAGCCATGCACGTCTTTATAGACATTTTCAGGTAATTTCTTCTCTGGTTTCATGGGTTTGTTGATTCGATTGTGCCTTTTGTTCTTTCATAGGCTGGTTAGTTGGCTTAAGTTCATTAAGTGGTATGTAAGATATGTAAGTTGTTGTGTCAATGAATGAGTGAATGAGTCAGTCAGTAATTCAGTAAGTCAACGAGCAAGGTGCCGACCTGCTGTCAGTAAGGGAATCATGAACTGTGGCACATGGGTTAATTAATCATTGAGTGAGTCAACAGAACTGTAATCCAGCAACTCAAGGAGTAAGTAAAGCTTTTAGACTAATTAAACCGGAGACTCGGTGAATTAGACAACTGTTCAACATCGTCTTGGAAAACATCGTGTGAGAAAACATCCTACACGACCATTACAATTTATTTTCCATCGGTGGAAGGCCTACGCTTTTCGGAAGACCGATTTGATGCAGGGAACAAGAGGGAAGTGCCAGACCTTACCAACAGACTGGTAGTTCGTTGATACAGAAAGGAGACCATCTGTGAGACGGTGAACGTCAGGGTCACTGGCAACAGTGAAGCAGAAATATGTGGAGTACGGATCGAAAAGGAGAACTGACTCAAGTATTTGGGAGCCACCCTTTACAAGGACGGCAGGTCAACGAACGATCAGTATTGCCATGACAACAGTGGCAGTGACCAGACGGGATGGCACCATGAGAGCAGGGATTCTACTAATCTCTACCAAGTGGTAACGCTCTTGTGGACTTGGCTAGCTTATACAGAAAGGAGAATCCAGGCATTCGAAAACTACTTAAAGGGGCTGTTCGGGAGCTTGGAGAGAGAAGGTAAGATCCATGACCAAGCACTTAGCACTGTCACCACACTAGAAGGACAGCAGGAACCTCTACTCACAAGAATCAATCGGTGTACGTTGGTTTGTAAGTTTGGTCATGTGACCCAACATGGATATTCTCTCCAAGACTGTCTTTGTACCTTTGAGGATGGTCTACGCCTCGGTGGCCTAAAGAAGAAATGGATTACGAATGTGAAGGAGCGGACTGACCATCCTGTGCAGGACCTGCTGACTACTACAGGAGTGAGTGGCTGGCCGTGTCAACTGTCGCTCCTGTCTACGTGCTTCCCGCAACGACCGGTACAAGTCAAGGGATGAGTGCATAAATGAGCTATGAGCAAGTGACAGTGAGTCAGTCATTTCTCCACTATTAAGCCATGGACTCATTTGATTACTGATATATTTCTCTCTCTTTAAAGTGTTTGCTTATTCTCATAAAGTAGGCGTTACGAAATCTTCACTTAGTTTTAGCGGCTAGCTGACAGAACTGTTAGTTAACATGCCAAGTGACTTTTAAATCCTGTTACATCATAGTAGTAAATGGAGTGGGTAGGCGCATTGTAGTCACCCACCCGAGTTTAGTGTGCACGTCTGTGAAGGTTGAACGAGCTGACGCCGCGCGCTCTCGTCGACTTCCTGTGCGCGCTCAACGACTGCGGCCTCACGCCGGAACCGCTGATGCATTTGCTGCGGATGCTAAGCAATTCCACCAGCATCACAACGGCTGGCGTCCACGAACTGCTGAGTTTTCTAGAACATACCGATCTACTGCACGAAGATGTCTTCCAAGAGGTGACCTCTAGGGTCGTTTAGTGCTGCCGTCTGTGTTTGTGTTTGTGTGTGTTTGAGTGAGAGAGAGAGAAGGGGGGAGAGGCTGGACATTGTAGGTTTTGATCTCCACTCTCCTGGTCGATGTCAAACAAAGCTATCAACCCGCAGTTTTGTCAGGAACTCCTTTAACTTTTTCTTGTTTTGGTGTGGGGAGCAACCACCAGACGGCAGAACTTCCTTTAGCATCAGATACATGGTCTGTGCACAAGTTTGTAAACAAACAAATAATTGCCTCTTACATAAAGCGTAGTGTTTGTGCAATATTCGCTTGTTAGACATGTAGAAGAACGCACACATTGATCTGACTTAAAACATTACTTTGCTGTAATGAGCTCGTTAACCGGTCTCGCCTTCATGCCCACACCCTCGTCTTCTTGTCTCTTCGTGTTGCACGTTATCCCGTCGCCATGGCGACTGTCCTGTCGGAAGCTGCAAGAGGTGGCAAACAGCTGTCAGCTTCTAGTGCCCTCCATCATCACAGAGCTGATGAAGCTGCTGAAGGATGCGAACTTTACGACGCTGGAGGACCTCTGCAACGCCATGCAGAGGCTCAACTTCGTCTCGAAGGACGAACTAGATGGTCACCTGCGGCAAATGACACACAAGCACACTCAGCAGATGCAGATTCTGGTGACCTCTTGTGTCCGTACGTCCATCTTTTTGAAGGGACTACCGAATGCGGGTGGGGGTGTTAGAAGCTAAGCAAGGTAGAGGGGGGCACATTATTTTGCGCTTTTGAAACTGTTTTATAGTGCTCATGAGATGCTTATTGAAAGGAATTAGTTAAAAGTTTTAATGAGGGTAAAAATGTAAGTGCCTGATTTTTACTAGACTTAGTCAAGAGCACTAATCCCCACTCCCTAAAAATATAAGCATAACCTGAAGGAGGAGATGTCGCCCTTGTATATGTTGTTAGCTAGTGTTAGTGAGCGGCTGTCCTCTACATAGAGAGATGGTCAAGACGACGTAGCGACAAGCGAGCTGGTGGCCAATGACGGGAGACACTGTGACACAAGTACGTCAGGTGAACGTAGGTGATGCGTGGTCGTTATCAGTGATCACGTGACTGGTAGAGGCTTGCTCACCATTACCAGTGGTGTGTAAGAACTGGGTGGACGCGCACGATAACGAGTGTGCTACTGAGATGGTCTTCAGTGCCTTCTGTCCTCGGTGTTCTGACGGACAGTCCTGACATGTCATGCCGGCAACATGACTGACCAGACTAGCATGCGTCGCTTCATTTTGCGAGTTTTTGCTGGTGTTTCACTAGGCTGACTACAGAATTCCCTACGAAAATCATTTGAGATTTGAAGGATTTTTCTCAGGCACTTGGTCTCCCATTCTCCGATTGGTCAAATTTATACAGAAAATCCACGTCTCACAGTCGTACAGCGGAATAGAGACCAGGAGAGACAATTGCAGCATATTAATGATGCCGCACTGCCAGCTATTTTCTAGCCTGGAGATTGCAGCCTGAGAGACGTGTGTTCTCTTTCAAACAGTCTGGTTTCATCAAATCTTTTTTTTTTTTTTTCTTTCCGTTCGCCGTACGCCTCCACTAGGACACCCAAGATCTTTCTCGGCGTATCTCTTGCGTCATGCGGAAGCATCATAACTCGACGTCTGGCAGGTCCTCCAGCGAGCTCAAGATGTAACCACGAGCCGCATTCTGACACATCGGTTTATGGCGAGAGCTCACTCGACCTCTGTTTCAATCTCGTCGACACTCGTTGGTCCACCGGCAAACTACTGAAAGCGGACTAACTAGTATGCTCGTAGAGCCTCTGCCCACCCAACGGATAGCATCATGGTCCTCTCTATGTACTAATCTTCTGTCGTGGGCTTCTGCCGTGATGAACAAATGTTTCTTTTTGTTAAGCAGTGCTTTTAGGCCCTTGGTCACCCAAGGTTTGTTGTTAGGATAAACATACACTGCTTTGATGGACTGGTGCAATCAACACTATTTTACTCCTCACTTTTACTTCTAACTGTGTGTTAAATGTCTGTATGGGTATGTGAGCAAAGACAAATTTCTGTCCTCCTGGGCAGACAATAAAGTCTGTTTTGATTTGATTTTTGATTTTGATCTGTTGATCTACAATCTGCTTTATTTATTTCGTTTTTCCCAACCCCGTCGTTCCTTGCCGAGCTTTTTACTCAAAAATGTAGGACATACATAATCATATTTAAACACATTAATAAGTTTTATTTCATGAAACAGTCGCACGTAGCAAAACGGTGAACGTAGCAAGGGAGACAATCAGACTCCGACAGCAAGCAAGGCATTACTTCCCTTGGTTCACTTAGCCTAGGGAAGCGGCGAGCCATGCCAGCACATGGGTCACATGTCGGAGGCGCGAGTACTTGCCGGTTCGATACCCGTATGGTGCAGGATAGTACCCTCAGTTACCCCATCAGTTGAGTGGGTATCTCACTTACTGAGCCAAATGGAAATGTCACTGCACTAACTAGTTTTAATTGTATGTATATATGTCTACAAACTTATGAAAACTTATTAAACGTGTGTGTGTGTGTGTTCATAAGTGCGCTCGTATATGCAGCTTGGAGCACGCATAATATAGAGTCAACTCTATTATTGTCCGTTTTAACTACCTTGAGAATTCGTTTAGGGCAATTCTAGGGTTTTGAAAATGTGCGTTCTAGTAATTATTCCACAGTCTTAACCATTAAAAAATATTCAAAGTTGTGTTTTTTTCTGAGGCGGACAATCAAACGTTTATTTCGTTCTTTCACAGTTTATATCTAGAAGGAAATTTATTTTGTTCTGGTTTGATGACCAACACACGTCTTGAGTGTTATGTCAACAGAGTGTAATTATTTTTTAAAGGCTATTCTTGTCAGCAATCGTCTTGACAGTTTCGACAACAATCAGTCTGGGAACATCGTAATATAAGCCTAACCAAAACAGCCTCCATCCCAGACTTGTAATCAAAGTGACTTTTCTTCTTTGACACCGACTTGGCAGTTAGATGATGATGATATTATATTTATTACATTTTGCAATAATATTGCATTATACCATAGTCTCAGCTTACTCTACGGTCCATGCCTTCTGATGCGTTAACTTCAGAAGGTAAGAAATACAACCATATTGTCAGCACATTAATTTGCATGCTGGAAAACTGAACCTTTTTGGTGTTATTTTTTCTCTCTCATAATTAGTGAAGGAACCGGAAGAAGAAGTGTTGTCAAGATTAGCTGGTGTAAACGAGCAGCCAACGCCTAGCTCCATCCCTGACGTTGCTGAACAACAGGTAGGACAACCTTTGTGAGAAAGAAAGGTGTATCTGACGTCTGTGGAAAGTCTCAAGTTTTAACCAAAATCTTTTTGTCAATTTGCACTGTGCATCATCTGGTATGTTCACCTGCCATCTACTCTATTATTGTGCGCGAAAATATCTTACACTGCACAACAGTTAGTGCCTGTCACCAACACGTAGAGGGCTGGTTGTCCTGGGTTCAGCTCCCGTCTTGGGCACGCTGTTTTTTCTTTGCATGTGGCATCTGTTTACAGGGCTGGCTGCCTTGCCGTGATTTAGTCTTAGATGCTGACTCGTAAAACACCAATCCCCGACCCTCCCCCCGATTCCTTGCACTAAAGTCTCAAAACACATTCAGTAAATGCATAATTATGTCTCCAGTAGGGTGCAGAATTGTGTTCAGATTAGTAGTTTATGTTTCTTACAGATTATCTCTCGAAATCGGAGCGAAGAACCCCTTACCGCTGACCAGGTACACACCTAAGACCATCATGCAAATCTGTGACGTCCCACCGTCTGTGGATGCGCCTAGTTAATATTTCCGCTCTCTGATAAGATTTACTACGAGAGTAGGATATGGGTCAGAGTGTAGTAAATGTATGAGTGTGTGGGATGCGAATGTATGTTTAATTCATTGTTTTGCTCATGAGCTCTCCCCCCAAAAAAAGAATGAAAATCCATTTCTTTGTTGCATAGAAATCGTAAAGAATCCAAACTCTTTTACCGGATGAGGTCTCGACGTTAATGTTTCCTTGAGTTGTTAGTAGGCTTGTATATCAAACACGCTGGCACGCAGGCATTTACTCACAATCGTCCATCGGACCTCGCTGCTGCCATCGGACAGCGGTTACCCCCAGAGGCTGTGAGCATCCTCGAAAGTAAGGTGGCGGAGGTGCAGGCTAATCAGACAGCTATCCTCGATATCCTGACTCCCAAAGGACGGCCCCTGGATCCACAAAGTCCACGTAGATACCGATCGGACGTCACACTACCCAACATTTTTCCGCCTCATCCTTCCAGGTACCCGGTCATCCGGATTGTTGCCGACAAGTCTGTCGAAACAGAAGATGAGGTAAAGGTAAGAGTACAGTGTCATGATTTTCAGGGTTAGCACAACTGTTCTCCTCCTGCACCACCTCTGCCACTACTTTCACTATCGTCAACAGTCGATGGCCCAAACGATGCTTCAGAATGGGTCCTCATCTTAATGCTTTTGCTGAGTGGGTGGAGCGCTGTCACCACGAACAGGAGTGTCGGGTGGCGAGGGTTCGGATCTCGGGAATACAGGGAGGAGGAGCTGAGCAGATTGGTGTGGGGTAGCATAGAGTTGTGTGTCGTTAATAAACTGCCTTTAAAGAAACTGAATGATATGCATACCTTAATTGTTTGCGTCGATTAGAATAAGTCGCAGGCCCTGTAAGGTCATGCACCTCAATTTGAAGCTCATCCCATTTTTGATGTTGCACTTTGGTTGAAAAAATCAACCTGACGAAGAGCACTAAGAGGAAGATAGGGAGGAGGAGAAAGGATATTAAATATGAATGACTTTTACGACGATGATAATGATGACGATGATGCGATAGGTTTCAGATTCTGGTCGGGTGGAGTCTGAAGCCGTAAACATGTTGCTGGAAGAAAGGAAATGCCATGAACAAAAAATCCAGGTTTGATATGACATTTGTCTGTTGCCGTCAACATTCTTTGTTCGTGTTTTTCTCCTAAAACTGTTAAGTAAACAACGACAGGAATGGCCAACCAGTGCCAGCAACTGTAGTATAATCTACAAAGTAGTTTAATGATCACGGAGCGGTGTGGACAATTAGTTTTGCAAGAGGAACGAAAACTTTGCCATGCGTGCTCCTCCGGGCACCTGATGTCAAGAACCTTGTGAACGATGTGGCATCAAAATACATCAGACAGTCGTTGTCAAGGAGTGTAAGCATGGTGTGATCAGTCTCCCTGACAATGTTTCGTGCGTTGTGGATGAGTAACTGTACGTTAGACGTGAACTGATGTATGACTGGTGTTGCAGCAATGTACAAAATCTAGTAAATACTTTCAATAATACGAAATATTCCAGACAGAATGTACGTATAAAGAAGTCAGTTGGAAATTGTTAAATAAACAGTTTGGAGGCCGCTGACATTACCTTAGATAACAACACATGATGCGTAAATGTAACAAGATATATTTTATGTTTTGTTATCTTGCTAACATATCAATACGACAGTTATTTCATTGGGGTAAGACTCGCTAAATAATCAGATACCACAGCTGATTCTGATGTCAAACTGTGTGAAAATGTCAACAAGAGAGTTGCAAATGGCAGCTCGGCAGTGGCGATCATCGTGAGGAGAGCAAGAAAGTCTGTCGATACCTACACGTCCATGGTCGTACTTTACTGCCTTCCAAAGAACTTTGTAAAGTCTTGATTTTCTCTCCAGACTAGATGATCTGTTTCGTTTGTTGTCTGACTTGTACGTGTGTGTATGCGTGCGTATGGTTACCCTGCTATTTCTTATAGAAATATTATTGCATGTGCAGTTACTAGAAGACGCCATCAAAGAGCTGCAGAAGAAAAAAGCAGACAGAAAAGATCTGAACCAGGCCAAGGACACGGTGAGCACGAACGCTAGCACGGGTGAGAGGTCAGAGGTGACAGGACAGCTCCGTTAGACACGGACTGCCAAACCTTATCAAAACACAATATACAAATGTAATGTTATGTACTTACAGATCTACATACAGGCTCGCTAGATCGAAACACCTAACACCTAAATCTGAATTTAAGAAATGAATATAACATTTAAAAAATCAACAAACCACATGAAATCCCCGCTGTCCGCGGTAAGTCTTTGACTAATAGTTCACTTATGGCATGTCAGCTTTTGAAGACTCTGCGGTCAGATTTGAATTCCCTCAAAGAACCACAATACCCAGCCTTGTTACAGTCCCCACAACGACGACTACTAGGGAGGTCATAAAATAAAAGGAAAAAAACTGGACATAAATTAGTTGTACTCCTTTAAACCTAACAATCTTTTATGTCTTTATATTACTGTCATCAGTTTAATAACGCAATCCAAAAACTTGCATAAAAAGTCAACACTCAAAACTCGAGGCAGGCGCACAACAGGTTTTACATGAAAAATGTGCATCTTACATCCGTCTGGTCAGAACTTCGAAACACTGCAGTGGAGAAAGCAGTTAGGTTATTCTCCCGTCACAGCCAAAGACACGCATCAGGCAACAACAATTCTTGCTTTTTCTCAAACACTCTAAACGAGTGGAGCCACTCAATGGCGCCGTTACGCACCCATCACCTCCCACGCAAACACTCGCCACCCGCCCACCCTTTCCATTCTCATTCAACATTTGATTTTAAAAAGCAGGTTTGTGACATGCTGTAATGACCTTTAGCAAGAATAAACAGCTTACAAACGATAAACCGTTACATGACTTGATCTTAGTGCAATTCTGTATCACAGCTTTGTCCACGAGGTCTTGACGAGGACGCTAGGACTTGCCGCTTGCACACCCAAAGTCTCAAGTTTTGGCCTCGTTTTCATCAATGTATGCTACCTTAGAAACCACAGTTTATAATCTCTGTTATCTAGAAATTATAGCTCTTCATTGTGTTGTTTCCTAGAAACAATGGCTTAGTTTACCCTCTGCTCTTCTAGAATCACCAGCAAGCTGACTTGTTGCGGCGCTTCATGAAGCTGTCTACCATCAACGAGTCTCACGAAGAGAAGATTAAGAGCATTATACAGCGTCAAGATTCCCAGGTGAGACGGCGGACAAATAAGAGGAGATGAATGCATGACAATGATCCCGGACATGTGATTTTAGTTTAATTTCAGAAACTCATTCAGCCACTCTCTTATGTAGCTTCCCTTTGTCGTAACGTTGACGTTGATAACCGGATTAAGGTGGATCTTGTATTATCAAATAATGGTGAAATGTTGAGGACTAATAATTTATTATGCTGATGGTAAGCTTGATGAATTGTTCTTGTCATTGTTCTCCAACTTATCATGAATGTCGTTCAGTCTTCCGTCGATTGCTACTGGACGTTTGTGGGGTGGGGCGCACATGGATAGAAGCGCCAGCTGACAAGGTGACAAGGTGTGCCTGTCTCACCTGCCTTGATCACTCAGTAAACACTTCAGAGATCTGTAGACATCACAAGACTGAGTGAATTTCCTGATTATCATGCGGCATCACTACCTACTTCCCTCTACATCTTGTAAAGCGCATGGAGCTCACCTGCGTGCGGAGAAATGGGCTGTTAACCTCATTATTTATTGTTGTTGTTGTTTCCTCTGTTGCAGGAGGCCTTATTTGTCAGTGAGCAGGAAAAGGTGCTCCAAGACTTGGATAAAATGGCAACGAAGACTGAGCTGCAAGACTTTCGGCATGGCATCAGGGAGGAGGTGATCTCCGCGGTCTACCAGGACATACTTCGCGATAGCTCAGTGGGCTGCACCAAGAGGTACAGTGGGTGTGGGTGTGGGTGTGGGTGTGGAGGGGAAAGCCAGAGTTAAATACGGGGTCACGAGGTTTTACCTTGTTAGTAGTACAGGAGGGCATATGAGGCAGAGAGAGAGAGGCGTACAGTGTGACAGACAAAGACGCACTTTGCGGAGAGTTGTATAAAAGGATGAGAGAACCGCGAGACAGAGATGGTGACAGAAAGGGAGATAGAGACTCAGGCAGGCAGATACGGAGAGACTGACACAGAGAGATTGGGAGAGACAGGACAGGCAGATGAAAGGAGAGAAGAGGGAGAGCCGATGCCACAGAGTCAGATGCAAACAGATAAAAAGAGTCAGACCGTAGGTAGATAAATGGAGACTAAGTGAGAGTTTGCTAATTGACTGATGGAATGAAGATGACGACTACAAACACTGAGCTGTTCTCTAATCTCCTGCCGTATTGCACTGGGAAGGAGTAAGTGAGTGAGAGTATTTCATGAACAAAAGTAAAGGTGACGTAGACAGTGCATCCCGCCCCACCAGCTCAGTGCCTGACACATCAAAGTATCAATTAGTCAATACAACAATGACAACAACATAAACAAAGACAGAGCTCGTGTCAGGTGAAGACGTCAGGGTCAGGGGCATCACAGATTAAAAATCACCTGTTTAACATCAGCTGAGTGGGTGGGACTGAGTGGTGTCGCTGTTGGTGAGGAAGATGGCCACGTGTTTCATGTCTTGATTTCAGCTCTCATGTGTTTCACTGTCATACCTTCGTCCTTTTCCTCTTTGTGTGTGTAGCATGCATATAATAAGAAAGTAAAAAACATTTTTTTAAATACAATTGAATACTGACAGGCAGAAGGGAAAAAGTGTGTTTGTGTGTGTGTGTGTGCAGTGCTGCTGTTTGTTGTGTTGATGTCATTGGTGTGTTGGCCACGTGCCTGCTGTTGAGGTGTGCTGATGCCTCCTGACAGTTATGATGGTGTGTTAATATTTGACATGTGCTGATGTGTGGTCTGTATTTGTGTTGTAGCTGCTGTTGCTCAGTGTTGATGTTGTATGTGGTGTGTGTATGTCTGCTGCTGTGGTGTGTTGATGTGTTATGTTTGCTGCTGGGAGGTGTTATTTGGTGTGCCTGCAGTTGTGGTGTGGTCGTGTATTCCGTCTGTTGTTGTGTGGTGTTGATGTCATGCAGTGTACGGTAGAGTCATGTCATGCAGGCTGCCAGGGTGTGCTGACATCTTGTGGAGCTTGCTTACCATTCACTTCCTTTGTTTTCAGGCCGCTGAAGCTGAACTGTCTCTCATGTGACCGAAAATTAATATGCCTACCAGAGTAAGTCTTTGTCAAACTAAATACAAATGTATATTTGTTTAGTGTTTTACCACAATGTGGACTCTCGCTCTGTGCTCTAACCGTTACCATGCCAACGTAACAGTCATGGCACACATCGCACGATAACAGTAAAATATTATTAACGAGCAGGCTGGACAATGAAAGCTCCAGCAAACACAGCTTGTACAGTTTTCTCATTTCTTTACCAGCCTGGATAGACGTGAAGACAGTGTGTAGTATATACCAGCCTGGATAGACGTGAAGACAGTGTGTAGTATATACCAGCCTGAATAGACGTGAAGACAGTGTGTAGTATATACCAGCCTGGATAGACGTGTAGACAGTGTGTAGTCTATACCAGCCTGGATAGACGTGTAGACAGTGTGTAGTCTATACCAGCCTGGATAGACGTGAAGACAGTGTGTAGTATATACCAGCCTGGATAGACGTGTAGACAGTGTGTAGTCTATACCAGCCTGAATAGACGTGTAGACAGTGCATGATGGCAGGTCTCTTGGCTGTGTTGAATGTGTTGAATCCCTAGAGCAGCGGTTCTCAACCTGTGGGGCGCGACCCCCTGTGGGGGGGGGGCGACGTGCTTCCAAGGGGGGCGCGAAGGTGGTCATTTTTTAAAAAGTTTCTTATACAGGTATTAGTGAAATTAGCTTACATTGCTGGCTAAGGGGGGCGCGTGGACGTACCTTTGTTCGTCAGGGGGGCGTCCCAAGTAAAAGGTTGAGAACCGCCGCCCTAGAGCTTTTGCCTGTCGCCGTTTAGTTTGAGTTTTTCCAGGCAGCATGTGTGGTTTAGACAGTAAGCATCAGTCATGTCTGTCGATGTCTTTCAGATCTCCCTACTCGCAAATGCCCGCGTTGCCTGGCTTCCCACCTGCTCGGCCGGAACGCCCCCACACGGTCTTTGAACTGAATATGGTCCGCCGTCACGCTCGCAGGTGAGTCACGAACACAAACGAGTCGCACTTGGCGGTCCCTTCCTGACATGACGGTAGTGACTCGCAGGGCGGCAACCAGACGTCCAGTAGAGGGCAAGGGACATGACCACCCACTACCCGGTGCTGACAGAAGTATTGCTGAGCAAGTTGGAGTTATCATGGTTCGCGACTGCCTCATTTCTTGCCAAGGTCTCTTGGCGATCTCACTCAAGAGTGCACTGACGATCTGATCTTGATATGACTGTCAAAGGTGTGAGAGAAAACTTACCGTGTGACTGTTAAATTGTCTCTTACGATTTTGTTTTTGAGTTGGTGAATAAACTGGTGTTTGTAAACGTGCGAGCATGTGCAAGATTTGAATTGTATCCCCATCCCCCACATCCTCCTGTCTTTACCCAGCACAGTGCTCTGACCGGCGACTTCATTTGCAGCCTGCTGGAGCCACCAAACATGCTGACTGTAGACTTCTACGCCCTCCCAAGACAAGCTGGGGGAATCCAAACAGAATACGTGCACAAAGAATGGTCAAGGTAAGGGACACTTGGCACCAGATCTCCCACTGGCTGTTGACATTAGTCTATTGATGTACACTCATGACGCAATCACTTTAAACTCTTTTAATGTTCGCTGTGATGTGTCGGGGACTTGTAGCTGGAGAGGTCAATAGAGTGATGTGGATGTTGCTACGAAGTAACCCCAGCCTTCCGACAATATTTTGAGAAACTGATAGACAGATCATAGCGTCATAAGTGAGGGTTAGTGGACTAAGATTATGCCATTTGAGTATAACATAGTGTGTGTGTGTGAAACTGGGGATGACGTGGGGGACAGTTTACAACAAAATATTTCTAGATGCATTTATTCAACGCAAGCACTTCTCATCAATACCTGTGTGGTAATATATGTATTATTATATATCTATATATACGTTTTATCAACTAAGCTTGCTTTACAAACGTTAGCATTCAATTTAGCTTTTTAAAGTCAGAAGACGATTGGCTACTTAAGTCCTGCCAACCTACTTATTACCACAGACTTACTACCGTAGGCCTACTCACGAACAGTGAGTTAGACATTTGTCTAGGACTGTATGACTAATGAAGTGTACAGATAATACAGCCAGACAACTGCTATGACTACTGTCACCAGAACAACAACACACGGTCACAGGATTTTTAGTTAGCTGTGCAGCAAAACTTCCTGAACTACCTGCCCCCTACCCACCATTGAATTCTTTCAATGTGCACTGTAAACGCACCTTTTCCTTGAGGATTCTAACAGTTCACACAGTGCTAGTCCATCTTCAACCCTTCTCCCTTCATCTGTTGGCTACTTCCCTATTTTTCCTCTTCAGAATCCCAATACCCTCAGTTCTTGTTACCATATACCCCTTTCCCCTTTGCATTTTCTACATTTTAAAAATTATTAATCTCTTATTAGTCATCAGTACTAGGTGTTTTTTTTTTATCCTTCCTTACTTCGTATGCTGTCCATGCTTCTCACAGTTGATGTCGCGGGCTGAGGGTGTGTGGGGGCGAGAAGAGGGGGTGGATTGCTGACGTCTGTCACTCCCATCTTGTGCATTTGACTGAGTTGGACGTCTGCATTACTGGTAGTTGCGGGCACCTCGGGTGGCAGTACCAGGGTAGTCGGTGCACCTGCCATATCTTCGTTGGCTGCTTCGTTACCAGCACCTTTGTTGTCAAGGAAACGACCTGTTGGAGGGCGTGTACGTCTGGGTTCTGTGTGGAGCTGACCATTGTTATAAAATGCGAGCTTCCCTTCTCCACGGGCTTTTGAGATGTTATTTGCCTGAAGTGTCGTCAGGTCAGAGGCATAGGACTGTGCAGACGATAGAGACCATGCTAGACCAGACAACCTCCTTGTCACTCGTGCTGCTGTAGAACCAGCGGGCGGTAATCCAGCAAGTCTCATACGAGTGGTCAGTTGTCTGCCCGCTGAATGGAGAATGTCGACTGCGAGCACGGACTATAGCAGCCTAAAAGGCGTAAAAACCGACTCTAAAAGAGCAAGAAAAAAGGGACTCGACGCCCCAGCCCACCCCAGTTCTACAATAAAAGACAGGTTATTGAAATTTCTAACGTGTAATATGGAGGGACTTTCTGTGGACGGTAAGACAGATGCGCTCTCACATGTTGATACATTTGATGTTGTTCTACTTGTAGCAAGATTCTGTACCTGAGGCCATGTTCCCGAATGTCAAAGCTTTTACATCCCCTGCTCTCAAACTGTCAGATTCCCCCGGCAGGATTTCTGGTGGTGTAGCTTTGTTAATTAAGAATGACTACAGTCGGTCTGTTACACAGATTTGTCTTGAGTGTGAGAACGTGGTTGTTGTCAAAATTTCTAAACAACTGATGGATACAGATTAAGATGTACTTTTAGTTCTGTGTATTGCCCCCCCACATTCACATTACTATAAAGACATCATGTATAAAGATACTATAAAGCATGGCCATATGCAATCTACTAAAACAATGGTTTAAAAGGAAAAATGTTCTCAGCAATTCAAAGCATGTACAATAATATTAAGGCTAGAGTGTGAGCTGGTGCAAAGCTGTCTGATTATATTGAATGCTCCTGTGGTCTTAAATAAGGTGAGATTTGTGGTCCTGTATTATTCCCCTTGTTTACAAATGAACTAACAAAGGACATACATGAGTATGGGAATCATGGTGTCCAGCTAACCCCAGAACTGATCAAGGTATTTATTTTACTCTTTGCTGAAGATGTTGACTTTGTATCAGACACAATCATTGGAAAACCAGTTGAATATTCTTTACCAGTGCTTGAGGTCTTTAGACCTTGCTGCCAACCTAGATAAGTCAAATGTCTTGATTTTCCAAAATGGTGGTGTCATATCTTGTAGGGAAAATGGTTCTTTGGTAATTCTTCTTTAAAAGTTGTGAATGTTTACAAAATATGTGGGCATAGTTTTGTCCACAAGGTGTATTTGCACACATGCATTAGACCATATAGCTGAAAATGCAAAGTGTGGAGTGAGAAGTATTCTTAGACTGTTATGGTACATCGGTGATACTTCACCAAACCTGTTTTTCAATATTTTTGATGCTCAGTTCCAGCCAGTACTTTTGTATGGCACTGAAATATGGCGACTGTGCACCAGTAATGATAGCACTGAGAAGGTTCACACCTTCACAATGAAAAGATTTTTAGGATTTGCTGACATATGGGGAATGTGGTAGATTCCCTTTTGTCTGTCAAAGCATCAGTGCAGTGTGTTGGATATTAGCTCCGTCTGCTAAGAATGCCACAAACTAAACTCCCGGATAAAGCCTGTTTAATGCTAGCAATGCTACATGTACAAAACAAGAAAACATGGCTGCACTTCATTATGATATTTTTGTATGAATACAGTTTTGGCATTGTGTTGGAAAGTCAAGGTACTGGAAACAATAAACTCTTTACACAAATCCTGAAACAGAGACTGGTAGACTGCCATCACCAGCAGTGGCATGATGCGATTTAAAGCAGTTCAAGATATTTCCCATACAATTCATTCAAGACTCATTGCTTTAAGCAACTACCTTGTCTGGTGGAATTACAGAGGCATAAGAGATACCCTCATAAAATTTAGAATGGTACAGCTGTACTCAAATGCCATCAGAATTGTTATTGCTTAACTCACTCAGAATCTTCAATGTTCCCCCTTTTTACCCTGACACAGTCAAAACTGAACAGCACTTTCTCTTTCTATGCCCTGAATATTTTAACCTTCGTAAACTGTTCATCGCTAAAAAATACTTCTTCCTTTTTCCATTTCACACTCTTGATTTCAGATAACAGAATGCCAAATACATTACATCTTGTCTCTTTTGTTGACAATGCATTGGAGATAAGAAAAGTTGTGGAATAAATTAAAGCCCATTACAGTCAGGAAGCTCATAGAGTATAAGGTATATGTTACACATGATACTTGTTTACCTCCTTTCTCTAAGTTTTGGTTTGATAGTCAAAGGCTGGGAGGAGGTTTTCTCTTTTATAATGTAATGATTCTCCATGTATAGTGTTGATATTTAGGATAATGGTGTATGAACAGTGTATGTGTGTGTAAGAGGTAGTTGTATTCACCAACGCTGCTTTTTGAAGTGCATATATATGTATGTGTGTATACAATTGGAGAACAATTAGTTTTGATATTACTTATTACTGGATTGTATGTACACAAGTTTTAAAATGTGTAATTATTTTCAGAAATACTCACACCCTTGCTGAAGCTATGCCTTTAAAGTAATAAAGAATCAATCAATCTGATGCATACTTAGATGCCTACTATCTTAATCTGAATCTTGCATCGTAGACTTTCATTTGCCCTAGTTGAATTCTGCATTTTTTTCCAATTAGTTTATGTAGTTATTTTAACATGATTAATTTTTATTACTGTCATTTTGGGATGTAAAATAATAATGCTGCTGTACCTGTTACATATTTGTACAATCGAAAGTTGATTGTATTTTTTTCCACACTACAGTTTATGAAAATGTTAGTTATGATGGCTGCTGTTGTTCCCTTGAAATGGCCTCAAGCCTCCTCAGTAAAAATTGAACTCTGGAATCTAGTCACATCTAATTATTTAGATTGAGAAAATTGTCATCGATCAACAGGAAATCAGTTCGCAGATGATATATACTCGAAATGAGTAAGGTGAGGACACTGTATTTTCTCTTCCTATGTCTTCATGTTCCCTCAACATGGCGCGCTGTGTGCTGTTTGCTGACGTGGCTGCTGGTGTGATGATGATGTCCGGGGACTGCGGCACTTGCAGCAGATGCTACTTCACGTACCCCGCACCGACACCGACAGCTTCATCCGCGGAGCTGATGGCCGTGTGTACGCAGGAGCCTCGCAACCTGTTTTTCTGCCGGTAAACACCACTACACCACTCTTACTTTAGAGACCATGCTCTTCTTCTTTCTTCTTCTGTCTTGATAATTGTTTTCCTGTATTTTAAAAATATCAGTCTTTGTTAAATACGCTTTATTGTTCATTTCTTTCATCTTTTTTAAGCCCAGGAAAAGGTAAGAAAAAGAGTTTTGCATAGGAGACATACGTACACGAGATAAAAGTTTAACCGTGCAAGATGGACGAGAAGTAAGACATATCATCTGACCGAAGATCACTGTTGATTGGACTGTACATGTATGTACCAGCAGTTGGGGCAGCACCACGTGTCTGGTAAATCTGAGTGTCAACATGGTTTCAAGTCGCTGGTTCTATTTAAACGCGAGGGTCAACCGCTTCTGACACCGCGAGTAGACGACATTTTTCTTCCTTGTTCGCCAGTTAAAAAGTTTTATTTTTCTGTTGTTTTTTTTTCTCCGTCATGCAGCCAGTGACTACGACTTCAATGACCTCCATTGGGCAGAGACCCGGGTGATGGGTCACAGGCCTTCTGCTCGGCGGAGTGGCAGGAAGAAGTGAGGAGGCTGGTTGCTGGAACAGAAAGTGATGTAGCCCACCTCGCACAGGAACATCATCTTTTAGATGTAGGCTGGGAGGATGTCTGCGGGGTAGGATAAACATCGGCAGTAATGTACAGCTGTACAGCTGTAATATGTACATGGTTTGGTGAATATTTGTTTGTCACAGTCAACACTCGTCATCAGGTCTAGATAGACATTTCTCACGTCAGTACAGAGCACGTGTGCGTGCGTGTATACACGTCTGTGATCATATCTACCTCTGGGCCTTTGAGAAAGAATCGACAACCTTTTGCCATGACGATTGGTGTCAGATGCTTTTTACAGGTCATGTCCACAGAAGAAATGATAGAGACCTTAAATATGTACCAGAAAGTCAAGTTATAAATCTGTGTGTTTGTGTGTGTGTAGGGAGGTAAATGTAGAGCCGTAAGTTGTTGTCACAGTAACCTTGTAAATCTGCATACCGTCAGTAATTTTTCCGTTATTTTAGTTTTCCTTCATTTCACACTCCAGAAAGTAAGAGTGCGTCGCCTTACAGCTGATTCACGAGAACATCCAGCATGTGAGTGATGTCACAAGAACGTCAGAGAAGATAAGAAATACATACACATACTGATTTTGCAGCGATCAGCCGCTCATTTCTTTTTTTTTTCATTTTGAATCATGTATAGTGTGCATTAGACGAAATACACGAGTACCCAGTCAAGTATTGGTTTCTTACCTTGTGAAATGTCTTGGAGGTGTCACGACTGAAGAATTGCATAGCAAGTACACTTGTCAGTGATTTGTACATTGACTGTAGGAGTCACTCTTGTCGTTACAAGCAACATGGCACTGGTTATCCAGTCGAAATATACTGTCAGGTTTCTATTTTAATTCAATTCTCAGCTGCCTGGTTTATAAGTGTGTATGTGTGTGTGTGCAGTTAGTTTTGCTATCCCACAAGCTCCCACACCAGCTGGATGTGTATTACTATTGCACAATACAGATGCAGTGAACTGTACTCACCATCCAATGCACCTCAACATTCAACGACAAAACAGACCACGCCATGTTGATTTATGTAAAATAGTTTATGTCACGGGTCAGACCAATGGATGTGTGTGTGTGTCATACAACCACAGTGGATCATAATGCAAAACGTGATAAATATGATAATGAGTGGTGTAGATATATCATAGGGAGAGAGATTAGTGTGCAACGGGTGCTCTTGCCTAGGGCAAGGGCAGACAACTCACCATGCCGACTACAAACAAGGGGAGATAATTTAAACTTTCAAATTGTACACACACGTTGTATTGCATGACAAGAGTATTCGCACCATTCATCTTCATCACACACACACAACTCGTACACTTACTCAGGATAAAGTCCAGCCCCGTGATGTGGGGCATCGGTATAATAAAATATTCAATTGTTAAAAAAATGGTACATAAAACTTTTGTTTTTCAACTTGAAAGCTACCACGAAAAAGTTGTTACAAATGTTCATTCCTTGTGCAGTATGCAATTATAATACATATGGTGTGTTAAATAATGCAGTATTACAAATGATTTAAAGATTCAAGAAGAAACGATAAAGAAAGAAAAACTAAGAAACGAGTAAAACAGAACACAAAAATAACTCCATTCTGATTCAAGGATATACTCTGGGATGTTTTTAGCATTGAAGCAACGACTGCAGCCAACGTCTTTACCTCCTGGCAATGTTTTTAATGTTTTCTTCAAAATCGTAGTAGGTTATTTTGGATTAAAAAAACACAAACACACCTAGGTCCGCAGGTTTCTGTCAGCAGAAATACACTTTCCATAAAGAGCATCTCTGCGGAGGTGTGCTACACAAAGCATTGCTGTGACGTACACAGGTGAAGGCCACGTCACTGCTATCCACGAATGTCAACTCGTATCCACGAATGCAAATTGGCATCCATGATTGTAAGCGATGTGTACGAAGGTAATTGCTAGATACGATTGTCATCGTTAGTTAATGGTGACTGTAATTACTTGCTACATAAACAGGTTATGACATTATTTCGCTCCTGCTACATCTCAGTTCTTGCTCTGCCTCCTCCTCGTTCGTGTAAAACAAACAAAATAAACAAACAGCAGTGGCATCTGAGGATTTTGTCCGGCACCAACCCACTAACCTCAGTCTACAAAATTTGCATACGTCACTCAATGTGTACACGACACTCCATTCGCACACAGGGCATATTGCTATAGGAACGAGGCAGTAGGTCTGAGTACTACTCACGATGCAATCAACTTGGACAAGCGACACCATGGAAAGACGAGTGTCGACAGACCGTGCAGGACATGAATCTTACAGAAACTCATGCAAGTAATGCAGACTAACGATGTGTCTATCCCCAACTTTCATTTCTTCATCTATTGATCCATAATATTCATCATAGTGTGTAAAAGTATTCACATATATTCATGTATAAATGGTGTATAGCATAGGCATGTGCATTATAAATATCACTGCAAAAATAATTATGAAACATGAACCAATCGATGAAGTGTCATATACTTGATTTAAAGATTATCGACAGAAAATTGTTTAAATGGCAAAATTACAAACAAGAGATGTGATAGAACAAATAAATAAAACCAAACACATCACTCAAGTAATCTTGTCCTGGAGCACTAGGAGTCCTCAATGCCGGGGGCAATGAAAGTCTCGAGAAGTCATGTCGGCGATGTCCTACAAAAAGTTGCCGTGCGATGGAGGAGGGAGCGAGTGAGTGATGTAAGCAGCTGTAATGTGATGTTAGCAGCTGTAGTGTGAAGTAAGCAGCTGTAGTGTGAAGTAAGCAGCTGTAGTGTGAAGTAAGCAGCTGTAGTGTGATGTAAGCAGCTGTAGTGTGATGTAAGCAGCTGTAATGTGATGTAAGCAGCGGTAGTGTGATGAAAGCAGCTGTAGTGTGATGTAGGCAGCTGTAACGTGATGTAAGCAGCTGTAGTGTGAAGTAAGCAGCTGTATTGTGATGTAAGCAGCTGTATAGCTCACTGAGCAGACACATCAACGAGAGGGGAGCGGAAAAAAACCCAGCACTCACACAAACACATGATTAGCTGTAGCACAAGAAAGCAATAATGTTAGACTAGTTAACTTATACACAAAATGAAATGTACACAGCTCACTTTAAGTTAAATAGCAGCTGGATTATGATACATGGAGCGCCATCTGTCCATTCCACGTTACCTTTGTTTGTGTTTAGCTACAACATTACACACAGTTACAAACATGTCGAGGAATGCAGCAACTCACTGAGTTAGTGTGCTCGGTGTTTAGCTGTCGTAGCTATGGACGTAGTCCTTCAGTTAATAGTCAAGGTAGTGTTTAGCTGACGTAGCTATGGATGTAGTCCTTCAGTTAATAGTCAAGGTAGTGTTTAGCTGACCACAATGCAGGTAGCGCAGTCGTAATGTCATTGGTTTGGACACAACCTCAGCTGATGGCAGCTATGACCACCACTGACATGGAGCGCGTGTGTGTGTGTACGTGTGTGTGTGTGTGTACGTGTGTGTACGTGTGTGTGTGTAAGCCTGTAATTACCTATGATAGAATGTGATCAACAAAAGACTAGGAAGGGGTAGGGAGGAGGAGAGGAGGAGGTAAGAAGTACTGGGGCGGGAGGTAGTAAGCAAGCAGCGAGCGTGTGGCCTCATCATCTGAGTGGCAGACGTTGACATCGGCGTTTTCTGTGCCAACATCCAACTAACGACGACACAGACTTCAGGAGTCAGTCCAATCACTGCACCTGTATCTGTACAGAGGTTTCCCTCCTATCCTAGCAAGTCAGTGTAGTCATCACATCGCCAGCTCCTGACTTTGACTTGTTTGCCGTTGGTTGCACTAATAATGTTCACAAGACATTAATGTTTGAACACGTTTACACGTCTTTCATCGGAACCGAATAACTAGCCTCCTGCGTGTCGATGGTACACTGCCAATCATACTATCTAGTCCAGGAGAAATCCGACTTTGAAACTCAGCGAGTAAAAGTAAAAGTGATACAAATGTAAATATAAACAGTGAATATTGAGTATGAATACAAAACAATGGCGGCACCAACTAACCATTTAACATGCCAGCACTAGGTATCACAAATACATATTGCGTAGGTAGGTAAAGGGGAACCTGACTGTCACGGCTCTTTCCCTACTAAAATTATTTAAAATCACTATTAAAATAATGTGATATAGTAAAATATCAACAAGAACATGCCAGGCATCACGTCACATAGTTGACTCAGCAAGCCACTCAGCGGGCGGCCACATCAGTCTACTCATAGAGTGACCCATCCTTCGCTCGGTCGGCAGTGCAGACACCTTCTTCTTTCTTTCTAGGAGAAAAGTTAGTTTTGCTGCCCCAGGCACCTCGTGGTCCAAACTGTTACAACACACTGCTGACGTCTAGCACCCGGCGCACCCGGCGCTGTCAAAACACTCCGCCACGACGGGGAATTAATCAGATGCGAGCTCAAAACACTCCCAGGTACCCGAAGAAAAACAGCTGTTAGTGTTCAGGCAAAGGAAAAGGAGAAAGAAGCAGCCTGAGCAGATCATCCACAGTTACCTGGCAACCAGAACTCCTCATACAGTAACTAACGAATAATATTCACGCACGTAGCACGTCTGCCACTTGAGGACTAACATTCACATCCCATTAAATGTTAAAGAAACGAGGGAGAAGATATCAAGGAGAAAGCATAAAAAATCAGTCCTTGTGAGTCAGAACTTCCGCGAAAATGTCCACAAACTTCTTTCCATGATTTTTCTTTCACCTTTTTTTACTCATGTTGTCAGCAGCATGGTAACGAAGATACAAAGGAAAATAATGGAGCTAACAAACAGTTTTAAGAAGGGAAGGTGAAAGAATATTTCTAAGGATAAGGTTTCCATGGCGATTAAGACGACTTTGTCTAAAGTTCTTTGTAATATTTTGTGTATTTGTAATGTAACCATAAGGTGAGACCAAGTCCCATTGCCGCTGGAAGGGTTTCTGAGAAAAGGAGAATTTCTAGCAAACAGGTGAATGCAAATACATGGAAAGAGTAGCAGTCCAACCATATGTGATTTCTTGCAAGGATCTTTTTAACTTATTTGTGGAGAATTGAAATGTCGTCCTACTCTGACATGGAGGTTCCCCTAGCTTCTGAGGATTCTACACAGTGCAAAGGACGACCGCAACTCATTGTAAGCCAAGCAAACTTCCAGTTGCATAATTGTTACCTGAGAACTGTAAATAACTGACAGCAAACATTCAGCATAGGTCGGTGACTTACAAAGTAAAATAAATCTCACAACCCAAATACTACAAGGGAGTAAGGTGAATACCAGTTCAGCTATAGTTGACCTGTGGAGTTCACCTTCAAATAGTTGCACTTCATTGGCGCACGCGGTCTAACTAAATATTTCACTTGCAGGAACATCAAACACAAAATTCACCAGTTCCAGTTTAATATATTACATAGGTATCACTAGGACTCGTTCATGAGTGAGTGAAGAAAATAGAGGCTGCGGCAGACACTACTGACATATCAATAGAATTTATTTTCGCACTTTCCCAGGCTTTGAACCAACACCAGCGGGGACTTACAAATTCTGGCAAGGCGCAGAAGATCAACTATTCTTTTTATAAGAACAATTAATGAACTAATTGACTAAGCTTTGAAAACAGTTCGGTAATTAACGAAGCTAACAGGAAGGACTGACACTAGAGAATAAACCCATGAACTGTAACATCACAAGTAAACATAGAAGCTTTAGACACAGTGAACCACTTTCCCATCAAGTTCTCACTGTTAGAGAGACTAGGTTTGAAGAGATGTGTAGACGAAATACTTGCAGGGACTGGTTTCCTTGGACACAGTTTAAGAGAGGCAAAGTCCGATATCTACTCTTGTCTGATGAAATAAAACCAAACAAAACAAGAAACAAAGGAAACCTCAAACATCAGACAAGTGAACAATGAAGACTTGTTGTGACTCCGCAAGTGTTAGTCACTTGGTTACACTTCGGGAGGAAACAGGAATGGTCTGCAGCTACACTCACCGACACATGTATGTCATATCAGTCATTACTACTTGCTTACATGTTGTGTCGGAATAATCAGAGAAGCAGAGAAAGAGGAAGAGGGTGGTAAGGTAAGAACTAACGGCTTATTTTGTGTAAACAGGGTTTTGATAAACAAACATTTCAGTCTCAACAAGAAATAAAAAATAAAACTAAGGATTATCAAAATTGTGATTTTTTTCTTCATGTTGAAAAGACATCATCAGCAACAATGACAGATGATGTGGACGACATTGATGCCACTGACATCCCCTCCAAACCCGTTGAAGGTGATGTGATGAACGATAAACACAACCCCAGCAGTATGCAAATACTTTTGTATTTTTTTGTTGTTAAAGGGAAAATAATTTCTCATTCTTTCTAAGATGCCTTTGTATTCTATTAAAGCGGGATCGTCTCTTTCCAGTTACCGATGTAGGCTTATCATACAGCTACTTCAGGTTCAGGTTTGATATTTAGTTAGGGTTAAAACTATTTGTACATCTGTAAATAAATAACACAAAGCTCTTCTTGGATGTTACATATGTCAGAAGCAAACAAAATAGAAAGTAAAGAAATGAAATGCCATTGTACACAAGACTAATAATATCAAATATATCCTCTTTAAGATGAACTTATTAGGCTAATATTCCAGAGCATCCTCACTGTGAGACTGGCTATGGAGGCTAGTAACACAGAATCATCAACATCATGCATGACCTCTGACCTCTGACTATTCAATGATCGTTTGACGTTCATGACACGAGCAGCTGACCAGCGAGTCCAGCTGTGGCTTGGGGAATGAGTGAAGGAGCAACAGACCTACAAGCAGGACAGCAGCAGTTCATCCTCCAGTGAAAGTGTCCCGTGCATCGTCAGGTCCTGGGTGACGGCCACCCGGTCGCCAGGTGTTGGCTCAGTGGCTGGAAGTGGCTGAAGGTCTAACGAAGATCTTACACAGGTCGGCAGGTATCTTTATTCACATCTTCAGACTTTATTCAATTTCTATGGGCTGGTAATGGTCGAGCTTCTTAAAGAAATTCAATAAAGTCTGAGTTTTAAAAGCCGCTTTTATCAGCCAATGAAAAGTAACAAAATGTAAATGCAGGGGTCGCCGCAACCCGATCGTCTCCATGTCAACTACAAACAGAAGATTGTAGTACTGACAGCTAGGAACTGGAAGTAACAGGAGGCGAGAAGAACACAGACTTCAGATGTCAACTCTGAGGCAGTCGTCTGAAGTCTGTGGAAATGGCTCCAAGAGGCCGCTTTTGGCAGCAGGTACAGACACAGGGTCAACATCAGGTCACAGGTCACAGGTCTCACGTCTCCCTTCTGAATACGGACGGCGAAAACAAAGTCCACGTGTAATATCCTGTGCCTGGGTCCTGAATGTAGGATACCTGGGATAAATCTGTGCTGAAGACAGGGTGATAGGCAGGGTATTATACAGTGAGCTATAACTCCAGTCTCCAAAGATGTGAAGTAAATGTCATCGGTCAGCACACTGCTAGGACCGAGAAAAGGGTCAAGGTTGTGATTTCCAAAGATGCAGGAGTAATTAAACCACTTTAGCTAGCATGTCTCTACACCTAGAACACAACAGTAATAAATGAAAGGTTTGGTCTACAAAGATGTGAAAACAAGTGAATCAACTAGGTCAACATGTACTGACAACTAACACAGCCAGGCTGTAGCTAAGCTGCTAGCACCTATAGCTAAGCCCGGGGTAACATTATCTCTGCTTCATGGCTCCGGCCTCGAGTCAGCGACATTCATCTTGAAGATTAATGAACATGTCGTCGTAAGATGTGTTTGTGAGTGTGGTCCACAATATTGAACACTAATGACAACGAACATTCAGTGCAGTGTTGAGCTTTTGTTTTGTAAAAAATGTAAAACTTTTGGATTAACCTGGACATAGCGGCAAAAAATGAAATTAAATAAAGTAAAATGTGATTGTACAAAACTAAATTTGATTTGTCTTGATAAATGTTTGCTCTTTCCGAATGAGTGTTTAGATTACCACAATGTTCCACAGCTCAGTGTTTGTCTCTCTGTCTTCCCCTCTCTCTCTCTCACCCATATACTTATAGAGATACACACATGCGCGCGCACAGACACACGCACGAGACCCCTGCCCACTTCTACTGTAAAAAATGACAAATAAATCAGTCAAAACCAAACACCAGAGAGGGAGGTGACAAGAAGTTCACAACTGGCTCACAGATGATGAGTTCTCGCTTAATCTCACTGTGACACAACGGAGGTCAGCGTCATGGAATCCGACTCTCAAGACCCAGTCTGAAGGTCTCCTAGCAACCCGTGACACACTTCCCATCCTTGCGAAATTTTGCTTTTCTGGAGAGTTGTGAGTGAGTCACGACTCACAGGTGTCCGTCCTGTGGCGCACGTGAAGCAAGTGGTGCGTGAGCTGTCTAACGAAACATAACACGGCAGTGTCTGGCTGGAAACACAGACAAGAGCACAACACCAGTCCTCAAGTATGGCCGCCGGAAGTCAGCACAGTGACCTCCCCAAGACCGCAGTACAACACGTGAAGCGAGTCCACCCTGGGGGTAGGTCTAGACATGCGCAGACTATCACCGACAAATAAATGCAAATGAACGAGTAAATAAATAAAAGTCAAGCCTTAATGCTATACCTCCCGTGCGACTGGCGGGTGCAATACTGCAAAGCATGGACTGTGACCTTTGGAGCCAAGTCAAGGGTCGCGACATTCACACACAGGGCATAGGTCACAGGTCACTTGTACTTTGCGGATTGCGCCTTATCGTTGTGTTTAAGCTCGTGGGTAGTAGCTATGGTCACTCTCCTCTGGTTTCGTTTGGGAGGAGGAAAGATGCCCCACCCCCTTCCCCTGTACACACACAGTGACGAGCCATCAGGGGACGTAATCGCCTGCTGTCGACTGCATGGCTACAGTCACGCCACTTCCGCTCTGAGTTTTTGTTTTCTGGCTCGTCCTTAGCGTCTGAAACAAATATTGCTCTTCCCCTAGAGTTCACTAGTCTTTTACTAACTCACTGTTGCTGCTGTAACTTCAACACAAATTATTTTATAACCAGCTCACATTCTTTATTCTTCTTGTCCTTACACAATCCTTTTGTCCCAAAGGTCACGTGTCTGCACTTTGTGTCATCATGAACTCTTGTTTCACTAAACAATCGGGCATCTCTGCCGACACAGCGCTGAAGAAGAGGTGGCCACAATCAGGCGTGAAGCAGTGTTGAAGGCTTCACCACAATCCTTTGCAGTCTATGGCGTCCGTGTCGTGTGAAACATGGCGTCCACATGACGTCACTTCCTGGGACTAACTTGACTTAGAAATAAGCATCGACTGGCGCTAAACCACACACCTGGAAGTAGTTGTTGCATACAAGGAAATGCAGATGAGGTAAATAATTTAGCTTGTTGACCGTAAAGCCACCAGTGAGTGTGGTCCATCGCAGCCATCCATGGCTCTCTGCATCCTTGGCAAGACGATGAGGCTGCGCACTTTAACCTTTCTTGTATCTTTACTTCTTTTGGCCTGCCTCCCACAACGCGGACTTTTAACATCAGGCATTCCTAGTTTACATCATCGGCTGGTTAGCTCCAGGGCAGGTCTTGTGAGTGGACTTTATTCTCTGTCTAAAACGTCTGTCCACGTAGGCCGTGTACTGCCCTGACATTTGCTTACTCTCCGGTCTACAGAAGTCAACAATCAAGCTGCTGGCAGCTACTGTATGATATTCCTAGTACATCAACTTCATTACAAGCCTTCCGTTTTGCTTCTAGCGCTAGAGTTGGGGAGAAAAAGGAGTTTCTTTAAATAATAATAATAAACTCTCCATGTGAGTTCAACAGTATCCAACAGTCGTCAAACCCAAAACTTTCTCAACAAAATTATTTTCTGATAAATACGCGATTTGCTGTCAGTATGGCAAGCAGGTCACAGACACACTGATATGACAAAACGATTTCGTAACACTCCGGCAGCCTGAAGACTAGCAACCAATGGCACACACAACGTTTGTCGTTGCTGCGAAGGGAGGAGTAACCCTCCCTCTGCTTCCCTCTGGCGGATCCCAGTAGCTCGCGGCCCAAGCTTGCGCCAAGCCAACGAAGCTTTGCCACAAAGTGTGCCAACCCCTTCCGCAGGTCAAGGTCAGCCAGTTGTATTCCCAGCATGGACGCACAGACGGCCACAGCAGCTGGAGAATAAGACGACAGCGACGACAAGGTCCCAAACCCTAAACGTCTGTTGCCAGTTTCACGTTGCCGGCATCGAATCCCGTGAAGTCTCGTCCACGGAAACTGCTCATACTGTAGCCTGTGCCGTACATGGGCTCATACCTGCAGACAGACAATCGCTTCATCAGCTACCCGTCGTTGTAAAAAAATAGACATTAGCACCCGACAGTGCTAAAAGGTAGGAAATAAACCGCATACATTGACATTAGTTCACAGTAAATGGGAGAAAATAAAATGCGCCGTCAAACATTACATTTTTGTGAAAGGGAACAATAAATAAATATTAAATAAATATATTAGCTATACTGAGAAACCCTCATCCCCCATGTCATTCTGGATACTTCATTTATCGGGCAATGAAAAAGCAGCAAACGGAGAGGAATTGTGTCTAGGCACGGTGAACCACTCAGTCCACTGCTGTTACTGTTGTTTACCAAAGTTGAATAACGACAATGACAACATGTGTCAACAACAACAGTAGTGACGTGGTCAAAGAGGCATGACAACAGGCACTGGGCGACTAACAGCTCACAATACCAAAGACTGGGGTGGAGGCTTCAGGTGCGACTGTAGGTCACGTGACGTTTCCTCTCTCACCTTTCTAATGGCGTCATGGCGCGCGGGATGTATTCTCCAGCAAACGTTGTCTCCCTTATCGGCTCGCACGGCTCCAGGCAACCGTAGGCGTTGTTGTTACCCGTATGTTCCTGCTGCTGACAACAGTAAGAGTACAAACATCCCGTGTTGCTTATTGTCATCACTGCATTCGTCCTTTTCTTTCTCTCACTTCACTCTTCCCTGTCTCTCCCAATAACTGTCACTTTTTGACTATAGTCCTCGTATTCTCGATAACAACCTTAAAGTGTAAGAGACAATAACAAGACAAACATGTCGACATCATCTGTACACTGCTGTCAGTAGCGGGTGGGACACAGCATGTGTCGGGTACTCACGTCGCCAGCGACATTTATTATTGCATCTGATCGTCAAGAACAAACAGTCGAGCTCTCCCCATCCTCATCTCCTCTCACAGCTGTCCACGAGAAGACTTTCTTGTTTACAAAGAAAACAACAGCAAAGGACAAATACTACTATGAAGGATTCCTCCTCCCTGCTACAGCAAGCTGTCTGAGATGAACCTGGCATGGCCGCTCGGAAAATAAAGTTTGTCTTGTCACAGAGGAGTCGCCAGGGCTGCCTGCAAGTCTCCGGAGCATCTTGGCTGCTGGGTTGATGGATGGCAGCAGGCTGCTGTGTGCTCTCGTCTTCACTGGGGGCAGTGGTAGTCGGGTGGTTGGATGCAGGGCAGCAGGATAGACATCGTGCTTCTTTGTCAGTTAAGAATTGTTCGATGAATGAAAATACAATTAAAAAATGAGAAAAGCGAGCGAAAGAAATAAAAGAGCGCATGAGTGCGTACTCAGGACAAGGGGAGGTGACTCAAGACAGATAAGGACAGAGATGCACTCGAAAGTACATTTCTAACCGACTGCCTCCTCAAGTCACGTGATCCAACCGTTTTTACTTGTTTTTATCGCCTACACAATGATGGTACATCGATGATCGAATGAAACTGTGAACACACGTATTTGTGGAGTACCTTAAAATCTTCACTTTGAATTTCTGTGAGAAAAACACGTATTTGTGTCCAACAGAGACAGCAGTAAACTCAATAAAATAATTAAAGCAATAAACTCCATGTACAACGCCGTTGGCACACACATACACCGGGTGTCCGCAACTCACCTTGTAAGTCAGCTCGTCGTAGTCGGCGGAGTAGCGGTAGAAGTCCTTCTTGTTGTAGTCCTGGCGGAACTGGTCCATGAGGGTGGAGGGCGAGTCGGCGTCCTTTCGTTTCTTGTCGGCGCTGCTCTCCGTGTCTGTGGTGGAGCCTGCGACACGTGCAACAAGCGCTCTTCACGAGGACAGAGCAGGGTGGCCATGGGGCCGGGTGCATGGCACTTGTCTAGCCTGATGTGGGTGTCTAACAGTTAAGTACCCGTCAGCTAGCGTGGTGGTGGAGTATAGAGAGATATTACAAGAGATACAAGTCAGGCCCCCATCTAGGGGCTGGCCATGCGCCTTGCACAGGGTCCCTGGCTCGTCTACAGTCGCGAGAGAGAGAAATCGCGTGTATGTCAATGAGTGTGGGGTAGTTTCTGTCCATAGATACAGTGTGTATATATGTAGCCATACATGTCATTGTCTTTACCCGTTATCTACACATATCTCCAAGAATGTGTGTGTGTGCGGGCAGACGTCTGTGTGTGTGAGAGAGAGAGAGGGAGAGTGATATTTAAGCAAAGCCATTAAGACCTTTATTCAGATGGATGTACCTTTGACCAAGTTTGATAAAAATATTGTTATATAGGTGTGATATAACAATTTTGTTACTTGTTCCAGTGAGCGTCCATATTTGTCTGGTTAGACATGATGAGCCACCTTGTCCCAGTCCCCGTCCTGCAGTCACAGTTACTGTGTCCCAGTCAGGGTATTCAGGGTCTTTAGGGAGGTGTCAGTCAGTCATGACATCAGTGTATCTATTCACAGTTCACCGAAAGGTCACTACAAGGCTATGCATGCTCAAGCGCTGTCTTCAAGAAGTAGTCCGAGTTATGACTTCACGTGGCGCCCCCTGCCCCAAGCATCACTGAGCCATTGCTGCACGCCAGGCCACACAAATACTGAAGCCTCCCGCATCTGGGAGACTGACTACCGCGCTCGCTCAATCGCCCCCGTTGTACGGGACATCACTCACCCAGCACGCTGCCCGAGTCCTCCCTCTTGTAGCGCTGGTACACCACACAGGCAAGGGCGATAATCAACAGAACGGCAACTCCTCCAACCGCGCCTCCAATAATGTAGGGCAAGGGAGGCAATGCTGTTGTAACAGACGGAAGACATAAGTCATCAAAAATCGTGGAATATTGTTGTGGCCCTGCCCTCCACTCGTGTCTCTAGTTTCTCCATGTTTTCATAAAACCATTTGACCCTCTGTCATAAAGTTCACTGCAGTGGCAGCTGCTGCCCTCTGGTGTTCGCTCTACAGTTACGTGGAGGTCACTGCTCTCTACTCTACAGTTGTTATGTGGAGGTGACTGCTCTCTACTCACTCTATGGCGGCGTGAGTCTCGGTACTTTATGCGATTGTTGAATCCGTTAAAACCCAAACTCTCTCAGCAATGTTGTCTCCATACCATGCTTAGTTTACTAAAGACGTACATAAACATGATTGTAAACACAGGAACAGACGAGTAAACAAAGTTCATCATCAGGTTGACGTAGCGTTGACTACAGAACAAGTGTGAAGAACCAAACTGCAAGCTGTGGTCAAGACTCCGATGTCCAACTAAATGTCAAGGAAATAAGAGGTCATGCACCCTAAAGGTCAGGTATCAATCTCCTGTCGCACACGACACGGGGGTCACGTGCCACACACACACCAGGGGGCGCACTCACTTTTCTCCACCAGGATGAGCGTGGCGTTGTCCGTGCCGTAGGCGTTGACGACGTTGCAGTTGTAGTTGCCGAAGTCCTCTTTCTGCACCTTGAGGATGTGCAGCACGCTGGTGCGGCCATACAGCAGGTCCTTCTCTTCCGACGAGAAGCGCCCCGAGGCGGCGTAGTCGATGGGCTTGCCCTCCTTCAGCCACACGATGCGGTCCGGCTTGGGCACGGAGTGGACGATGCACTCCACCTTGCCCTTGTCGCCCAGCGCCGCGTACTGCTCCTTCTCGCTGTGGATGGACGGCTTGCCTGCCACACAGGGCAAAGGTCAGGCACACATCTTTATTCACTTTCTACAGACAGTATATTTGTGCTTTGTCTAACGAATATTCAGTTTGTTCAACATAATTATTATTGTTGTTATCGGGGTTGTTACTGTTTAAAGAAATACAAAGTTATCGCAATAACATCTTGATCACACACTAAAACTAAAAATAACGGTTCTTATCCCCAACAGCGGGATGAGCATCACAGCCAGGTGCCCCGGGCAGACAACTCACTGTTCTGGAGAAGCAGCACCTCCTTGCTGGCGTCCGGGAACCCGGAACTGGACGCTGTGCACACGTACACCCCGAAATGAGCCTGCGTGACGTAATCAATCCGGTACACTGATGACGTCGACAGGGTTTGGGGTGTGGGCCTGCCGCGGTCCTTGCGGGTCCAGATGAGGTGGGGGTTGGGGTTGCCCTCGGCCATGCAGCGAAGCTGGGCGGAGTGCTGGAGGTCGGCGCCGACGACTGGGTCGATGTCAATAATGCGAGGACCGTCTAGCGGAGAAAATCGATGCACGATTTTTGGCAACAATCAAAGAAGCAAGCAAGCATGAAAAAAGAAAGAAAGACAGACGAATAAACGAATAGCCTGCGAGAAGGGCGCGAGAGAAAGAAAGAGTAAATATAATGTATTCTACTTTTTACTGAACATCGGATTGTTTCAAAGAGAGAGTGAAAGAACTTGAGCGAGAAAGACGGAGAAACAAGGTGATGGAGTGAAAAGGAAGGAAGAGAGAAAGGGAAGGAGAGAGAAAGGGAAGGAAGAAGACACCCAGGATGCCTACATTCCACTCGCAGCGTCAGCTCGCGCCTCGTGCCCCCCACGCGGTTGGTGCCGACGCACGCGACGGTGTCGCCGTCGTAGTCACGTGATATTTGGTGCACCACCAGCGTGTTGGTCGTCTCGCCCTCCATCTCCACGTCGTTGCGGTACCACCTGGCGGCAAAAGACAGGGCGTCAGAGACAATTTGGCTTCCGGAACCACTGCGGTATGAGAAGCGCCGGCAACAGAATTACCGCAAAGTGCTGTCACTCCACATTAGCCTCAACCAACCAACTTTCATCTTTCTTCCTCTTCTTCTCTCAGTTTCTTCCTTTCTGCTCTCTGCCTTACTTTCTTCTTTCTTTTTTGTTTTATAGTTTATCATCGTTTTTAAGTTGTTTATTATCTGTTGTGTTTTGTGGTTTTTAATATCACGATACACGCTAACATAATTTGCTCATTGCATGTTTTATTCTTGTCTGTACCACGTTGTCTTTTTGAGTTAGTTTCAAGGCACTCAGTCAAACCGACTTCTTTTCTTTTCTAAAAAAATATCATGCCATATGCTGCATCTTTGACAGGGTTTCATGTGCAGAGTTTTCTCCTCATCAACATTTTCTCGCGACTCACACCTATCAAGACACAAACAAACAAAAACAACACATATAACTGCCATGTAGACATATCCAAACACACACATAAGTGCCATGTAGACTTACTTCCAAGCCACGTCAGTGGGGTTCGCTGTCCCTGAACACTGAAACCTGACATAATCGTATTCGCGGATAGTCCTGGTGAGATTCAAAGCCATTGTGATTTCTGGAGCATCTGTAATGAATAGCAAATAAACAGTTTTTTAAGTTTATCACTGCAGGGAGGAGAACAAGAAGTAGAGTTGGAGTCACACACACCTACACACACACACCACACACACACACCTACACACAAGGTGTTCCTGAGGATGTGGCCAGTATTCAAGCAGGTCAACAAACTGCAATGTGACCGCTCGGCCACCAAGCCAGTTACCATAGCAAAACTTCTGTCACCATCTGAGATGCTTCTTGAGACGATTTTTGCAAACACATAGACTAGGCATCCACATAGTGGATGATAATAAGTGCGATCAGACAGCTCACATTGTCCACACACAGCCACAATGTGTTAAAGCCATAAACTCAGTCAACATTCGGTCCAGTGCTTCCATTGCTAAGGTCTTCACATCTTCATAGTCTGTGGACTCCACTCCTGCCGTTGGTGTTGTTAAATTTTCCCTTTTCCAAGTGATATTTGTACGAGAACAAAACAGAGTTTTTGACAAATAAAAACAAATATCATCAGGCACCAAGCTCTACCCAATCATTAAGAAAAACATCTTCAGCAGCCCACGAGGCCGCTTGTAACTATTGCAGTCAGAGTTGGTCAGTTCAAGTTGCTGATGTTGTTTTATTGTCTTATAACTGTTTGTGGTTTCGACTGCACTGAGTGTATGTCTGGAAAGGTCGTGTGTCCAGGGGAAGGGTGGGTAGCTGGTGGGGGACGTACACTGGACATCGATGGTGGCGAAGGTGCGGTAGGGCTGCTCCATGAAGTCGTTGATGGCGCGACACTCGATGCGGCGGCCGGCGTCCGTCTTGCTGGCGTTGATCGTCACCATGCCAACCGTGTCCACGAACTTCTCTTCCAGCCGGGGTGACTGCACATCGTCGTCATCGTCATCATCATAAACAGCAATAAAAATTATAACGATAAAAACATTTATATAGCACTTGTGTAAATTAATCTACTGACAGCGCTTCACAAAGAAGACAAACTACAAACAGACTGATCGTAAACACAATAACACACATAAATACACACACTCATACAGACAGACAGAGTACCTACAGATGCATATAAACAACACACACACACTACACACACATACGATGCCAGCACAAGCTCTACACCCGGAACATGTCATCACTGACGTTTTTAAAGCGAGTCTTAAGTGAGTGAAGACAGTGAGGACAGTAAATGATGGATGCTGATGTTGGCATCCAGATGACTTGCAGCCTCATTGACACATTCCCAGGAATGAGCAGTCTGTCAGTGAAAAAGTTGTTACAAGTTGCTTACTATGAACAACAGTAGATAATGCAGCTCGCAAACACACACACAGACACACAGACACACTCGCTCACGCTCCACAGACACACAGAACAGTGAGTGGCAGGAAGCCGAGAAACATCGCGAGCATTGATGTTAACATCGTCAAGCGCCTCTAAACCATCCAGGAGACTCCTAAACAATGAAGCATTCAGATAAATGGAAGGGTGGCAGGACGGGTACTAGCGCCACATGTCCTGTAAATAAAATGAACACGTGGATAGAAGCAGGACAACGCAGATAAATGACAAGAAAACAGAGGAACGAGTGTCACAAAGAGCATCACACGCCAGCAGAATGAAGAACTGAATACAAGATCAAGTTTCTCTTTGCTCAACAGCACTGAGTGTAGGAGAGAGGTCACAAGAAAAGTCAAGTGAGTGCAACTCACAGGTCACCACGAGACGATAAACATGGCGACAGGTCACATGACAGGGACAGGAGTAGAAACAATGGCTGGGTGCGGTCCACGCTGGCTAATGTGTAAATCTCCAGGTTAAAAGACAGGTGTTGCCCAACATGAAGTTTCCCTTCACCTACCCACCCACCCACACTTTAACCCCCAGAGACACACTCCACACACACCACAGGTACACACTCTCCACACACCATCCAAACACATTAATAGCAGTTACTGCAGTAACAACAATAAAAAACAATAATGGTAGTAAGACAAACATAGCACAACAATAATTAGAATATAAAACATCAACAATGGTAAAAGAAATAATAACGAGAACAATGCTAAGAACAAGATTAAGAATTAACAAGATTAACAATAATCACGGTACAAACAGCAACTACAAACTCGTCACAACCTCATGCGTCAGAAGACATTAGCAAGGACAACAAAGCAACAACAGCAAGAAAACAGAAAGCTCGGGCTAAAAGTGAGGGCAGACAACCTCCTGGAGTAGACTCTGTCGGTGATGCGCTGGTTGTCCATGTACCACGTGATGGTGGCGGCGGGCTTCCCGCGGTTGGCGCGGCACGTGACGTTAGTGAGCCGGTGCAGCACCACGGGGATGGTGGGGGCGCCATCGATGGTGGGATGCTCGGGGGGAACTGCAACCACGACGACAATAAAGTCATGTGAGTCCACGTCGGCGTCTTCGTTAAGGTGGATGCAATGTTGGTGTCGATGTTAGTAGTACGATGATAGCGGCGGCGGAGACAATGATGGTAGTTGAGATGATGATGACGACGATGATGATGATGATGATGATGATGATGGTGGGAATAAGTGTCTTGCCAGTTAATGATTTTCTTGCATATAATACAACAAACACAGATCACGCGATGCCATATTGGTTGAGGTGGAGAGGTAGGAGAGTGACGGGAGCTGTTTACGACAACAATCTCCTGTTCTGCTCGTTCCACCCTGGGTGCCAACGGACTTAAGAGGGTACGTGAGAGAATGACAGACGGCATTGCACTTTAATACTTGGACACGGAACTGGAGAGTAGTCGGCTGTGGAGACACAGACCGTAACTTGTTCTTCTAGACACTGTCCATGACTGTTTTTTTGGGTTTTTTTTCACAGTCTGCCAAGTTCAAGAAACTGGACTGAGCACAAATTGTAGAAAATATTTCCCCAAATCCCAATACCCAGGCAAATACCCTCGGTTCTCGAGATAAAAGGTTTACTTTTTCAAGAATTTGTTCAATTAAAGCTGTGACCATTTGTTATATAGCTGGATAAGAGGGTATGAGGGGGTGACCAGGTCTGACCTGAGCCACGTCACTGACAAGACAAAGTCGTCACTCGGTTGTCCAGTGAGACACCTGGATGAATATATTCCCGCCATATCAGTAGCACACAACAGACACATTTAACAGCTTTGTACTGACTTGCCATACCAAACACGACTACGATACCCGTGTTCTGACACAGGGAGGTATCCAATATCTGTCCTGAGGTAGCCAGGCAAGAGACAGCAAGTTCCAGGAACACAAACTGTGTCCAGTGGGACCAGCAACTACTTACAGTACTTGTTCCTTCGTCAGGCAGACATTATCTGTGTTGTTTGATCACAGCTCCCATTCAAATTGCCCGTTGGTATTAGTAAAGTCGATTGTTATTGTTATTACTATTGTTAACTCTTGACACTACACCTGACTAGTTACAGTAAGATGTATACCTGTATACCTGTCTTAGACATCACTCAAGTACACCGTTGTCTTTACCAACATTTCACAGTATATTGTTTTAGAAATTGTTTTTTCCCTCTTTTAAAAAAAACTTTAAGCCTCAGGTTCTTTCCAGCCACATTTATGGGATGAACAGGTATTTTAAGACAGCATTAAAAGAAGGAAGAAAAAGCCGACAGTGACGAGTAATTATTCAACAATAATGAGTTGCATGTGGACGAGAAAGTCCTGTAACGACTGGCACATGTGGGAAGAGAATTGATGTTGATGTCGAGGTGCACCAACACCAGCAGACGCAGGACGGCACGTGGTGAACAGAATTAAATGCATTTTAATGTCTGGACAGACAGTGCAAAGCATGCGTGAACACCGCGCAGGTGATGGTGGCTGCCAGGTAAGACACGCAATGACAAAGAGGCTGCACTGGGTGCTGGACGATCCACACAGGTGCAGTGGGCCCCCCGTGCAAGGAATGCTTCTAATCAGGGTGGGGAAGGCCCGTCATGCATTGCTTGACTTGTCTGTCTTCCTGCCACAGGTATAGAAGACAGAACGTGTCGTCAGAGGGAGAGGACAGAGTAGACTGTTGTCATGGGGAACTAATTCTCTTCTACGATCCTCCACCCACCTCGAACTCATTTTCTCTTCCTTGTTTACATATTCATTCTTCTTGTTTTTGACTGTCTTGCAGGAGCTTAGAGAATGTATTATGAAGGACGCGAGTTCTGTTATTTTTATTATCCATAAATCGCTGCCAGGTACAAAGATACACCTGTCGACCACCCACAATGCTTCACAAATAGAAGCAAAAAAAAAAAGATGGGAGAAAAGGCTGACGCCCGTTTGTTGGCCGTCCATCAGCCTCAGGTCGCTGTCACTGGTGCTGGCCAGAGATATCTACGCTAGACAACTACGGTGTGATTACGGGACAACTACGGTGTGATTACGGGACAACTACGGTGCGATTACGGGACGTCTACGGACCCACTGCACACCGTCGACGGCGCGTGTCCCAACAAACAGTTCCGCTCAGTCGCCGGAAGTGTAGGAGGATGGCGGATGATGGCGGTGTGTGTGTGTGAAGGGAGGAAGTTAGAAGGTGTATTACCCACAATGCCCTTGTCATTCTTCAATGGCTGACATGCTGCGTTTTGTTTGCCGAGGTGCCGCTCTTCCTGTCACCTCCCACTCCGTCCTACAAGCGGGTGCTGTCAGTGTCAAGACGTTCAACTGCCCCCACCCCTAATCAGCTTTGTGAGGAAGAATTTCCGCCTGCAAGACACCCACCCACGCCCTCCCCATGGCCTCACCCTACCCCTGGACCGGAACATTTGCCGCCAAGTCGAGAAGCTTTGACATTCGTCATGTGTGAGTCCGCGTGGAGTTGCGGGTACAGCGCTCACAACTGATTAACCCGCCGGCTGGTCAGGACAGAGTGATGCGGGTGGGCTGCTAACACTTACTGACAACCGTGATGATAGCCACCCGGCTCCGGATGCCGCGCGAGGTGGCTGTGGCGCCGGCCTGACACTGGTACTCGCCGTCGTCCTCCAGGCGCACGTCCATGATCTGTAGGTTCCACTCACCTGCAAAAGACAGGTAAATCACACGGGCAGGTGAGAACAGGGAGCATCTGCTGACGCAGGCAAGTCTGTGTGATGTGCAAGGTGAGGTTGTAATCATGGCCATGTTGGTGGGCAGACGTGTGTCTCGACAAAGAGCAAGTGTGCAGAGTGAGAGACAAATGCAGCCTGAGAGAGAGAAAGTGTCAGAGAGATGTGGAGCAGGAGAGACAAAAGACATTCAAGGTGTACAGCAAGAGGAGGAGGAGACACGGAGGAAGGGTGCTAAAGGGGTGCTAGCATATAGAGGAAAAGATAGAATAACAGTCGCAGGACCAGTAAAGCCAGAATTATATACATGTTTATATAATAAATAAAGAGAGAGTTGCATGTAAAGTCAGACATTGTTGCTGTGACATACAACGTGAGACAGAGACAGTCTTGCCACTCTGAGAGGGACAGAGACAGTGTAGTAACTGTGGCCAGCAGTCCGTGTTCCCTGTTTGATGTTTTTCCCGTGTTTTCTCCTCCTCCACTCACTGCCACCCGGTCCCTGGCAGTCTACAGCTGGTCCTTGTTGCTGGCAGCCCCTGCACGTGGCCCCACGCGCCGCCCTTTGTTCCAGCGGGGGAACAGTAAGCGGGGTGGGGTGGGGATGGGGTGTGGGGAGCAGAGTATACGTGGTAAGGGATTCGGGGTGCAGAAAGGGGGAATCAATCCAAGAGGCGGAAAGCACCCGAAGTCTACGACTCAGAGCTGCCATGGTGCCCCGTTTCCCTGACACCCTTTCGCTTACTATTCGTCTCCCTCAAGACTTTACCTGAGCACACCTGGACAAGCCGGGTACACCTGCCGGTAACAACAGTAAACACCCGGAAACGTGTCCGTGACGTTGGTGTGAGTAGCGTACAACACAGAAGACAGGGTTACATGCCGGGTGCATACCCTTCTCTCTAATGACTATAATCAGGGTTACAACCTGACCTCAGGCTGACAGTCATTGATGTTTGTCATCACCTGTGGTTGTATTGTGTGGATGACGCTTTGACTGCCAGGTGATCTACACGATTATTTACATGTTACAGTTAATAAACACTTTGAGAACTTACTTTTTGGAAGAGGGTTTGCAGGTGCAGCGGAAGGATACAAAATGATCACAAATGTATTGTGCTCAGATTTTAGGAAATTTTAATTAATAAAACACATCGATGGCAGGACTAGAGTGAGGAAGCAAAGTCTAGTATAAAATAGACATATACATGTATATATATACAAACACAAACAGCTGACACCAGCCACCCTGCACAGCCCTGTCAGCCCCTACTGACACACACAACCCTACCACCTCCCTTTCTCCCCCATTTCCTCCCAAACACAAACTGTTTGCCAGACAGCGATTAAGCAGCGGGACATGAGGATTAAAGGCGCTGAGCGTCTGGCGAGGGGATGGTAACCGCCTTACCTGTCTAATGTTCCTCACAGGTGTTTGAGGGGCAGGAGCGGTACATTCAGACAGGTAAGTACATGATGTACACAGGTTGATGCACAGCTCGCTGGTGACTGTCTACACACCTCTTGTTACTGACTCAACGGTCAGCAAACCCTCTCTGACCCACACGAGGTCAAGGACAGATTAGCCACTACAGGAAAACCTTGACCTTTTCCCATGGCCAACGGCAGATCTGCCAAGGTCAAGGTCTTGACTTGTAGACATCTCGTTTCTAAGAGATTATTTTCTGTGCGATTTCGTTTGCGAAAGGATAAAGAGCCGTGGATACAGTTTCCCCCAAGCTGAGGTCCTGACTGCATCTCAAGCGGCAGCCGAAAATAATTCTCACATTTGTGTAGTTCCGAGGCTTTTAGTTACCAAGGTAACACACTCTCCCAGCCCTCCCAGCGCCCCCCGCCCCCACTACTCCCCGTGTTTTCCCGACACTTCTAGAATATCGGGTATCAACCTGCTAAACATATCTTATTTTTTACAGGAATATTTTTACCCAAATGTATTCATGGTTATCTCCTTTTCGTCGTGTGCCCTTTGAACTGTGTAATCCTTCCGCAAGGTCCAGATGAGCATAATTTGTAAAGTACCAACACAGATTTTTTTTTTTCCTTTCTGGTTACAGTTCTCAACCTCAGAACAGAAGATGGTCAGGTTAAGTGAGGGTGAGGGTACCTGGAACACATACCCTGTCCTCCCCTCGACAATGACCTCATGCATCAGGAGAGGTTAACGAGGTGGATGAGGGGTGGGTGATGGAGGGCCTTCACTATGCACATGGTGTACCCTAGACAAGGTGAACTACTTCATTTACGTTACTATTTAACTTTCTTGTTCTTTACTAACTCTCAAATTAAACATTGTAAAAGTCCTTGCAATGCTGGGTTTGATCAGACGAGCGTGATGAACGTGTGTGCGTGTGCCTGTGTGTCAGCGCGCGTGTGTGCGTGTGGCAGCACAAGGGACAAAACAATAAAACCCACTATTTTATTTTCCCGATTATCAATTATGTCCAGTACGGCTAGCAATGTTCTCTTTAAACCTATTTTTCCACCTTCCCCCCTTTTGCACTCAAATTATCTAAAAATACTCTGGAAGCTTGTAAAACGCACACGTGCCCCTCCTCCCGCCTCCAACGACTGTTCCGATGTGAAAGAGTTCAAGAGCACCACAGCACGAAGAGGTCATACAACTCCTAAGGCAAAATAAAAACTTAATCAATGAGCGCCTTGCATAATGCGGATGTGAAAAACTAATTTCCTATCTTTTTTTAAACGCCTTTGATTGGTGCAAATTCGCTAATAAATTGTTGTTTACCGCAAAGGACAAGATTTTCTCCCCCATATAAAAAACAAAAACAAAAACAAACTAACCCTATAAAAGTCCCACATATAAGCAGCAAGTAGAAAATACGGGCCAAACCCCTGTTTAGGAATCTCTTGAGATCACGTGACCAATAATGCATGATGTTGAATTCCTGCCTGGGGAATGTGCGCAACTAACTCTGCCGCCACCCCTAATTGTATTGATCCGGGTGCGGGAGGCAATGAAGCACAATGAACGTTAGCATCCGTGATAATGGAAACACAAATTCTTACTCCTCATTTTTTTTACCACACGCTCAAGTCTCAATCATTGTTTTCTGCTAAAAAATAAATAAAACAACAAAAACGCGTCTTTCTTCTTTCTATTCTTTTACACTCTCTCTCTCACACACACAAACACACACAGACATAGAAAGCGGACACCGAACCTGCAACTACAGGGTTCCTTTCTTGGCAGGCTGCACCCTAAGTGTAACTGAAATAAGATGTTCACAGAAGGAAACAAGTAACTTGAAGAGTGATAAACACCACGTGACTTGACGAAGACATGCATCTGGCCTGTCAGTCATTGGACACCTTGTGTAGAAGGTTGGTTGCTGGTAGATAAGGTAGATAAGAGATTCCAGCCTTTTCCCTGCCTGAGCAGCGGATCTCAAGTACAGAAACACGTCTGCTGCTGACTTCTGGCATTTGGCAGGTAGACATCTCAGGTCTCCTCAAGTTGAGAGGGAAACTGCAGCTGATGGCAAGAGTCGGGCCAAACAGAGCACAAGGGGAAAAGGCAAACATTAAACCCAAACTCATTGTCAAGACAGTCGTCAGTGGCTCTCTTTGTTGAAAGATGGCGGCTGAAGGGATTACTAGCATCTTCCACGCCATCACGTGACCTCAGCCACCGGCAAAGCGCGACATCAAACAGGCGAAACGGGATCCGACATCAGACAGCTTGCTCCAAGTCCAGTCCCAAGCAAGGATGCGAGGTGAGAACATGCCAAGTACGATGATTTCCCCACCCGACCAGTCTCTGGTAAAAGTATTGCAGCCCCTGTCTCGGGTGTCCAGACTACCCGGCCCTTAGTCTTGCCACTGCTTGCGAACACAGGGTGCGGGTAGTGGGATGAGGATGTCACGGTTGCACGGACACTGATCTTGAGAGCAACAGGCAGGTGGTGAGGCGCAGACTAGCGCTCCTGGGGCCTCGTGCAATATTGCCTTCCATCAGACTTTGATTCAGGTGGGAAAATGGATGACAACAATGAAAACACAAGAAAAAGAGTAACACGCAGACTGACAGATAGACAGTGCACCGGGTTATTATTAATTATTATTAAAAAGAACTTGTGTAACAAAATTGACCATTGGGAAGTGAGTTCAGCCTGCTTGACAAATGAGTAAAACACAACATACATAACATAAGAGAGAGTAGTTCTGTAGACTGAAAGCCTTGGCGCTGTCGTCATAGTTTGCACTGTATGTACAGACACGTAAGCAAACACACACACGTACGCATCTTCGTCCCTCTCTCTCTCTTCATTTATTCTGTCACAAACCCTCATCTACCCTTACACACATACTCACCTATACTCTCTTGAGGTCCTAGCTGTGTTTCCACCCCTATCATAGAGTAGCGAGGGTACCCTGGCAGGGGCCTGTCTGCTCCCAGCGCTACCTTGTTCTGGGTCCACTGTACCACTCCTTGCCGGTTGGCAATCGTGCAGTTGAGCACGACTACACTTCCTCGGGTAGCCGACACATTGGAGGGCTCCGTGACAAACCTCTGAGTAGCCATAGCTGTGACACACAACACATCCTGGCATTACACACAAGTCAGTTGTGAATAGACCATCACACATATATTACACAGGTAAACACAGCAACACACACACACAATCACACAGATATTACACAGCTAAACACAGCAACACACACACAATCACACAGATATTACACAGCTCAACACAGCAACACATACAGTCACACATATATTACACAGCTGAACACAGCAACACACACACACAATCACACAGATATTACACAGCTAAACATAGCAACACACACACAAATCTTGCAGCTAACCCTGCACACAGACGTGCGGAATGGCTGACCCCACCCCGGGTCTGCAGCCAACATTTGGCCGACAGGACATGTTTGTCCTGAGAGATAATTGTAGGTGCAGACGACCTGCAGGTCACCGTTCCATCCCATAATATTGCAGCAAGTTTGCGCTTCCCTACAGCACCAGTCGACTAGACTACCCGCCTGTCACACCATGCTCCCCCAGCTCTCCCCCTGCCACTGGTCTGCCAATGTTATCTCTTGCACTTCTTGTCCTGGAGGTTTCCTCCACTGAATTTTCCAGTGGGCAGCTCCTGAAATATTTCACTTCCTGTTGGCTTGTTTATTTATTCAACAACACCTGCAAACCTGCACGCTGTCTTCTGCGGCCGCTGCCTCCCCCTCCTCAGACCTACATTCCCTCCAGCCCTCTCCCTCCGCCTTCACCTCTCCTCCCCGTGTTTTAACACCTTGCCAGCAGCACTCTCCACTTGTTGGTGTCGTCGCTATTTATTTAACCGTTATCATCCTGCTTCTAAAACCGTCCTCTGGCACGAGCTGTGCGCGATAACGGCGAGTCCACCCGGGTGCACGCGCACAGGACCTCAGCCTGAACGCATTCTGCTTAATACGGGTGGTCCGCCTTAGTATCAGCAATGTACGCACCAGTGGAACATTTTTGGTTTGAAATATTCGCCTGTAGCCACATCAACCGTGGTCAATGATTAAAAATGAAAAAAAAAAGACGAACTCGATGTTTGCGGGATTTGAAATGAGGCAATCAGACCCAAGGGCAATAACCCTCACGAAAATGTCTGAAATGCTAGCTTCCGGTTTACCGAGGATGACAACGGCCTCCCCGATGAACCACTCAGTGGGTTGTCTTGGTGTGTCTTCAGCTGGACAGTCGACACCAGGACCTGTAGCCTTACATCCGCTGTCGTCACGTGGTCTTCCTGGTCGTCTGCTACTTTGTCAGTTGTGTTACACGATTACCACTTGTATACTGTGTTGTATAAACTTGTATTACACAATTACCACGTGTACATTATGTTGTACATTGTGTTGTATTACACGATTACCACGTGTACATAATGCTGTATATCAGGAGGGTGCATCCTGACGCGCGGTGTGCAGAGTACGATCTACATTTATTGATGATTTACTGATGAGATGACTTCACCACTGCGCTATCGCGGACAGCTCCAGACCCAACGGTGAAGCGCCCTCTACCATGAAGATGCCTTCAAGGAATTGGGGAGAGAAAACATTGAAAGTGAGGGATCGGACACCTGAGCAGGTAAGCAAACTATAGACATTCTACCAGCGCCACCTCTGCGCCGCTCGGCAGCCATGGCTGTAATCAGTCTCGGCCATTGAGTCATTAAACTTTAAGTGCCGTGGCGCTGCGGCCAGACCAGGAGAAGATAAGCACGATGAGATGAAGAACAGAACATGGCGTCAGGCAAACGTGTGCAAGGACGTCAGGCGAGAAATGATAACAGAACTGGGTGAGCAGCCAGCAGACGATCAACGTGACGAAGAGGTCAAAGTGCAGATCGAGGGCTTGACCCTTCTGCCAGCAGGTTATCCGTCCTTTCACAAGCGCTCTTCCTGTTTTCCTTTGCTTCCTTGTACGTGATTTCTGCCTACGTGGCAGGTAAGTTGTTTTAGAAGGAAAGTGCCTCCGCTGATAGGTGATTTTGCCCTGTGAGAAGGGTGGGGAGGAGGAGGACACCGTGATCTGAACGCAGGGCCTCTGACTGCTGTTAAAAAAGGTCAAATTCACCACCGACGCCCCTTCTGTCTCCTGACAAAAACAAGTACCAGCTCAACTATCATAACCTTTATTGAATGTCTTGACAAGATGGCGGCAAGGAATAGCCTCACCGTCGCAAATGGGCAACAAAACCTGTGAAATTGCACCACCTCCGGCAAGGTGCCCCTAAAAAGTACCACCATAACAAGCCGACACCCGGATTCCAAGGATTCAATTGGATGTTGTGTTCAAAAGAGCCTAAAAGTGTTTCTATCTTTCCTTTTCTCCAAGGACACGGACAAGCAGAACACGGGTGAGAATCTCGAAAACCAAGATGGCGGTAAGTGCCTCTTACGCCTCAATGTCTTGCTAACTGTACTCTGTGGCTGGAGCCACCTGATAGGCAACTATGGGCCCTAACACGAGAGCCCGCCTCGCCCAAAGTCTCCTCTACATCAAGGATGACTCATGTGGCGAGCAAATAACAAACACTCTTGATCCCATTCAAAAAACATTTAAGACTCAAGAGCGATACCTAGCAGCCTGGCGCTTTGTTCTCTACCAGCGCTATGCTGGTGAGCATCAGCCGAAAAGCCTCATAGTGCGGTGGACCAACTATGGCCTCCTTCACCGCCCCTTACCCTCCACCCCTATTATAAGCCATAATGAAAAAATCCCCTCGGACTTACGGCAGTCGACAATCGACCTCAGGCTACGTATCGGCCACAAAGAAATTATGAAGACAGTGCTGAAAATCCACGTATACTATTCAACGTGTACTGTCCTGCTCCAAGGGAAAGCATGCCGAAAATGGGTGGACGAGGAATTTCAAACCCTCGTAAAAATCGTCCACACACTCGCGGACACAAACATGGATGTGCTATCCCTTACGGCCCCTGCCCTGAAGGCACCGACTGTCACTGAATACAAAGCGATTGCGATTGAGGTTACCCATCCTTCTCAGGATGACCTGTCACTCCTCAAATATATTGCCCCAGCTCAACGCCCCAAGGCGCTGAAGGGGACACCTAGCCACTCTCCTACCCTTCAAGCTCTGCTAGATCGCCCGCAGTTTCCACTGCCTTACCCTCCACCCGGTACGGACGACCCCTCTTTCCCCCCCAGTACCGGTACTGCCAATAACAATGCCACCCAACCTACAATCAACTCCCACATCTCCCAACTCCACCCCACAGCAAATCAAACCAACCATGACGTCGAACTCTCCTGCCATCTCAACTGTGTTCAGCGGGAGTTGTTTGAGACGATCACAACAAGTCTTCGCGAGGAAATCGCCGGCCTGCGCGCATCTCTCCTTCAACTCACGGAGCAAATTCAGTCCCGTGACGCAGTGTGTCACACCCCAGCGCGACGCCCAGCTTCTACGGACAGCGGAATGACAGGAAACAGTCACGACAGTCCGGCCATCAGACCTCGCAACCCCCAATCATCTGACACAAGCGAAACGTCTCCTCCCCTGCCCCACGCAAGCCCCAAGCCACGCGCTCGTCCACTCCCCTCCCCGAAATACTATCCCTCCTCCCCCTTACCCCTCCAGCCCTCGACTGAAACAAGACACCCGCCCCACTCCAGTCCCTCGGACAACAACAAACCGCCGGTTGCGGCCGGTCACACACCAAGTGACTGTCTCCTCCCCCCCACCACCATCTTCAAAGGTAGAAGTCGCCGAAGCAAACCGCCACAAACAAAACCATCGTCTGGGCGTGCATCCCAACACGGCGACTCTGATATTGGGGGATTCAGTTGTCGCTGGCCTTCATCAAGACAGGATGGCTGTTGATAAAGAACCCTGCCAGGTACTTTCGCTATCCGGCCTAAACAACAGCAAACTGTTGGCCGCTCTACGAGACACCCCAACAGTAACCCAAATCACCACCCTGGTCATACATGTAGGTATCAATGTCTGTAAAACAGGATACATAGTCAGCCAAGAGGCCTGGCACAGTGTCATTTCCAACTGCCAGAGATGCTTCCCCAGAGCCAGGATCATGATGTCCTCCATACTGCCGCACAAGGACTGTCACCCCCACATCACATCCTGCATCGTCCAATCAAACAAAAACATGCAGGCTGCTTCAGAACAGGCAGGGTCCCACTATGTAAACAATGACCTGACCTTCTACACGCTATCTGGACAGCTCAAGACGGGATGGCTGCGAGACAGTATTCATCCCAACACCAGAGGAAGCAGTGGGCTGGCAGTGAACATCAAGCGTCACTTTTCCGCAACCCTGGCTGGTCGAAATATGACACCACCACCCACGGATCAAACCCTCTGTGCAGGAAAAACCCAGATCCCACTCCTCACGAACCGCAGCTTCCACCCCCCTTCCCGGCCCTCTCGTCGTAACCAAACTCCATACAACCCCTCCCCCCCCAACAGGCAACCCCTTTTCTCCCACCCAAGACCCACACAATCGCCCTCCAAACAGAGGACAGGACAGACAACCCTCGGTCCTCCAGACACTAGACGACCACTGTATTCAGAGGTAGTGGCAAAGCGGTATCAGCCGACCAATCACCGACAGGATGACGCATCCGGCACTCTGCTGACCACACCTCCATATGATCCCCCAGGTGTCAGAGGAACTCCAGATACTGTTACCAGCAGGAGACACCAGGCAGTCCTGGACTTATTGGCCAAACTTCTACTGTAGTTGCCTATCCAGCGGGGCTATGGCCATAACTCCGTCGATTTGAAAAATAATTCTTGCATCATTGTGTGAACTGCTGTTTGGAGACTTCGTCTGGTCTCCAGACCTTTGCTCATTACTGTGTTTATTAGCCACAAAGGACTGCTGTGATTCCAAATTGAATTCTTCAATTGTGAATCTCCGTGAACGAACTGGACACAACTTGCTGATTATTTTATCTTCTCACTAACATTTACTAGATTACTTTTGTCTGCCAAATTCTTTCCCTACTAACAACTTAGGTCCTGGAACTCAAGTACTCTATAGCCCCATATAATTAGACTCCTTATTCCCCAGGAAATGTCACCACATAGCCCACACAAAGAGTGGCCTACTAAAGATGGGCTTAGAATAGGCCACCTCAACATTAACACTGCGCTCAACAAAATACCTGAGGTAGAAACTTTCATTTTCAACTTCGGAACCCCCTTCCATATCTTTACCCTGTCTGAAGCCCGGGTTACGGAACTTGTCTCCCTTAACGACATCGCTATTCCCGGGTACACACTGGAACGTCGGCACCCAGAACGCAAACATGAAACGGGCTTACTCACCTACATCAGCACAGCACTAAACACTAAGCGGCTGCACCACCTAGAAAACTACAACGTTGAGTCAATCTGGCTAGAAGTAAAACTAAAAAATACGGCTCCACTTCTTATAGGATTCATTTATAGAAACCCTAGCGAACGAGCCGAGTGGACAGACCACTTCAGCTCCATGCTAGATGCCGTGCTCCTTGAATCCAAAGAATACATGCTGCTAGGGGACTTCAACATCGACCTCCTCAAACCTAATAAGCAATGGATAGAGAAGATCAGCCTAGCGAACCTCACCCAGTTAGTTACCACCCCAACAAGGGTCACTAACACCTCACAGACACTCATCGACCATATCTACGTCAGCAACCAACACAACATACTCGAAGTCTGTGTGCCCATGACAGGCTGCAGTGATCACTTCCCTGTTTGCTTGACGTGGCACAAAAATGGGACCAAAGTTCCCAGAAATTCACACAAAACAATCACCTACCGCTCCTTTAAAACCTTTGAGGAAACTAAATTTCTAGCTGATCTATACAACTCTCCCCTAAACAAAATATATGATATCACAGACCCAGATGAAGCCATCACCTACTGGCACAACCAATATCTACAAATATACAATAAGCATGTACCACTGCGGACCAAACGTGTTAAACACCACATCAAACCTGCTTGGTTCGACCTGGAGCTCCAAGCAGCAATTAATGTAAGAGACAAACTTAAAAGGAGGGGCCAGGAAGCGGAATTCAAAAAGCAAAGAAATTTTGTCACCGCTATGAAACGAAGCAAGATGAAAAACTACTTTAGCAAACTGATAGAATGCAAACAGAACACCAAACTGATCTGGAAAGCCATCAATCAGCTAACCAACAAGTCAAGAAAAACCAGTCCCGCAACTACAATAGCCCCTAACACTCTGAACGCACATTTTGCAGGAATCGCTCCTAGGGTAGTCACAAGTCACAAGAAAACAATCTAGACAAGTTACAAAGCTTCTGTAACTCAAAGCACATTGATATGTCTCTCTCCATCCCACCAATGACTATATTAGATGTATATCAAGCACTCACCAAACTTAAGGATACTAACACCAAAGGTCCAGACAGCATCAACAACAAAATCCTAAAGCTCTCAGCACCGGCCATTGCGGAAAGCCTGACCTATCTGTATAACCTGTGTATTGATAAATCTTACTTTCCAATGCACCTTAAACAAGCAAAAGTAATCCCAATTCACAAATCAGGAGATCCAAGCGACCCTACAAATTATCGTCCAATCTCTATTCTATCGCCTCTCTCAAAACCCTTAGAAAAACACATCCACAAGCACCTACAAGAGCACCTTCTAAGGCAGGGGTGGGCAACTTCTCCGGTCGGCGGGCCGGATATGGGGAAATGAAGTCCTTGGCGGGCCAGATTACTGGATCAATACCTTAATCGCGTATTTATCTACCTATGCAAGGAATAAATCGTGTTTAATGTAAACTTGTAAACTTTAATTTTAAAGCATAGACACCGAAAACAGTATTTAATGATGTTAACGTACGTACTTGAATAGCTGCTGAAGTCAATGAGACAGCTGAGGTCGATCAAAATTGTCAGCAAGTTGCTTGAACTCTGGCTGCATGTCGGACGTGGAAATCCTTAGTAACGACTGCACGTGAACATCAGTTAGGTTGGAACGCAGATTTGTCTTGTTAATGTTCATGGTCGAAAATGTCTGCTCACAAATGTATGTAGACCCGAACAGAACAAGTAGTTTCATGGCCATCTTTCTCAGGTTGGCAAACTTGGACTCATTCAGTGAAGCATAAAATTTGTCAATGCTTTCAGATTGGAATTTCTCTTTCAGGGTAAAGTCACACTGCAGGTCAATCAATTCCAGCTGTAGAGCATCCGGCACCTTTTCAAAGTCAGCTGTAAACGGGGATGACAAGATATCAAACTCATCAGCAAGTTTCTGGAAGTCCGCAAAACGACGAGCAAATTCATTGTCTAGTGTAGATATCATGTTGGTGTATTTCTCAGTTGACATCATCTGGGGTGCCATAGTCTCCAGTGTTGGAAAGTGTGTTGTGATATTCTGACTGAGCTGGCGAGAAAACAGTTTTAGCTTCATCCTGAATGCCTTCACTGTTGAGTACATTTCGTGAGCAAAAGTGCCCTTCCCTTGAAGTCTGGTGTTCAATTCATTCATATGTTCAAAGAGATCAACTGCAAACGCCAGGTCTGATAGCCATTCGGATTCTCTGAGTTGAGGATATTCTGCATCTTTCCCTTTGATCTCCAAAAACAGTAAAATTTCCGTTTTCAGGCTCCAGACACATCTCAGAACTTTGCCCAAACTCAACCAGCGTACACCGGTATGATACAAAACATCACTGTGATCCGAGCCGCAATCTTCCAGAAGTGTGATAAACTGTCTGTGATTTAGACCTCTCGCCCTGATGAAATTAACAATTTTCACAACTGGATCCACAACATGTTTCATGTCAAGCACACTTTTACATAGCGCTTCCTGATGTATTATGCAATGTAGAAATATCAGCTCCCTGGTGCAATCGACCTCTGCAACTCGGTCACCCAACCTCTTCAGTAGACCAACTTTCTTTCCTGTCAAAGATGGACAACCATCCGTAGTAATACATGTGTACTGGCCATTTTCTGCCATGGTAATTGCATTGTATGCATGGCATTTTCCACACATCTAAAAATATCTTCTCCGGTAGTAGTGTCTTTCATTGATTCCATTGACAGCAATTCTTCTGTGATTTCAAAATTTTCTGAAATGCCTCGTACAAAGATGAGCAACTGTGCAGTGTCATCGATGTCAGTGCTTTCATCCAATGCCAAGGAAAACAGCTGAAATGAAGGTACTCGCCTTTTCAGTTGTGATGTCAGGTCTTCACCGATTGCTTCAATGCGGCGAACCACAGTTCTTCTCGACAAACTGACTTCTTCAAACTTCTTTCTTTGTTCTGGACAGACTTGATCAGCGACATCGAGCATGCACTTTTTGACAAATTCACCGTCACTGAACGATTTGCTGTGCTTGGCAATGTTGTATGCGACCACAAAGCTGGCATGAGTAGCAGCTTTCTGGGCTACTTTGGGTTTTACGAATACATTCTGCTGCTTTACAAGTTTTCTGTCCAGTTCTGTTGCTCTTGTTTGCCGTTCCGCTGCTGATAAAGTCCTGCCATAGCCTGCGTGTTTCGTCGCATGATGGCGGCTAACGTTGTACTCTTTCATCACGGCAACACTTTCACTGCACAACAAACATACTGCTTTCTTGCCGACTTCTGTGAAAAAGTACTTAGGCATCCAATCTTTGTTAAATGCGCGACACTCGCTGTCAACTTTACGTTTCTTGGCAAAATCCATGGTACAAATGTAGAGGGTCCGGCGTTGTTGCTAGTTTTGGCGGGATCTGCTAGGGCAGGGCGAGAAGGGCAATTAGCGGTGATTGGCTAAGGGAGATTTCAATTAGCGGTGATTGGCTAGTGTAAAACGGCGTATTGCCCCGGCCGTATCGGAGCATCGCAAAGTTTACCCCTTCCCAGAGGTATATAAGGGCAGAGCTGAGACGAAAGGACAGAACAGAGTCTGCGGAGGAGACAGCGCGCACAGCTACACGACGAAGAAGAGACAGCCCCCGACCTCTAGCGCCTCGGGCGATTGACGCAACCGTGACCATCGTACAAGAATAAAAGGGTCGCACACCTCATCCTTGCATGCGCGTTCAGTCCTCCCACTATAGAAATTTTATTGAAAATTCTAAATCTAATTATAACTGACAACAAAGAACCAAAAAATAACTAACAGTCACTATTATTCGACGCAGTAAGCAAGTAAATAGTGGGAGATTGCGGCAGAATGTGGCCGCGGGCCACATTATCATGTACGACCAGAAACAGTCTACGGGCCAGTCAAAATCCCGTAGCGGGCCGGATCCGGCCCGCGGGCCGTATGTTGCCCACCCCTGTTCTAAGGTATGAACTCCTCCATACCAACCAATCCGGCTTTAGGCCTCGTCACTCTTGCCACACCGCTCTTACATCTATGGTGGAACAATGGCTAAATAATATTAATGATAATCTTTTCTCTGCCGCCTTATTTGTTGACTTTGCCAAAGCCTTTGATGTCATAGATCACAATCTGCTTATCAGAAAACTAACTTTATATAAACTAAGTACCAGTAGCATCGAACTCCTTATCTCCTTTCTTGACAATCGAACTCAGAGAGTTGCTGTAAACAACCAACTGTCTGATCCCCTTGAAGTTAAATTCGGTGTCCCTCAAGGGTCAGTACTAGGACCCCTGCTTTTCTCCATATACATAAACGATCTTCCTCTCCATATTTCCCAATCCTGTGAAATGTTTGCAGACGACACCACAATACACGCTCACCACCAAAAGATTGAGCCACTCGCTTCCATCCTACAGCTGAGCGCTGACGAGCTCCAGGCTTGGACTGAATCCAACCACATGTCCCTCAACCCCCAGAAAACTGAAGTCATGCTTCTAACAAACAGACAGAAAAGACAAAACCTAGCCACCCCATTTCCTACTATCCAAATCGGCGCTCAGTCAATAACTGAAGTACAGGTCCACAAACTAATGGGTGTTACCATTGACAACAACTTATCGTGGTCCCAACACATTTCCACCACAAGTAAAAACATCTCCAGGAAAGTCTACCAGCTGTCCAGAATCAAACATTTCCTTGACACTCACACAAGAAAACTCTTCTATATCACCCACATCCAGTCAGTCATTGACTATGCCTCCACCCTCTGGGACTCCGCTAGTGGATCCTCCATGAAACCTCTAGCTAGTGTTCAGAGGCGAGCAATCAAAGCCGTTCTGCTAAAACCGAAATTAGACCCACGTGACTTCACCTCTCTAGGCGTCCTTCCTCTTAAAAATAGACTCAAATTTAACAAATGCATTTTCATGTATAAAATACTGACGGGTAAACTATCGCCAAGACTCTCTCTCCTATTTTCCTCCAATAACTCTAGAACCTTCCCAAAACTGAATATTCCCTTTCCAAGACTAGACCTCTTCAAATCAAGTCTGCAATTTTCAGGGAGTGCGCTATGGAACAGCCTCCCTCTCCATCTCAAACAATTGCACTCCCTGGCCTGCTTTCGACGCCATCTATCTCAATACGTTCAAGATATATAGATAAGCCCTCTAATTCCTACCAACTCCAGGTGACCTTGTGAATATATGCTAATCTCTTCTTTAACCATCACTATGTACATATCCACCCTTCTCTATGCTTATTATCTTTTTATATTTAATGTTTAATTAATTCATTTCTATAGTTAATTTTTATGCTTATTATCTTTTTATATTTAATGCTTAATTAATTCATTTCTATTGTTAATTTTTACCCTGAAAAGGGCGAGGGCTAAGTGGAAAAAAGCGCTCGGTTGCTTATTTTACCCCTCGTTAATAAAGAATTGTCATTGTCATTGTCATTGTCATTGTCATTGTCATTAGTACTCCCGTCTTTATAGCTACCTGCTACACCCTCCGTTCTTTTGATCACGTGCATTCGTGTCTACCTACCCTCCCCATGTGTCTGCCACACCCTGTCATTTTACCTACACACCTGTTGTTGCCGGTACCTGCCGACCGGTCTTTACTCATTTGTAGTTGTCTGTGCGTAGTGTGACTTTGCCTTCAAGTCTAATAATTTTTATCTCGAAGTTTGAGGCCCACCAGGCCCATCATCTACATTACAACACAAGACAGAATAAGTCGAGTTGGAGCGTGGCTAGGTGTGAACTCAGTGTGAACTTGGTGTGAACACGTCAGACACCAAGCACACGACATCTATTCATTGGATAATGGAGAAATAACTTGACATACAAACTGTGCACAGATTGTAATTAAGCATTGAACACCTTGCTGTGTTGCCCGGTACAGGCCTGATATTGGCCCGACATTGGCCCGGCACTGGCCCAGTGGGCCATACGCAGTTCGCGAGCGGGTCTGCGGCAAAAGGACGGCGAGACAAAGGCGGGAACCGTTTTAGTAAAAAGCTTTGTGCTCCTGCAAATGGCCGATAACCAGAAAGACAACAAAGGAGCTAAACTCATAAACAACCAATGTACGCCATTACTGTTCCGTTACAGCCATGTGGCCAACGGTGAGACCTGTGATCAAAGGCGGCCGACCACTTGAGATAAGACATCGCCGTGACACACTCGAGTGATTTGATTCCATCAACAAACCTCGTTACGTCACTGCACGTGTAGCCTCGCTCTGGCTGAGAGACTAGTGTGAGAGCTCACGTGTAAGCTCGTGTCGACACAAGTAAGAACACGGAGTAGTGTTTATTTCAACAAGCTACAGAAGTGGATTCATTTTGACACGAGTATTCAAGTTAGGTTCGAATCTCGTCTCGGGCACGTTGTTCTTTCTTGGCTTACAATGCTGCCTGTTTCGCACTGATATAATGTAGTTGCCAGCTCGTGGAACAACAAACATCCCCCTCCACCTCTCATAACACAATCACACATCGAAACATTATTCAGTTAAAGGCTCTCAATGAATGTTAGCGATGCAATGCCACAGAAAAATCCTTAGTTGTCATGTAAAATCGTTTGGTGAAGTTTGAGTCATGCTGAGAAAACTCTTAATTTCATAAAGTGAGTTAAGCGGGTACATCATGCAAACAGAAAGCCAATTATGTAGTCTGGACAATAATTTACAGACAACCGTGAGTCACCATCACTCGGGCCGCTGACGGTGCTGATGAACTAGAAGCCTCCCAGACTTAATGAAGTGAACAATTATGTTTATTTGTTTGTGTGTTGGTCTGTACGCGAGCTGGTAGTGCAATAGTCCAATATCCACAAGATGCGTATTTTCAAAGGACGAGAAAGAATTGATGAATGAAATGATTTCCGATGAATCAGTATTCAACATCTTTGGTCGGACATCACTTGACCTGTGTCCACTGTCGGAATGTGTCATCGACTGTAAGTTATTGTCGATGCCAGAGGATTGTCTTCAAATCGCCGCCAGTTGCAGTCAGCGACAGTGTTTGTGTCCGTGGATGAACTCTTGACTAAAGTACACTCTGGTCACTGAGAGTAGACTGACTAGAGTAGACACTGACTAGAGTAGACACTGAGTAGACTACAGCTGGACGACCTGCCACTGACGCACGTGCACATGGACAGCGGGTACACAAGCCAGGGTCCAGCACGTGACCTTTGAGAGAACATGAGATACAGAGCATGTGGACATGTCATCAGAGCGAGGATGGCGATGAAAGACTTGCTACAACTATTCGGACACAACCTGAACTTACACAATGTTTTCACTGCCCCCGCGGCCACGACAAAGATGTGTAGGTACCCCGCACTCTACCCCGCACTCTACCCCGCCCTCTACTCCGCACTTTCCTGCAATCATCAAGCAAGCAGCCGATGCTTTGTCTGCCGAAGACAGACGGTAGTAAACACCTTTGTCCAGTAGTTTATTCGGATGTTTGCAGAAGACCTGGAGCTTCTATCAAACTCGTCCCAAAGCAGATAAACTGTCTTGCTAGCTCGTGCCAGAAACTTGGATTAGAAATTTATTGTAACAAAACAAAAGTAATTGTCATTAGGAAAGGAGGCTTTTGGGAGAAGATGGGAAAAGTGGTTGAGAGGAGAATCGATCCCAGAAGCAATCAAGAGAAACAGTAAGAGCTGTTGTTGTGTGCAGCCAGCAGTTGGTCTCGTGGGGCCACAGGTAGAAGTCAAAGGGAAATGTCACCTTTGACATTCACAGCCCTAAAGTGACTGGACAATGACAATAGCAGACGACAAACATTTGTCAGCTTGTTGATGCTGTAGTACAGTCAAACCTTGTATGTGTATCCGAGAAATGTGGACTTGCTCGTGATAAGTCTTGTCCACAAGCTACATCTACATTTGTGTAATAAGTTCATGTAGGTGAATGTCCCAAACACCAGTAGATACGGGTGGACTGTAAGAGGAACTTCCATGTTCACCCCGGTCAACTGCTACATAACAACTTTCACCTTCTGCCTCCCACTGCCCTAGGGGCCTGTGGACCCTACAAGCTGCCAAACTTTCCCTAATTATTCATGCCTCACTCGGAGAACAAAGTGAGATAACCAAAGTGTCAGTAGGTATGAACATATTGGTGTTAATCAGGTTTGGCTGGTCCGACCCCAGGAATCACACACACACACCTCAGGTGTACAGACATCGCCAGGTGCGCGGCGCCTCCATCTTCTCCCGTTTGTTAGTTGCACAGGTGAGGCGACTATTGCCACATTCTCACAGTTTACTAACAGAGAGAGAGAGGTGAAATATTCATTTGTTGCTGTTGATTCGATGAGAAACTATTGGACTGTTCAGCTCTCATGTGCACATTTTGTAATTAGTAGAAAGAAATTATGAATGACCGCACATCTGATATTCTTGATGAAGATCTGCCTCATTAACACTTTCAGTAAAATGTCTTCCAGTGGCAGACACTGTAGCTTGGAAAGGGTTAAATCCTCGAGGTGTCAAATTACTGGGAGAGAAAATGTTAAACTTATGTAACATAAACTGTAAAATGAATGCCATGGCAGGCAACAACTTACATACTGTCAGTCAAAGCAACAAGCCATGTCTACTAAGCAATATATACATGTATACACCATTCAACAATGTGTTACACCCACAATTTATTTATCATGAAGGTTCGTTACATTCCATGTAACTGTCGGGTGGCTAACAGCCTACCCGCCTCCATACGAGCCATCGGCCACGAAACAAAGAGAGAGAGAGGAAAAAAAGGAAACTCATTTTTTCTTCTTGACAAAACCTTAAATAGTTAATATGAAATTCTTATAACTCAGATAGTAAAGTATTTACAATTGTTAAATATATATATATATTATATGCCATGTTACTGTAAGTTTGATGAGGTGGAGGCTGCCCTCTCTTTCTCACAGGGGTCAGAAAATGTGTGTGTGTGTGCGTGTGTGTGCTGTATGTGTGAGAAAAAAACTTTTCATTTGTATTCCAGGCAAAGCTTTAAATTAATAAATGGAGATTCTAATAAAAAAAAAGATTAAATATTTTAAATTGTTTCTTTCCATGTAAGAAGCACGCACACACGCACTCACACGCACTCACACACACACTCACACACTCACACATAAACACTCACACACACACACACAGGTTACCTTGCTGAACCAGTCGGTACAGGTAGCCTCCCCTCAGGAAGCCCTCTTGCGGCTGTGTGGACCACTTCATGGCGGGTACGGGTAGGACAGCAAGGCCCACAGGTCCCGTCCTCTACAACACTTATCTGCCCACTACCTTTGTTCGCAAGTTTTCTACAGAAACTGTCGCTGTAGAAGTGTTTCTCTACAGTGTTGTCTGTGATTCACGGCAGCCAAGTCCTCACAGCTCGTCTCAGCGCCACTGGAGCGACCTCTGGCGGCCTCATCCACGATAATCTACTACTCCACGTCCTGGAAACAACTCTGAGCTCAAGACGGATGACAGCTCCCCCTCTCCTCCATGTTCTCTGTAGTCTGACAAAGTGTTTCTGCTTTCACTTCTTTCACCAAATGAGGAGGTGGAGGTCGTACGCACGGCTGTGGAGTCTCACCCGGGTAGATACCCAGCCAGTCATCTGCACAAGCACTGTGTAAGTGTGTGTGTCCTGACGAGACACCCGCTGTGACAGGGAGGACCGTCCAGGAGTGACTCCTACTTGCGGCACGTGTTTAACCTCGTTTTGTACTCCTTCACTCTGCCCCACCCCTCCCCATCCCCAGTTCCTGGCTCTCGGAAGCTCCCAGGACACGCTCATCTTCGGGGTGGGTTCACCGATCCATTATAGATTGATCGCCGAGACGACCTTCATTATATTCCAAGCCAGCGCCTGAACTGTTCCACCCGAGTGCGTACAGCACACGTACAGTCGCTGACAGGGTGCATCGATACGATCAGTCGGGTGTTGTTTTAACATTCTTGAGTCGAGCATCTGTGACGAGGGCGATATGGAAGTGAAACATCGCGCGGAGACCAGCAGACTTTGTGTCTCTTTCTGCTTTTTTACCGAACACATTCTCTAGTTGCTGCTGCTGCTGCCGCTGCTGCAAGGGCGGTCCAGTAGCGCAAGGGTTGGCGCCTGTCACCGATACAATGGGAACTGGCTGTCTTGGGTTCAGATCTCATCTCGGACACACTGTTATTTAACAACAAGTGGCATCTGGTTGCAGGGCTCTGAAACCCATCTCTAAGATTTTATAAGACCCCCGTATCGACAGATCGGTTATGAGGACTGTATCGGTGCACCCCTCGACTCGCACGTCAATCGTCGAGTTCATAGTTACAGTGGATGAGACCGCCACGCCCTTCCGTACAGGGACTTCCTACTTCGACTTAATTCGTAAGGTCAATAAAAAGCCAGAAAATGAAAAGAAGAAAAAGAAATGACACGTCGCCTTATTGGAAGCTTAACGATTTTCAGTCACCTGGACGACTGGCTTTTGACAAACAAAATACTCCGGAGCAGGTAAAAAATAACACCTTTGAATATCAGATTCGTGATGAGGGAGTGTAACTATTTGTCACAGATGCTGATATCGCAATAGAGGCTGCAGCCAGCCGCTGAAACTCAAGATGTGTGGCGCCACCTGCACGATCCTTGTCCTCACCATGACGTCACCCAGGTGCTGCCAGGTGTCAGCCAGCGCGTCGGGTGGTTGATGCGTGTGGTTGTGCAAGCTATCCATCAGTGAATCGATGGTCGTCAGTAAGAACACACCTGTAACAGGACTTCTGGGCAATGGTTGCTGCGCGTGAGCAGTGGACCCTAGGGGCACTCGTCAAGTGAGGGAGGTGATGACAGACTGTATTCGGTAAAAACAGGAATGACCCCAGGTCACCTACAGGTCTTCATGTTGTCTTCACATCTTTAGCAGCCACCGAGAAAGCGCGATAACAGCAGCAATAACAAGATGAGACTATTGATAGTCAGGTGATATTCGTTTCCTTCGTGTGTCGTCGTTTGTGACCGAAAACCTCGACAAACATAATCTTCCGTCTCTTCGTCTCTCCATTATTTCCATCCTCCAATTGTTCTGCTTCCTTCTAGTTCTCCAGCATCACTACTCCCCCGCTCGCCACCAGCTCTGATGCCACGCGGCTACTACATCCACCACTTCCGTAACGCAGCCTCCGTCACACACAGGCGCACGCACCTACAGTCACGTGCCCAACACACACCTGTGACACCCACTCACCAACATCCACACACTCACACCCACACCTACGCACGCTAATAACCACTAACCTACACGAGCATCGAACACCTCTAGACACAAACGTTCGCCGTGCACAGACCATCCCAGTTCCTCCTGTCACCCACAGGTCACCGAAAGGTCACAGCCGTTAGCTACCCGTGATGACTCTTCGCTCGTGAGCACAGACGCCGGCTCTTCACCCCGCAGATCGAAGCCTCGACTTCAGGGAAGAAAAAAAAACTGTTCTTGCAATCGACAGCATCGACCTGACCCAAGTGGCGACTTGTGATGTCAATGGAGGGCGCCACGTCCCTCGTCTGACTCCTGGATAACTCCTCCTCAGACACTCCCGGGGAGCACATGCATGCGGCAATGTGGTAAAGATGTTGTTTTATGTATTCCACGGCCAGACTACAAGTGAATTAAACTCGGTGCACCCGTCTGTCTGCAGGATGCGACCTCCTTCTCTCTGTCTTTACGTCCGAAGTAAAAACGGTAAAAACAAACACGGGTAACCTCGGGTACATTGTCACAATACACAAAGACCAAGACTTAAGAAAACATCAAAAACGAAAGAAATGTCATTTAACGGGTGGGATAAGAGCGAGACACAAGAAAGTTGTGGCAAAAAGTGCCAGACAGTGTAGAAGGTGTGGCATGGCCACCAGGTGAGACGATAGTCAGTCTGCATCGTCGTCCTCAAACCTCTTCTCCTCGTCCTGGCTACAACCGTCATCACCAACATCGGTAAAGCTGCTTGCTTTTGTTTCCGCAGTCATCTGCAACTTTTCTTCACCAATATTCATTCCCACTTGCATTTGCTCTGTTCCTTCTTCTTCAGGGTGAGTATGAGGAATTGGTTCGTTAACTGGATTAACTTCAGTGTCAAGCGAGGCAACAAAAGTAATCTTTCTTCCCAAATATTTGTAACACTTGAGAAGCTTGGTAACCCAGGTCAAGACGGGGGTCACGTTCAAGGACACTGTCATAGTGAGACAAATGGGAATAAAGATAAAATCTTCTGTGGGGTTTTCAGCTTTCGCCGTTTACAGGAGGAGTAAAGCAGTAGGAACTGCCGAGAAAGTGATTTAGTGGACAATATCATGAAATATAATATCTGTACTAAAGTAGACATATACATCCTGAAATACAGTAGGTATTCGCTTTATTGAAGACTCGGGTGTTGTCTATCTTCTAACCTGTGTCTTTGTCGTCTGCTCTTCACACCTTTCAACATCGATATTGGAGCACCAGCATGCCGCGACTGATTTTGTTTGTGTTCGTGTCTGAGCAGACGACAGCATCAAGTCCATTCTCAATTCATTAAGTCTTCGCGTTCATCCTGCGACACTCCTCGATTCTTTCTATTCGTCTTTCGATTAGGCCGTTCTTGTTCTTGCTTGAAGAACTTTTTTTCAAAAATTAATTCTATTCTTGTCTGAGACAGGCATCGATCTTCTCCCCCAACGTATGCGGAACTGCGGTGTTCTACCCGAAATAGTCATCGCCACCCGAAGTCTCGTGTTGACTACAAGGATGTTGCGACATCAGCTCTCGATGCCGATGCTGACTGAATGAGTGCAACACAGGTGTGAGGACATCACTATTTAGAGAACACTTGCTGCTGTTTCATTTCTTCAATCGTTTATATAAAACATTTTCTTTCACCAGAAGGTTGCGAAATGCGAGGTTCTCTGACTGGATGTGCACAGGACCCCAAGGAACTGTTGATGTGAGCAAACAACTATTTCAAGTGCGATTACAGGTTCTTTTTTATTTGTGGCAGTCGTGGTCGCTCGACTTGACCTGTAGGCTATAGCAACTGTAAGTGGGTTTGTGTTGGTGTAGCCAGGTTTCCCGCAAGCAGGACTTGCAAACTTGTAGAACTCTCACAAAGCACTCTCGTCCTTTCTCAAAGAAAGCAGCCAGCGGATCTTATTGCTGTTCCACTTCGTTTGTTTGGCTGTGGACAAAATGTCAGTAGTAATGACAGTCGCAGCCTCACTGTAATGCAGCTGCCTTTGCTCGGTGTTATCTGCTCTTGGCGAGCCTTGCAGCCCATCATTCAAAGTCTTTGAGGACGTGAATGGCGGCAGGGAGGGGAGACAACTACACACGAGGCAGCTAACCAGAGTTGTTGTCAAACGTTTCACTCAGGGATCACTCTCGCCGCTCGTTTGCCAGCCATGCGGGTGCTCTCCCCATGTTGTCCAACACAAAATGTAGATGGCGCCATAAAAAGTAAAGTCGCCCACAAAGCGGCGTTGACCCCATGGACAGACAACTCGCTTTGCTCTGCGTTGTATTTCACGAGGACACTTGAAAAAATGTAAAAATCTGGAAACTTTAACATCTTCGCATTTTTTTCTCTTTCCAGACAACACCACTTGTTGCTAATCTTCTCTTGCCATTAAACGTTCCTGTCGTCCATGTAATATATCTGATCTACATCCTTCATTTCATATTTTCTTCGATTATATTCACTGCTTTTTAGATGGGAAAGCCTGAGCTGGAAACAAGAAAACAAAACACAAAACAACAAAGTAGACAGTACGTCATGAAGCAGGCACAGGAGAGTAGGAAAGAAGCCATGGCAACACGTGACGTACGTCACGTCACAAACCCATGGCAGCACGTGAGGTACGTCACGGCACATGGCGGCGAAAGTAACAAAGCACAAAGTAAACACAAAAGCTCAAGAAAGACGACGATGCTCTGAAACCCGTTTCATTAATGTGACATCGTCAGATACTCAGGCAGCTGGTGAACTCTTGGAGTGCAGCATCCGTTGTCTTACAAACGTTACAGAGACAAAGACACACGATACGTCACCATGAATGTCCGTTGTTTCTTCAAATCCTCTGATATACGCACAGCCCCCTAATTAGTGCAAACGACATGACAGACATCTTACCAAACAACCCCTAAAATGGTGGGCCTTCCTCTTGTGAAGAAAATTTCGCAATAGTAACAACATCTTCATTTGTCCTGAACGACTTTTATTCCCTCTTCTTACCTTTCAGTTTGTCCAACAAATATTGCTACTGTCCTCCGCCAATCTTCTTAAAAGCCAGAAATATTCTACGATACTTTCGTAAGATGTTGCTATAGAAAATCACTCAACGGTTTTACACTCGCCTACTGCAGCAAGAAGGTAAGAGCAATAAACTTCGCGAGTAGTCGATCCTGAAGGTACCTCCGTGCTTTTCAATGGCAGGAGAGTTCTGCTGTCAGCCACTCCAACTACATCTCCCTCGCACAGCGCGTTTTTGTACATTGTCGCTGAATGTCGGTTGACGTATTTGTTATCGTTGTCCACGAAATGTTGCGGCAACGATTGTCGTTGTGGTATTTCAGACGATGACCGTGGCCTTTAGTGCTGCGGCAAGTAACCCCCCCTGGCGGCGACAGGAGTGTGCTCGGACTGCGAGTAAAACAAAACACTCAGGGGCCGCAAGTGCGTGGGTGGAGGGGTCTGCCTTCCTGAAGCTCGTGGTGAAATCCATAAGTAATTTAGCATCTTGTGTGCGACTTGTGTAGCAGCCACGTTACTGACATCGATTTTACCAAAGCACCGGGTCAGAGGGTGCTTGGTGAGGTCACGTGACTGTACTACACGGTTACAGCAAGGAGAACACACACACACATACAGAAAGAGAAGTGCTGAGAAGAGCAAAAAGTATAAAATACAAGGAACATTTCCAAACTGCTATGACGAAAGATCTGATCAAGGGTTAAGCCAATATTTCTTTTTGCCTTAAATGTCGAAACATTCGTGACAGAACTCGCTTTAAATAAACCCGTGGTGTCACACAAAGGTTAGTGGAGGTAGACCAAGGAGATTGAGAGAAACCTGACTTGTGGAATGGGTTTAAACGATAACAAGCCTATCGAGAGGTCGGCAAAATCCGTCTGAACATCAGAAAAAAAGGAAACCGATGACATTTAGTTTTAAGATTTGTGCGGATGGGAGAGACGGGCAGACATAAAAAATAACAAGGTCAGAAGCACAGACGCCAGGGTTGTACACCAAAAGTTTTCCATGGTGAAAGCCTCAGCTCGGGGTCAAGGGAAACCATAATATGTTAGTGAGGCACATCTAGGTACAAGCGTGACGTCACGAGTATTACTTTTTCATGTGCAATGGGATGCTTCAGTGTTCGTATTTTTGAAACGAAAGTAGAGGGGTGGGTGGAAAGGGGTTATCACCCAGGTTAGGTACGCAATACGAAAGCACGAACTTGTGCTGGGTTTTAGCCAATGAATAGAAAAGAACTGTACAGCATTTAGATGACAACTCGTTTCCCTTTGAGGGTCCTGATGCTCTCCACTGCTTTCACGACACTCGACTTGATCAAAGCTGTCATCGCCTTCATCGCCTTCCGCCACCCTACAACCGGTCACCCTTGACTTTACTATTTTGTTCCGAAAGGAAGTGGCTAGGCGAACCAAGAAGGGAGCTTCTGTCCCTGTCGCCGAGCTCATAGTCTGTGCGGCCTGAGTGAACCAGTCCCCGGCCACAGACTCGCTGCTTTCTCTCAGATTGTTCCGCCTTCTCCAGTCCAGCCAATTCTCCACGAGCCATCAGCGAGCTTCCGACAGGACCGCCATCTGCCCCCTGGCTACGGACGCCGTCGAGAGAGAGAGATAGTGAGAGCCCAGAAAATGAACAGCCGCTAGTAACAGACTTTGTTCTTCATAAACCCTTGACATCCCTTATCGAAAGCTGTTATCACAGTGATGACCATCAGACCTGCACACGAGTGCCAATGGTCAGACGACGACCTCTCCACAGGAAGTGGAAGACGTGCGTGCAAACATCACTGAATGAACTCTGACACGTGCAACGGGTTTACTATGTCACGTGATTCAGTCAAAGTGATGAGGGTTGTTCATTTAATCCTCGAGGGCTAAATATTGCATCCTTAATGTTGTGAGAGTTTGTAGAGGGACAGGTACCTCCACTTGACTAGTCCACAAAGACAGGTCACAGGTCAGGTCGATAGGTCATCGAGTGTTAGCGACATACAGCGGTGTTCACAGGTACACAGACATACAGTGAACAGTTTACATACAGCAACAGTAAGTACATTAGATGACCTAACCTTGACACACATTCCGGCCTGTAGACTTAATCAACAGCATGACACGTGTCATGAATTCATTGAGTTGATAATTTCCTCTGTAAACAGATATCGCGTGTCTGCGGCCTGACCGCGAGACTGAGATCTCACATGTCAACACATGTCACAGTCGAGGGAAGGAAGGAAACTTGTCTGCGCATGTGATACATACATACAGCACTCACACGATACATAAAAGACACTCATTAACATGTATATACACATGTGTATATGTATCCGCGCACCCAGAGCAAGAGACAGCTGGGGGAGGGAGTTGGACGATGACACGACGACAGGATGGTAAACAAGGACAAAGAGACAGGACACGTCCTGCCGACAGCAGCAGCATCTCGCTCGACTGCTCATATTCGTGTCCAGCACCCGACTTAGTGCAGCGCCGTTGGTGGCACGTGCGACATTCGTCACTAACGCGGTTAGTTAGCGCAGCCCGCGCTGGAGCGGAAGTGACCTCATGAGGATCATAAAGGTGTTAGATGAGAAGAAAATCGCGTCTGGATGCGTGAAGCGGACGGTCGCTCCGTCTGAGAACCCTCCGTAGGGGGAGGCTGGCAAATGTGCCAATCGGGCGCCCCTCCGCTGATGGCCAAAGTGGCGGCAAACTGGCGGCAAAATGGAGAAAGGCCTCCGTGGATCTTGTCATTAGCACCTCCCTCCCGTCCACGAACCCTCCGCCTCTGTTCATCTTCATTTAGTGACTTTAGTCCATCGTCAAGTCTACGTTTGTCATTCTACATCCATCCTGACCAGCAACACACATACAAGTGGTAGAGAGAGCCCCGTGTGACCTGTGACCTGTGCTCTGCACCGAAGTCAATAAACGTGGTGACCTCTGACCTCTGGCCTGCAATCAAGTCAATAAACGAGGTGACCTGCGTAGTGCTGGGTAATGAGAACTGAATGCTTACACTGAACACAGCTGTGGGAGGCGAATACTCACGACAAAACCCAAAGACAGCCTGTCAGTGCCCCCCGTTTGAACACAAATGATAAGTTACCTTCAGCAGGCGAGGGAAGGGGGCAACTTATATTTTACGCCGAGTCAGCAACTCAGACCGTATCATGGAACAGCAGCCAGCCTTGTAAACAACTGACACATGTAGAGAAACAACAGCGTACCCGCACCGAGATCTGAACCCAGGACTCACTGTAGTGGAGACAAGCAGTAACCATTGCGCCACCCAGCCGCACTTTTAGTCGGCAAAATAAGGTCAGAGGTTAATGTGCACAACATGGCTGAAAGAAAATCAAACCACGTTCTAAGTTTTAAATTCACACAGTAAAAGTTAATTTCAAAGAAAGTTCAAAGTCAGATGAAGCTGCTGGTCAACTCATCCTACTCGCGATGTCATGTCTCACAATGAATGCCTTCACAGAACTAAGGTCAGTCCATGACGTCACACTAGTACATGCTTCCTCCCAGCTTTCATTGGCTTAGACTGCGTGTGCGCAGACCTGTTCTGGCTCAAAGACTGTTGTGCACGTGTGGTTGATGAAATGTTTTAATCTCCTGCCAGGAAGGCGAGCATTCATTAAACCACACAATGAATCTCGCCTTGGATTAAAGCCAACTCAGTAATTTGAACGAATCGTCAACAAACGACCTTTTAGATGATTTAACTCTTACAATATGATGATAAAAGACAAGAAAACAAGAATGTTGTATACAGCAGACAGAAAAACAGATGAGAGCTGAACAAACAAATAAAGAGCACAGCAGGGGTCTTGAGGTACCCGATAACAAGGCACGTGCTCGCCACAAACCCACAATGCACCTCGCCTTGTCAGTCCACACGCGCTCACTTTGTTATCATCTCCTCACGACTCCTGACACTGCGATAATTTCGTGGGTACTTGGCACCCAGGTCTGGCACTCTTATCAAACTCGTGCACTTGAAACAGTAGACAAATACAAATGTCTCCTAGCAACAGGAGAAGGTGCCAGGGAAAGTTAACCGCGACCTTTGACCCTTTCCAGGTGGCCGACATCTCTCTCTCGACCGAAGGAGTTGAAAGTGGAATGCACGTGACAAAACACAGGTGAAAACTGACCTGAGCCGAGACTTGCCAGAAATGTGGATGGAAACACAACCTGACATTGCTAGTTCCCGACCTCGAGCTGAACTCTGACCTCTTTGGATTGTTTGACCACCTGAACACACACGAGGAAGGCAACAACACTCCACTGGATACTCGCTACAATGTTTCCTACAATACATGTATATGTATATGCCAAATGTTTAGGGGACGTGACCTACAAACGTCGCTATATGCAGATTGAGGTCAAACTTCTGACGTCATGATTGTCCAGGGAAACCCTCATTAGCATACATTCACCTTTCCCTGAATGTAGTCTAGATGACCCCAAAGTATTCACGCTCAACCTCATGTTTGTGGTCTTGAGAGAACAAAATAATATTCGTCCAGATCCGGGGACAATAAATGTTGGCGCTAATCTCTGCCGGCCATCAAGAAAAAAATCACTTTAGTATTGTTTTAAGTTTAGAGGAATTATGTACAAGTCCTATAAGCCACTCAGCCAAGATACAATGTTATCAACATACCCGGATATTAAAATAATGTGAAGAGAATGAATCATTAATGCAGGAGACAGGAGAACCAGTGTAACACAATAAGGAGAGAGTATTGCAGAAAGGGGAATCCGTTCATCAGATGTCATCCAGGGCGGTCCACTTGAACAAGATTTGACAAACAAGAACATGTACAAACAAGCTGTTGTCGCCATATTTACATCCTATAGCCAATACTTCAAACAGTCATCAAAGCCGTTTGCTGAGGACGAGGATGCCACTAGCTTTGACTAAAATTTAATGTCCCATCGCTGGACGAGCGGCTAACAGCTGTCAGGGGCCAGGTAAGGACAGGTAAGGACAGGTAAGATGCTGGCACCCATGTAAGCCGGTCAAGCCAGCGACTGTCCTTGCTGCTCACCTGCCACTTCCTGTGAGGACAATACTCAGTGTGCGTGACCAGCAGCATCTTGAGATAATCGCGGCTCAGCTGTTTGCCCACACAATCCCTCTACACAATCACTCCATACAATCTCCACACAATCAGTCCCCACAATCAATGAGCTTAAAGACTACACATATCTGTATGTTCACTTCATTTTGTATGTAAAGTCAGCGACAATGCACTTTGCCGGGTCAAGGAGTCAGTTGTCTGCAGAATGCACGCACGAGTTTACACGATGAAAGTTGTGACGATCTGACTGATGATGATCACCCATCCTGCCATCTACACACACACCAACACACAACCACACAAACACACATCCATCCTGCTATCTACACACACACAACACACAACCACACATCGTGTGCTATCTCAGGACATAATGTCTACTACCGGATGAATCGCTCGTTAGTCCAGCTTTTCCAGATGTTTCTCTCATCAGCCGCCGCCTTGAAACTCGCATCCACCTCGCAGGAACATCTTTGCCAGCATCAGAGGATGAATTTAGCATCACTTGCCCCTGGCTCTCGCTCATCTCCTCTATCTGTCGTCTGTCTAACCCACAGATTACAGCCGCCACCTCCACACCCCAAACATCGTGACGAGAACTACAGCAGCGACTACTGCAACCACCGCCGTGCTCACCATCGCAATCACTGCTACAGCTGCCGGCTACTGCTGTCTGTATTCCTACAACCTGGGTATGGCAGTCGGTGTACACCGCCATCACTCACACACGCCCTCCTATTTTCTTGTAAGTACAAATCTTGCTGGGAGAGGAAACGTAAGTATGAACGGTAACAAAACAAACAAAAGCAAACAAACAAACAAACTGTGGCAACTCAAGTCTGCGGTGACCGATGCCGACTGTTAGACCAGTCAAGACACGAAGATGGTAAGTAGCGATCAGTAAATCAGTTTACCACTCATGGAGAAAGAATGAACAATAAGCAAATGCTTGTGAACAAGTGGAGTCAGGGGATGGGATGTGACATCACATTTGTCGCCACCAAGTCAATATTCAGACATGGACGACACTTTGTAGTGGGTGGGTGTACAGGTGGGACAGGTGAGTAGTAGGTGTGAGGTACAACAGGTAGGTGTAGTTGTATAGCCAGAGCATCGTGTGTAGTTACAACTTATGGACAAGTGTCGGAAGGTGTACAGACAGGAGTACAAGTGCAGGTGTAGACGACAAGGTGAGTATATTAAAGCAGGTGTCATGTGCTATAATCATTTGTTATTAGGGGTGGATGTCTGTTGGGTGACATTTGTGCCGTGTGATTATCTGGTCTGTGGTGGCGCGCGATGTCTGTAATCATCTGTTGTCCTCTACATGCCGAGATGAACAGGTGTGACAGGTTACACAGGTGTAAGTAAACAGGTAGACACACAGGTATCACATGTTGTGCTGGTATAGACAGGTGTATACACTGTCAGATAAAGACATGTTTATATGTTTATGTGTACAGATAAAGATGGGCATAATACATGTACAGGTGAAGATATATACACGTGTATATATACAAACCAATTCTCAATAGATACAAACGACAGATTTAGACAAAGGCACACCTGGCAGTTCTAGAGGCACAAAACATGTGAGACCTAGAGGTTCAGAGACAGGGAAGCCTTAGAAAGATTAACAGGAAATTACCAGACAGGTAGATGAGAAGACAGACAAGAGTAAAGACACTAGAAAAAGAGAAGGACAAATAAAACTCTCGACAAGCAACAGACAAGAAAGACAGACAGACAAGATGTAGAGAGAAGAACAACAGACATGTGGACAATGTCCTACCTGTGGACGACAGCAGTGTCAGTGTCATGACTGCCAGCCACCACCTGTCGCACCAGTACCTCGGCCTCCGCCACGTCGGTGCCGGCCCCGCCGTTGTGACAGACGTTGGTGGCATCGTCGCTCCAACAACAACAACAGCCTCCACCTGACTGCGCGTCATGGCAGCAGACCTTGACCTCGACTCCACTCCGCACACGACCTCAGTCTCCATGGCATCGCCTCCAGAAAGTTCTGGCTGGACAGAGATGAAAGCACATCAAGTGAGCGACAACGACGTCTGCACGTGACTGTGGAGACAGCCAACGGTGTTAAAGGCCAACTAGGGTGCACGTGTCTGTGCTGACATACAAAGTACAGTGCTTTCTAACGGGTACACGTGTACTAAACTCTAATGTCCCATGCAATCAAGGACAAGCTTAATTAATTAACACAGGGTATCAGGCTCCCGGGTGATTGCTGCTCACCACGCATGCGCAGTGCTCCAGTTTTGACCCTTTGTGCAAGGCGACATGTTGTATCCCTGACCCCGAGAGAGCTGCGTGCACCCAGGGACCTGACATTTCAGTACACTCAGCTTTGAGATTTTAATAAAACATACATAAGATGTATACATAAACGGAAACATTATAAACAAAACTCCGGCGTCTGACACAGAGTTCAGTATTAAAATTCTTTTGACAAAAGTTGTTGTGCTTTATTGACGATGATATCAACAGTAAAACCTCTTCGGATTTATTTTTGCTTATGAAATGGTGTCAGTCGCGGGATGCTGTGAAAACCATCTTGCCCTGAGAAAACACAAATCCAGCAGCGTCAACAAACTGCAGGCATGCAAATAAAAATGTCGGTTTGTGTCTATTTCGGTCTGTGGCAGTGGGACGTGATGGAGATACAACAACAACGTCTTGTGCTCTACAAGCGGCCGTTGTAGCGTTTGTGATGACAGATAACTGCACCACGCCAGTTCATCAAGCCTGCGCATGCGCACATAAAACTTCACAGTGTGTGTGTGAGCACGTGTGTGCGTGTGCATATGTGTGTGTGAGGGAATGTGCGTGTGTGAGCGCATGCGTGTGTGTGTGAGAGGGAATGTGTGTGTGCGCGCGCATGCCATGTGTGAGAAGATGCGCGCCGCCATTAAAAGCCAGATACAGTTAATGTAACTCGCGGCCCTCGCAATAAGTCCACAACATTAAGTTTGTCTGTAAAACTCTCGTCAGAAGGCTCTGTCAGATAAGAAGTTATAGTCCAAGTGAGTCTGAGAGCTGCGTGTGACATTCAGACCCAGAAAAACGACTAGCGAGAAAAGTTGATTAAAAAGTCTCAACCCTCTTCCTTATAAAAAAAAACTGCGTTTAACGAGGTGGCAGAGAGAAAACATTGTCTCAACAATGGCAGCTTGGCTTTGGTGATAAAATATCCAGTTCTTATTTCTCGAGGTACGTTTTCCCATATTCCTTGTCTTTGAAGAGAAAAACAAGTCTTAGGTTGCTGTCGGGCCCCCACAAGTTACGAACCTGTATTTGAGTTTTACTCACACACTGCAAACATTGTCTAACCCTGACAGGGCCTCACCACCGCGCGCCCTCTGACGGCAGCTTGGTGTATGGCAGACTCGGCGTGTCATAAACCTGCCACCTCGCCAAGTCCACGGACACTGAGAGGAGGGTACACGGCTGGCAAGTGGTGCAAGAGGTGAAGGGTGGGGTCAGGGGGAGAGGAGGAGACCATCCACATCATTGTCGCTCACATCAACAACGATTACCGTTAGAAACCTTCTCATATCTACAGCAAAGACTGCGAGGAGACTGGAGGTCGGCCATGATGGAGGAAAAGCGGGAGGAGGGGGGGGGGACACTGTCACCAGAAATCTTGTTCCCAGACTTGTGTCAGTCTTCGGTTTTAGCAAATGATTCGCCATCTCGACGTGCAATGGATGCTCCCTGCTCTGTGCACTTCACGGAATGGGCAAAAAATGTTTTGTCTGGAAATGTTTGTCGACTCATTGTGTATTCTGCTGCTCCACGTAATGACCCGGCACTTTCTTGACAAATGGCAGTTTGACAGACGTGGGGTAGCCCCTCCGACTACACCAGAAACGGTTTTGTCAGAAATCTGACGATGTTTTTAGTGCAAAAAAAAAAAACAACAACGTTTAGACATGTTAAGTAACTCACAATGTACACACTCTGCAGCAAGAGCTAGTCCAATCATTTCAAAATGACCAACGACCACAAAAACCACTCTGGCTGTTTAAGTACCGGAGTACCCAGAAGACCTTGGCAGTCAGCCCATGCACTTACTTAAACTAGCCACGTCATCAACTCATGGGGATGAAAGACAAAGCAGTTTAAACACCAAAGTTGGTGAAAGGTTCTACAGAAAAAAACCCAGACTAGTCGAGGACCGAGCCACACTAATATGTTGCACAGTTTCTGCATGGACTGGCTGCTCGCTGGAGCGTGACATGCTCTCTGCGGATTGCATGGTGTCCAGACGACCCCGGCAGTGGTAAGCGTGGGTGCTATTTGAGAGAGTGGATGTAGCACGTGGAAAATACTTCAGACTCTCCACCAACCGACGCCAATTCCCTGCGCACATGCAGCGTGCCGCACGAGCTGTGAAGGGTTAGCGCCCTCGGCCCGCCCGAGGCGACGATTTTAATTCTTTTGATAACGAACCGAGACCGCCGCAGACTCCCTGGACACTTGATGGACAGTTGTGTCTTCACGCCTGCTTGGCGCTTGTGACAGACTTGAGGGGAGATAACTTGTTTAGAAGTCACGAGGGCGCTGTAACGGGAGGCAAGTGACGAGACAAAACATGGCGCACTAGCTGGCGTCATCTGCTGTACATCACGTGACTACGACACGCATGCGCAGAACCCAGCACACGGAAAATGGCGTACAGTGAGCGAAATAGCTGACGCGAGAAAAACGTGTAAAGGTGGAGAATGTGCATCGGTGCAAATAATATTACATATCATACATTTGCTTACAGACCTTCCATGACAGCAGCGAAATGCTCTGAGGACTCATCAACAAACAACCGACACTTGGACAGATGATACATAAACATGTTGTTTACATCAACAGTCAACAGAAACAGCACTGAGCTGCACAATTGTATGAATGATTAAACAAAACCTACACCACGCGGATGAACAATAATCACATGCCAGCAATCATCACATGCCAACATACATTCTTATCAGCGACTTATTTTTGCACGCGGACCGTTGTTTAAAAACAGAAAATGAAGTTTTTGTGGTTTTGTAGCTGTGGAGCAGACCACTGTGAAACTCGATGGATACCAGTGTGCCTCTGTTGATCTTCCTTTTAGCTTTTTCTGTTTGACTTTCATGATCCATTTGCTCGCCAAACCTCAATCGTCGACGAGCTGTTAATGAGCACATCCGGGTTTTCCACAAGACTAAGGAATCAGTGTGGTGGCAGCTCACGGACACTAAGTTCACCCACCCTCACAATTCAACACCACGGAATGGCTCACAAAGTCGCCACATTCAAAAATTATATCAACTGAAAAAAAAAATCTGTTGGGCGGTCATTACTCGGCTCCTCCACTTGGCCTCGCCAATCAGAGTAGAAGGTAAATAAGCGTACAACGAAAATATTAACGGTCCCTTGCAAATCAACCGGGTGGCTTCCAAAAAGAATGAGGCGACAGAAATATTTAAATATTTGAATGTGAGAATTCTCCCTCTCTCTCACACACACATTGGCAGATAGAGAGAGGAAGAAAAATAAAATAAACCGACTGAATGGTTGTCCATCCCCTCTTTGATCGTTTGCTGAGGGTGTGGGGGGCGATTCCACGAAACTTGTTGCCCACAGTCAATGCCACCATTACGATGCGCATTTTGTCATCTTCTAGATGATTCCACTCTCATCGGAAATCCTGCCCAGCAGCCCTCTGTCATGTTGGTGGCGCTGTTTGACGAGGGCACTGAGTGCTGTTCATCTGGAAACGTCCAACGTATTATGTTCGCCATGAATAAAATCTGGAATAACAGCGATTATTTAAAAACCCAAACTCCTGTTCTTTGGCCAATCATCTGGCCGTGGCTGTGAAGGTGGGACACGCTGATTGGATCGATCGTTTGCGAGATTTGATTGGCTGCTTTTCTCGCCTGGTTATGTTGGTTGCACTTGTGTTGTGGTGTTGATGTTTCTGACCCCAAGGCTTTCTTTCAAATCGTTGACATCATGACCCTTGCACGTGACCTCTTCTCTTTTTCTTCTCTGTGTCTCAGGCCTGGTGTGGTCTTTCCTCAGATATCTTATCTGACTCGATGAGTCGTTTCGATGTTGACCACGTGACTGAATGGTATGGCGTTACGATGACGTCACTGGCACTACACATACACACCGGACACACATCTATGTACACATGGCAAAACGGAACGCATTACAGTACATTACTGTGTACATTACAGTATCACATGATCAGCTTGTCTGACATCAGTAGACAGACGAGGTCCTGTGTTGCCCTGTGTCTGTCATATTGTAACTGGTTGTGACGGATGACTGGCGCTGTGGTTTATTTTGACACGTGACAGCAGGTCTGCAGTAAACATGTCACGTCTCTGTCTGCAGGGTCAGGGGTCGCCGACTACCTCCAGCGTGAAGCTTTCGTCACTTCAGTTCCTGGTATCAAGTTCGCCACCAACATGGTTCAGGGTCAAGCAGTTACAAATCTGGAAGTTTCCAAGTTGACAAATAGTTCTCCTCAGACAGCCCTCCCACCCGCTGCCCCAAAGCTGTGTACTTTCTTGGAAGGGCAAAATCCTCTCGTTACTCGAAGTGAAATTAAATATACAGTACAGCTCTCACTCTTAGGGAGAAACCCTTTCCCTCCCCCCTCGCTCAATCTTGTATTTTTCTGTTCACAGCAGTGAAGTGTCCAGTCCACAGCGGGTCGAGTGGGAGAAATGCTGCGTTACACGGGAATGGAACCGGCGCTGTCTCGGACTCTGCTCTTATTCTCGTGTGGGCGACATGATTGTTCATCGGATGAACCTGCGAGTAGGTTCTGTTGGTATTTCTTGTGCCACGTGTAAACTGAGTGCAAATACCATCACATGATACAGCAGCATCCTCTAAGTCAATTCATTATTATGCTGCTTCATCTCTCGTACAAGTTCTTACAGACATATATATAGCATATATATTTCTGTGTGTGCGTGTGAGGAGCGACAGAGATTAATTAAGAGAGTGGATGAATAAGCAAATCAATGGAAGGCGAACATACACGATAAACTAATTAATGAGAAAGAATTCAGGAAACACTGCATAATTAATTATTTGTACTTACCTATTAGATAGGTAAGAATAGGTAAGTATTACACGTGGGGCGAGGTAAAGGTAAAACTAAATGAAATAGATTTTTACGGTGAATTCCCGACTCGTGTAGGTGCAGCGCGCTTAGAAACACCAGACCAAAAAAAAAACTGCTCAAATACATGTATACAAATACAGACTGAGAATAAACACACAAGCACAGTCCAACAAACACAAAAAGTAACGCTTCACCGAAGTATAACAGCAACACCACACAATAACACGTGACACACACGTGACTAGCAACTACCGACAGCTGCACTGATACCTGCATGAACACAATACAAGGAGAACACGTGCTGCAAATTCTGTCTGTTAGTTCTCAGACGCCCTTTGCCCCCAATACACATTCCTTCCTCCCACTCCCCCCTGCCCACCGAAAGTTCTGGCATCCTTCTGCTCGCAGTTGCAAATTCCTCCGCGCATGTGCAGACGAAGTGGCCCACTCCCCGCCCAATGACCTTTCTGTTCTCTCCAGTATCGAGTGACCAAACCGCCTTGGTCCGCAGAAATCAGACCGCTGCTCTCCCCTGACACCCATCTGACCGCTGCTCTCCCCTGACACCCATCTGACCGCTGCTCTCCCTTGACACCCATCTGACCGCTGTTCTCTCTAATACACACAACCCTCCTCAACTTTAACCCCCACACGCTCTCTCACCTCCCAAGTTTATCCCCTTCCGCCAGATGGAGGAAGTTGCTGGGTCTCGGAGTGTCATGGGCGCTGGCGAGATCTCAGGTCTGCTGGCGGGTTAGGGGCAAAGTGCGGCAACAGCCCCTAGTCTTGTCCTACAGCAACACCATCATGGAATTAGCAGTTGACTGGAGACACACGACATTTTATGTTCCGCCTCCTCGGTATTTGAACCGCTGTCCTCACTCTACTGAGTCTACTCCATCACACAGGTGAACACGATCGTCAAGCAGCTGCCGTCGATACGAACTTCTTCTTGCGTGTGGAAGGATGATGGATACAATCGCAGTAATTATAGGAAACGGAAAGTTTTTTTTCTTTCGACATTTGCGGCGGTGGGGTTAGAGGTCAGCAAGGTTTGGGTTCACGCTCCGCTGTAGGTCACGTGGCGTGCCATGTCTTTCTCGTGGAGGCGAGGGATCTCGCGAGAGGACGGCTGGCACGTGCTGCACCGACGTCGACAAGGTGACAACACATGCGGAATGCACGGGAGGGGGGCGAGAGGGTGGTAGGGCTGTGGGGGTGTGGGTGGTAGGGAGGGGAGGGCACAAAAAGGTGGTTGGAGAGCAGACAGACTCCACACCCTCCCTCTCTGCCGTCAACTGTTATCACAGCCCACGGGACTGGCAGCTAGGCCCAGTGATCCACTCACACACCGCGCGGTGAGCGCAACTCATCCATGGCCACACACCTTTTGCTTATTTACAAGCAGTGCAGCCTTTCCATCTCACCAAGAGAATATATATACACAATGCACATATTGCCCATGGTTCATTTTTTTAAATACACTAAGCTTATTTTTCAGTGAAACCTTTGTTGATTTTTCTTGTGACACTGATTAGTTCTGGGTTACTTTGCCGCCCGTTGTTCGCCGAAAGTCGGCGAACGATTTCCACAAAAGCGTCAGGTTTACTCCAAGATGGACAGCCAGGCAGCGGGAAAAGATGTCAAGGCTTCGTGACTAGAGTGACCTCTGACCTGGTGGGAGAGAGAGAGGAGATCGGTCTCGCTGTTGACAGACGCAGCACGTAGAGGTCGGGGTCACAGGGTCACAGAGCCACAGGCCCCATCTGACACGTCTGTGGGCCGTGTGGGGCTTGTGGGGGTGCCCACGCGGTGCTTACCCGGCCTCACGACGGCTGATTTCCTGCGAGCGCTAGTTGCTTGGAGACTTTGTGCAGGTCAAAGGTCAGCCGCCGATACAAATTAAGAACACATTTGGTGTGGGGACAAGGTATGGGCAAACCCTGTATATAGTCTCTGACACGACTGCGTGTCGCATACAAGGCCATGGAGTAAACAACAACTGGTTCTCTCGGAAAAGTTATTAAACTAGTAAAAATAAAGCAAACACAGATAAACCCCACAGTTTGAAGGTTCTATTTTTTTAACTTTTTGTGCAATGTGAGCGCTGACCTTGCAAGCTGGCGCCATTAATATGGACCGGAGGTATCGTCTTACTTCCAGGGTAACATAACTCCAATCTATGGTAACAGCGCCATCTGTAGGCCGAAGTTAAAACATGGCTGATTTCTATATAAGTCTATGCCTAGTTGCAATTGTTAAAGTTTGAAATCACAATTATCTCCAAGGCAGTTTGCTCCAGACCATGGTTGCTGCCCTGAGTTCTACAAGAAGGGGAAGCGACTCTGGTGGCTTGAAGACTACAGTCCTTGCGATCTCTCAATGACCAGACAGTTGCAAGTCTCTGACAGGAACCAAATGCCACATACGACCTCAGCCCCAAGCTGCACAAAGCCAGAATTAAACCTCCTTGTAATTATTTAGAAAGGGAGGTAAATAAGTAGACGTGGCATTTATTCTCGTCTTTGTGTGGCGGAGCGCGAGTCGCACGTGCAGCGTGTTTACTGCGTGCCCAGCTGCATGAAGGCCGTGTGAACACACGTCACCAACTGGTGCTGGCTGGAAATCACACGTGAACACAATGGCAGTAGTCGCTGGCATCTCCTTTTACACATCAAAAATTAAAAAAAAAGTAAGTGGTAGGGTTGCAGGACATTATGACCCGTGAAGACAAAAGTTTCTGTAGACAAAGTTTCTTGTCAGTAATACCCTCAGCGCCCTTTGTCCAAGAATGTGGAGACGTCTGCAAGTGTTAGCTCCCCTCTGTATAGTTTAGCTGTCAAAGTCTGGAATTGGAGCTCTTCAATTCCATAAATGTTAGCTTTTCAATTCTGGGAATGCTAGCTCTCCAGTTCTGCAAGTATTGGCTGCTCAGTTCTGATGAAAGTTAAATTTTCTTGTTTGGAATGTTAGTTTTTAGTTTGTAAGTGTTAGCTGCGCAGTTCTGTAAATGTTACTTCACTACCACCGCAAACATCGTCTCTGCAACTGTGCAAATGTTAGCTACTCAATTGTGCAAATATTGTTTTTGATTCTCCAAATATTAGCTTTCTTACTCCGCACTCGCTGTTTTCCCAAACATTCTCACGGTCTGTGTATAGTCTTATCAATGGTAGCCCCTCACATACCCGACCCCCGCTGGCTATTCGAGGTTAGCTACACGAATAAACAGAAATAGTCAACAAATACTTGCCAGTGACATGTCACTGATAACTTAGAATATGTGTCATTGACAATAAACAGTTTACAGGGAGCAGCAGCTAGTGGATGTAACTGCCAAGACGACGGCGAGGGAAACTTTGTTGTCAAAGAAGTCGGGAGAGGAGGGTCTGTACCCGGGGTTTACACCAGGGTGGACAGTTGGCGAGAAACATCACAAGCGGCCTGTGTACCACGACTTCTAAGACCTTCATTAGCAGGAGGCGCTGCACAGATTGTTTGTTTAAAGCCAGATGTTCATTTGAAATGAAAATGATTGTTTACCGTGCGAGTCCTGGAGTAAAAGCCAGCGACAGCAGCGACATCCACTGGTGAGACAGACCGACAGACAGAGAGAAAGAGGGAGGTATTTATGGACGACCTTCATGCTGCCATCTTAAAACCCGCAGGAACACGTGGTGCGATTAAGGGACTTGGCAAATAAATCATCGAGTTGAGGCGCCAGGTGGCGCTGTAAGTCCTTCCGTCTCGTACACACGGTGTTTAGGTGAGAATATAGAAGTGAGTGTAATTAAGAGATAGCCATTACTATCACATGATCTTTGACAGTGTCACGTGGCAAATAAATTAATTCTTCTGTGAAAACTTGTTGGAATGTCAACGTAGAGAGGTGACAGGTGAATGTAAACATACAGTATACAATCACTTTATATATCTAGCCTCGTTGTCAGATTTCCACCGGAAAAATAAATTTTAAAAATAAATAAAGCAGGCTATATGTCACCAAATTTCGGGGTATTTGGTTCCTCTTGTACGTTCTGTGTTTTTCTTCATCATTAGTACTGTTGTTTATTCTTTCACAGTCCATATGCTATTCGTTCGTTTTCCTGTCCCTCGTTTATTGTCCATGTCTCGTTCTCGTTTTAAGGCGATAAAGCCAAGCTCACTAGGAGTGTGAGTATGCGCTTGACACAATTTGCATTTATTATTATTGGACACCAACAGAGACAGAAAGTCACATGACCACTCTTGCCGACAAGCCTGATGAAGGTTTGGCAAATGGCGATTGTGGGGTGGGTACCGGGTACCTGTCTGGGTACCTGTCTTTACAGATATTCCATGTTAGCCGGCACTGCTGACTCAAACTTCGCGCATCAACGACGTTTTCGAGGTCTAAAGTGTTGGCTGAAAACTGGGATGGCGCTGATTTGGTGAGAAACAAAAGTTCTCTGTTCTCTGTGGGTTTGGGTGGGAATTGCGGCGTGTAGCCAACATCATGGATTTCTGTTCATTTAGCGATTATTCGCACGGTGTGTGGCAACCTGGCCTTTCGTACAATTGATTTGACGCAGCGAAGCAGACGACATTTCCCGTCGTTCCTGCCCTCGTAATAAGGTACCTTTCGACCGTTTCTGAGATTTAAAAATCGTCCCACACGGTTAGCTTCTGACGGCGCATGGGGTGGTGCACGAAAGAAGAAAAAAGTCAAGAGAAATGCATGAATGACTAAGTGAATGAATGAATGAGTGAAAAAAGCGACTTTGTACTTGACTTTGACTTGATTTTTGTAAAGTTCTTTTTGCTTGTGTAAGCGGAAATGAAAATAAAATATGATATTGATGTGGCATTACACTTTTATACTTTTAATTTGAAACTTATCTGAATTCAATTTGCAAACCTTAATAGCTGCAAACAGACGCCACTTCTAGACACTACCAACGAGACAAAAAGAAGCAATGGAAAATAATATTAATAAGAGACATATTAGACATGAAGCGATGAATAATAATAAAAGAAAAAAGACATAATATCAATCACTAGCAGTCATCAGACGAGGCAGAGAAACGATCAAAAACCAGTTATGCGGGGGTTGTTGGACCGTCTGCTTGTACCCACGTGACATGGCTAATTAGCAAGTGTGTCAGTGTTGTCATCTAACCCACACTTTCCTCACTGTCTCTGTCTCCCTGACATTTGGCGTGGATGCCTCATCACCGGGAACCTTCCTACTTGCACCTAACATCGTGCGATGAAGAGTTGATAACCCGATGGCCGCACCAACCTCCTCCTTCATGTTGTTCTCGGTCAGAGGAGTGGCTGAGTGAGCACACCTTCCTCTCCCGTCGTCACGAGCGAGCTATTTATAGCTTTATTTATAACTATAACTATATTTATAAGTATATTTATGGTGTGGCCAAGCCCATGCAGCATCAAGTCCTCTAAAACGAGGGTTAGTCTTGCTACTGTAGTTAGGTAGCCGGTCAGACAGTCTGTTGGCAGCCAGTCGCTCCTACCGTGAACAGCGAGTATTTCAAGTCTTTCTACGCTGAAGTCTGGAAAAACCTACTCCCGAGGTAACGCCCCGATCCCTGCAGTTCGGCGCGATGGCAAGACAGTGCCTGTCACCGGTACCCTGGAGGTGAGTGTTTTACTCCCAGTCAGCAGCTAAGGTGATATGGAGGCAAGGCAGCCACCCTGTAAACACATGCCACTTGCAGATAAAGAATAGCGTGCCCCAGACGAGATGTGAACCGAGGATAGCCAACACTCCCTGCATCCATGACAGACGCTAACCGTTGCGCCACCAGACCGCCCCACCGGTAAAGGGAAGATCGGCTGTCCTGGGTTCGGATCTCGTCATGGGCACGCTGTTGTTTCTCTGCGCGTGTCGTCTCTTTACAGGGTGGCTGCTGGGATGTTGTCTTAGCTGTTGACTCCCCCTCCCGCCAGGTCTCGATGAGCCCCCTTCCCACCGTTGCCATAGGCAATGGAGCTGACGTCATAATTTCCATCTAAGCATTCACTTTGGTAGAAGCAGTTCACAAGCAGCATCAAAACAAACGGAAAAATAAACGACAGACATATTAAGACAAACAAAGATAAAAAGAGTCCGCCGGCGGAGGAAGACAGGCGCAAGCTGCGGTGGCTGTGCGGCCCCGAGACGAGGCCCATAAAGACGGTGGCAGGGGACCGGTGCTAGGGCTCACGTCGGGGGCTGAGGGTCGCCACTGGCACTGAGAGCCAAGACCCCGGGGGTCGTTATCTTTTTATCAACGCTTCGGAGCGTGGCGAGAAGGTTACAGGGAAAGGAAGGAAAAAGAGAGGGGCAGGACTGTTGTGGTGGTTGTAGTTAGGGAGGGGGGTGCGTCTGACGCAATTTGATTTGCTTCGATTGGCTCCTGCCTCCCACCACCCGCCTCCCGTGAACGACTTCAATCTCCGAAAACCCGCGATCTTCGTTCCCCTCCGCGGAGATGGGGATCGTTATGTACCCGGGATGAGTGAATGTCGGGCTGAAGTCTGGCTCAGTGAGGTGGTCGTGGTGGTGGCGATGGTGAGGATGATGAGGACAGCCGTGCCCTCCACGTGATGTGATGTGTGACAAGGGTGCCCTCCACTATAAAATGGAGAGACTGAGACTCGGGTGCCCTCGTTGCACTGGTGGATACACAGGGTGATGTGTGACAGGGGTACCCTCAGTGCACTGTGAATATAGGGTGATGTGTGACAGGGGTGTCGGTGAATGGGTGGGCGTGCACGCGCGCATGATGTAGGGTGCGAGGATGATGGCAGGATCGAAGAACTCAAAGTTCACGTTGCGCGCGTAACATGAGAGAAAAAAAAAAAAAAAAACTTATTTAAAAATCCTCTGTACCATCAGAAACCGTCCCACAGTTTAGTTTTAACAGTAGATGTGAGTGGCTCACTGTCTTTAGGACAAGGTTGTGGAAAGCTGAGCCCAGTCCTCTGCCTCAGCACTCTTACATCGGTACCCAGGTACTCATCACCTCTGTCCGACAGCTGATGAAGAGGGAAAGTGTGACGGTAAGGTTGTCAACAAACACGACAGATTATTGTTCAGCATCTTGATAAATTCAAATCACAGATAATTTCAACATGTCCGATCAAGATCAGCACAAAATACTCTTTATTAAATTATTTTCTGTTGCTGAGCTACAAACATTACATGCACAGCAAGAGACCAGAAACCTGACCTCACCTGCCTGATGTCATGGCAGTGATTCTGTCACTGCTACAGACGATGACATGACAGAGACAACAGTTTTATTGTGACACGGAGTCTCGTCACATGACCGCCACAGGCTTTACTTTTAGAGAACTTTGTTCAAATGTCGATTGTGATGGGACATGTTAGATCGACAAACTCCATCACTCTCCTCCTGCCTTCTCCTCCTGCACTCCCGCATTTGTGTGTGTGAGAGAGAGATTTTCTTTCTCCCCAGTCGCCCGGATGTCCCTCCCGTTTCCGTCATGAATGTCACAAAGTAGAGCGGAGTCCCGTGTATGACGAGTCCTTCGCTTTTTTCTCTGTGCGCATGCCTGAAATCAAAATCTCATTTCTTGTCAATTTCAAAGCACAGCGGTTGCGCCGGTTGGGGGGGGGGGAGTGAACACAGAAGGAGAGGTGGGGGATGCTGACGTATGCCTTTTATAACCGGCGGCGTGCATCCAGAGGTGGCCGCCATCACTGGCTAATCCGGGTACGGAACCTGACAATTTACACCAAATGACATCGCCATCATCATCATCATCATCATCATCAAACCGCTAGCTGGGTCATCAACATTCTCGCCGCTATCAGAGAACACCTGCATATGCATGCAACCATCATCTACATCCACAGATGCATGATGGGATGTCAAAGAATGAGGTTCGCAGGATCTGTTGGATGTTGTCGCCAGACATGAAAGGAGGAGGTTAGGTTGCTGGTATCGGAGGTAGGCGGTGGATTTTGAGGAGAAGGGAAACACTGAGATGTTTACAGGTAAGGCGGGGTTATTCACACACAGGTGGCGCTAGCACCGCAGTCGGTGTATACACCATCATTTGGACAGAAGTTGGAGAGCGCCCACGCAAATAAACATTTTACGAGATAAAGACATCCGTAGACAAAACTACGAGTGGGGAGTGGAGGATGTCTGCAAATCACCGGCAGCTGTGGGATTTTTCGCCAAAGAAACATAAAGGACGGGCAGGAACGAGAGAAAATCGAACTTGAAAAAAAAAAAGATAACTCTCTTGTTGCTAAAGGATCATCGGGTACACAACCGAGGGTGCGGATGAATGTGGCAGGGTGGGTGGTTATAAGAATGGAGAACTTTGTCGATATATATCGAGGAAGAAGAAATGCGAGTCTTATATACGGTTAGTGCGCGAGGACACACATCTTGTTGTCTCCCTTGCAGTGACGTCAGTAACTCTTTAACGTTTCCGTGGAACTACTTTTTCTTCCTCAAAGTCGCAAACAGAGAGAAAAGCGTCCCTAACAGCAGGTGAAAGAAAACGAAATTACTCAATGATCTGCAGTTCGATTTTTGCCGAGGGAATTATTTTACAAGCAAATTACCGCCACCTAGGAGTACAGAGCATCTTCGCCTCCCCTGTCCTCCCCAACAAAGGCATCAGGGGCGAGAATTCGCACGTGGTCCCACACAGCCCGGGCCTGTCGTTATATCACTTCTCATTTGCTCTCGATCGTTGTTAACAGCAGCATCGACTGCACCCGGCCCGAGATAATCAACTATTAAGGGTGGGTTTTTCTGAGTCGCACGGTTTATCACCGGGTGCGTCCAGTGAACTCCACAGTGTGGAGTGGATGTAGCGGAGTTGTCTGCCTCCACAGCGGCTATGAATTCCTCGCCAGTTACATTCTGGCAGAAGCGGAATTCCAGCTTTCGACAGTAATCCCAGCCAGGCAGGTGTGCAACAACTACTTTGGACAAGGGTGCCCGGATGTTTTCAGATTCTTCCAGGAGCGTGACTTGTTGGAGTTGACTGGGTGTGCTATGTGCTGATGAGGGAGAGAGGCTGTGCCAAGATGCATGCCGCCATCCCGACAGGCTTTGCCGCCATTAGGGGGCAGCACTGCTGTAGACCCTGCAGCCGTCGTCACAGACTTACCTGCCCCTGCCCGTCGACCTGCGCCAATCAGCTTGTAGCTGCGGAAGAAGAATTCAGAGGATGACGGAAGAAGTGAAGGCGAGGACGAAATGAAAGGCAGAAAATGCGGCCATTGTGAAGGCAACATCGATTTTGACGAGATGTGTTCAGCTTTCATTATCTGCAAGCAAGCAGGATGAATACGTCAAGGTGAATAAAGATGAGTTTGTGGAAGTGGGTAGGTCTGGGCCTGGCATTGCCTGGGGGAGGGACCATAGGGGTGGAGGCTGAGACAGAAATTTCATCGATCTCACCATTTGCACATCCGGGTGATCATAAAACTCACGTCACGTGGTGTACAGGAAACCTTCTCTCGGTAGCGTCCCTTTCATTTCTCCACTCCCCTAGGGAGTCTTCACACCCTTTCCTCCCTCCCCCTCACATACTCCACCATTTCTCCCCTCCTCCACCACAAGGGGGCGCTGTAGGAGCTTAGTGACAAGATAATATGTCTGCAGGCGGGGAAGTTGCCGTTGTTGTGGGGGCTTTCACAAAGCTGTAAATACCACGAGCGTGACGCCAGCTCAGCCTGACACGCTCCGCTGGGGTCACGGCGTCTTGTACAAGCCAGCCTGCCAGCCAGCCTGCCAACATGTGTTTCTCACACAAGATGAGGAGGGGGAGGGGGTCACAAGGCGGGGGCGTGCTTACGTAACAAAGGAATGTGTATCGGTGTGTGTGAGAGAGAGAGTGTGTGTATAACGAGTATTTCGTTGACTTTCTTTGTCCAGTTTCCTCGTAAATATAGTTTTATATTTTGATTTTATTATTATCTATAATTCAACCCATTTTGTAAAGACCAACCAAATACAGTTCGGTTCTCTCTCTCTTTCTTTTCCTCCCCACCGAGATGAGAGAGAGAAGGAGACGAGGACCAGCACTCGGTCTGTCCAAGCGAGGCTGACTGCGAGTCACGTGACACGGACATTAGCCAGTGCTCTTCCGTCATGACGTGTTTATGAAAAGGCAATTTAATGCAAATTAGAAAATTGCTTTGTCCCCGGCCGCCCTCGCCGCACGCGCTCTTGCGCGAGTTAAGAACTGTCCTGATTTGCATGACGCGAGCTGCTGCGTGCACTTCCTCCCCGTGCGAGCCACTCGAGCGTGAAGAACATGGGGGCCGGTGATTACAGCATGGCTGTTGCCGGGTGTTCCTACGTCACCATCGACACTCGTGCTGCTGATCCCTCTGTCAATCGCATCTGTCGAGAATCTTGTCCACACGTCTGTGGCTGCTGCCATGAAGCAGCGGTACGCTAACCCAGGGTTAACTTAAGGGTTGTGTTTGTAATTAGAAAACAGACAAACACCCAGGAGTTCACCCGATAATCTACCGGTCCTCAGTCTTGTGTACTTTCCTTAGCTACTAAAGAGGGTTTGTGGAGGCTGCAGGAGGTGAGCAGGGGTAAGTAACCTCGTGGGCATGAATACACCTGTGGCTCATAACGACAACCCCCGGGTCTGGCGTCCACCCACCTAATATCTGTATTCGATACACGGGGGTTCTTTTGTTGACAAAGTCGTGCTTAACCCCAGACATCGACACGAACACTCATGTCGTACACATGTAGCATGCACGTGCATGAACATTTACACGCGCCAGCACATTCTCTCGGCATCCCTCCCACTCAACCACACCCCCACCCCATCTCCTTCATCTGACGAGGACCTTACCTTCACTTCCTCATTCTAGGACCCTCCTAACAGCAGTCGTGCCCCCAGCAGCCCCTTTTATCGCAGCAGCATCAAGGTGCTAACTTATTCTCTCCACTCATCTTGTGTATTCAAGAGGGCAAAAAGTGAAAAAGTCGGCAGAAGGGGATTTCAGCGAGTGAGGTACACAGCATGGGGATGCTGGGGAGTTGCTGTCAGGGAAAGAAAGGCCTGAAAAAAGTCGGTGATATCTACCCAGTCTGCGCTCTGGGTGAATAAACAAAGGAAGCGCAAGAAGAAAACCAGGTGTTCCAGCAAAGGCACGGGGGAGCTAGGCAAGGGAAACAATCAACTAATAGGCAGCAGGCTGTTCTCTCCCCCTGTCTCATTCTGTGCTGGCACTCCCCCCTCCAGTACCCTTCACACGCTTGGAGGACGAGGCAGGCGGCTGGAATTAGATGAAGGAAATCTTGCTCGCAGCCACAACCGATCCCTATAAATTTAGCTCCCCTGACTGGGGGGAAACGCTAGGTGTCTCTGAGGTAGCCTGACCTCTAGAGGAGATCTCAGGCAACACAACTACAGAAAACAACACACACAACTCATGTGCGGACATACCTGGCGATTTGCTGTGTGTGTGAGTGAGAGAAGGACTGAGAGAAGGTAAGCATGTCACGCCGGGGACCCACACACCACTCCCCCCCCCCCAACAAACCCGGTTATCAAACAACTTTCCACAGGACTGCTGCTGGTTGGTGTTCCTGACAGACATTCTGGGGATATCTCCCTCTCATTTGTGAGAGATGATGTAGGCGGATAGTCTTGCCTGTGACTAAGCAAGTCAGGTACTCACATTTCTGTCTACAGGGCAGATCGTCGTTTGTTGCTCAGGAAGACAAGGTGTGGATGGAAGGAAGAGAGAAACCGACTTTAGTGAGACGAGCTCAGTGATGAGATGTGGATGTTAAAGACCTGGTAGGGTGCGTTTTCTCTCACTTGCACCCGATGTTGTTTCCTAAACTCTGGGTGAATGTCACCCCAACCCTCGTCTTTTCTCGAAAATCACGCCTGCAGGTATCATCGTGCACAGAGAGATCACACCCGAGCACAGTGTGCACACAGGTAATCTTCATGTGAAACACCTGGCTCCACCTCGTGCGCTGGCTGACGTGTACAATCCACCCATGTACAGTTCTGTCTTCATGGTCATATGTTTGTCGGTCTCTCGATGTTGCACGTGGCATTCATTCAGATTTGGGGGAATAGTATCTTACCCGAGCTCTACCTAGTAATTAAAAGAAAAATAAATACACCCTGTTATACATTTAAGGGAGGGAAAAACTGCATGACCCGTTGACTAAAAAAAAAAAAGATATAAAATTATAATAAAAGAGGGGAAAAAAAACAACGAGCTAATAATCATCAAACACAATTTTCATAAAAACGCAGTGGATGAAAGATCATCGATAGAGAATTGCGTGATGGATGACGAGTTGTCAGCCCCTGCAATCTCTGCTTTGCAGTTTGGACACCAGGGTGACCCAGGGAAGCAAGATACTGTTTCTTACAGCTTTACACGAGGGCTCAGTGTCAACACCAAATCGAAGCTGGCATCGGGATGAGAGAGATACGGCGAGCAGGCGAGGTGAGGAGACCCGAGGCTTCTGTGGGGGACATGGACATGGATGTCGACATACTCAGCAAATTACAGACAGGAAATAAGCGAATGTCACAGACATATGTCATTAACCCTTTGCTTCCATGATGATGCAAACACCCACAATAACAATAATAGAAGATAGTAATGAGCCAGGCACGCAGTAAAGAAAACAATTGCAACATTCTGTTGCACAGTTCTGACACTCGTGTGATACAAGCAGGAAAGACAGGATCAGGAGGATAATGCTAAAGGTCACGGCGCCATGTTTGTCTTGACTGCACGAACTCCCCCTGCTGATCCCGCAAGCAAGCTGAGATAACTCCACAAACAAAATGAAGGGAGGCTACCTGTGGTACAAAGACAGTTTGAGGGATGCTCAATGAGGACCATGCAGGTCTGCACCAAGCCCACTACAGATGCTTATTGTAGGGAATGCAGGGAGCAGAACTGGGATGTGAGAGGGGTCAGAGGTCGACCAGGGGAACGGTCGGCTTTAGGATGTGGGGATGGGTCGAGTGGGGAAGGGGATGTTAGGGAGGAGTGTGCGAGTAGGAGCGTTTGTCTGCCTTCAGTTACACTTGACCTTTCCGACAGCTTGAACACAAACGTGCGGCGGTGACCCTTCGGGCTTTTCTCTGACAGCCAGACCCCAGACCTGTCTGTGAGAGGAGGAGATGAAGTACAGAGGATGCTGTGACTCAGGATGTGTTTTGGTCTTTGGTGGATGGCAGAAGACTAGAAAACAGGGGCCGGGGCTGGATCCTGATGGCTCGCAGACACTAAACTAGTAAAGCTTCATAGAAATGTTAGTTGACTGCTAGGTCCAGCTAGCGAGACGTTGGTCTGTCTCTATTATCGTTTTAAAAATTATCCTTTAGTCCTTCCACTGCTATTCCCACACTCCCAAATTAAAAAAAAAAAAAAACTTGTGTGTTAAAGATTGCATTTCCTTTCGGTTTACTTCTTTACAATGAAAGGTTTTCGTGAGACTGATACCACTGTCCACTCAAATAGGTAATGGAGTTCACAGCAAGACATTTTGCAAGGGAGAGTTAGAGATTCCTGTCACCGTAGTGACCCTGGAACCTTCAGCTCGGATGTGAATCATCTCTCCCACAATGTCGAGGAAACCAGATGTACCCGCCTACCCTGCTTGCATTCCCGTGAAGAGATTTGCTAAGCCAACTATCGGACCAGACTGAGGCCGAACAATCAAGTTCATCTACACAAGGTAGTCTCTTCATGGCGGCTAATCGGGGGAAGCACTCAAGGACCGGAAGATGGCGCTGCAAGTGCAGGAAGGGCGCGTGACTGGCGCTGTTCTCGTCAGTAGTCACATGACTCCATCCGTAATGTTGCTACACCTGACTGACCAGGAGAGAGGAGAGCAAGGGAGTGAGCTCTCTCTCTCACACACACACGCACAATCTCTCACACTCACACACTCACTCACACACACTCTCTCTCTCACTCACACACACACACACTCTCACACACACGCACTCTCACACACACTCACACACACACTCTCACACACACGCACTCTCTCTCACACACACACACTCTCACACACACACACTCACACACACACTCTCACACACACGCACTCTCTCTCACACACACACTCTCACACACACGCACTCTCTCTCTCTCACACACACTCTCACACACACACTCTCACACACACACACTCACACACACACACACACTCTCACACACACACACACTCTCTCACACACACACACACACTCTCACACACACACTCTCACACACACACACACTCACACACACACACTCTCACACACACCCTGTCTACAAGGGCGAAGGTGGCGCAGGTCTTCAGTCGACAGCCATCAGATGTCAGAAGGAACGATCAGACAAGCGATGTCTACTCACCGCCGATGGATGGAAATCTTGTGAATTGAAACTAAATACGAGTCGATCTCACAATGAACAAGGAATGTACCTTTGTGACCGAAAACTGTTGTGAAATAAATGGGAGATAGATACCTTTCACATCACACAACTGTACCTTTCACTTCTTGTCTCTCATTTTTCATCCTCCCGTGTGTGTGTGTGTGCGGTGGTGTCAGTGGGATGTCTGTTGTTTTTATTGAGAACAAAAGTTTCTTATATACAAATAAATCCAAAGAAAATAAAAATAAGCAAACTTTCCGCACCTTCAGCCTCAAAAAAATTAAAATTAAGATAAATAAAAAATATGGCAGACACTGAAGTGCAGTTACCAAGTTACCATCCTTAATGAACACTAACATTAGTATCGGGAAGACAGCTTGAATGAACAAGGCAACAAGATAGATGCACACAAGTAAAGAATAAATGAATACAAAAAATGAAAGTAAGTCCCGGAAGCCTTAAATCATTGCAGCCCATCCACTTCCATCCAGCTTCCTGATTATCTCCCTCACTTGTTTCCACATTTTTGTGAATGGTTTCTACTTTTTGTAAGCTTTTATCATTTCTTTAGCTCAAATCCCAGTTTTTCGAAAAATGGGGAAAGGTTTTTAGTCTCGTTCCTGATGTTCTTCACCCTTCATTGAGTCTCGCAGCCAATGTCAAGGTGAAGTGCGCCTGCGCAGGGAAACCAAGCATCTTAATGAAATTTCAACACAAGAACATCTTCACACGGAGAGGAGGGGCAGCGGGATGAGGAAAAGGAAATAAAAGGGAGGGAATGCAGTAAAGTGATGTTGGGGGAGTTCAGGCCCCTGTCCTGACCAAGTCCTCAAGTACAAAGTGTGTGTGTGTGCTTGTTCACTCACATTTTTCTAGGGACCTCAGTTATTGTTCATCAAGGCTCATGGATACCCCGGAAGTCCACACGTGACCAGGTTCGTTCCTCCTCCTCCTGCTGCTGTCTCGTCTTTCAACCACATTTCAGGCGCGCGTGTGTCTGTGGGTGTGTGCGTGTGTTTTATTACTGTTGACATAAAACGGATGAAATATTTTTCCTCTCCGAGTCTTTTGTATTAAAAAGGGGAAAATCATTTAAATCAACTAATCTCAGATTGCAAGCACAATAAAACTATTGCACGATATTGATTCACTGATACTAAATAAAGCCACAAATAAAGCGTTTGAGCGGTTAGCTACAAAATAAACTCCACTCCACTTGATAGTTTTATGGCAGTTTGTTGGCAGGCACAGGAGGAGGTGCTAGAAATAGGTTTTCAATTTGCTTTGCTGGGCTACAAGAGGAGGATTGCGCTGGGAATGTAAGGGTTGTACAGACGGCAACACCTCCATCTCCATGTTGTCGGCGACTTCAGCAAGGCTTGTGACGCCGATGTCTCACCTGTTGGACGATATCTCACCTGTTGGACGCCTGTCTAACGAGCCTGGGGGGCAATAGCTGATGGGGGAGTGGAGGATAGGTATCAGGGGGGCTGTCAAGGGTCTCTGTCGCACGTGCCTCATTGAGCTCAGACGTGTCTTCAAGGAGCCATTGGTGCTTTGCTCTGCCCAAGGAAATGTAATCGTTAACATGTAATTGTCCCTCCTGGGCTGTATGTGTGTGTAGGGGGGGACCGTGGTCAAAGAATGGCAACTGGACTTTCGAGGAAGGAGGAGAGAGAGATAGAGTGAGAGAAAAAGTATTCTCCTTCCTAATTTGAAAGGGTAAACAAGTCTGTCACCCTATCATTCCCAGTCTCAAACAATTCGGAAGCACAGTACCATAGCGATGGCGATGACGAACGACTTCATATTAATTTTTCCAACACTAAAATCTGTTTTTCACTGCAAATCATTTTTTGTAAATTTTGTTGAAAACAGTCTCACATTTTAAAACGCAGTAATTCAACCTTTGTAGCAATAATCTGCTTGTGACCTGAGACAAACACCTATCGTACCTACACTGTGGTCACTTGAAGTCTTTCTTCATCGCCGTCGTTATCACCGTGGGACTTCGATGTGTTTGAGACTGAGAAACCCTTGGGTTCGAACATCTACAGTTTTATTTGAGTAGTTTCCTCCGGTTCTAAATAAACTGATACAATAGCGCGGACTCTACAGACTGTCTGTGTCTGAATAACCACACATGTATCGCGATGTCGACAACTTGTGATTGGTCTACTGGTGTGACGTGTACACTGTGTGGTGTTGTTAGCAGTGTTGTGATTGGTCTACTGGTGTGACGTGTACACTGTGTGGTGTGTTAGCAGTGTTGTGATTGGTCTACTGGTGTGACGTGTACACTGTGTGGTGTTGTTAGCAGTGTTGTGATTGGTGTACTAGTGTGACGTGTACACTGTGTGGTGCTGTTAGCAGTGTTGTGATTGGTGTACTAGTGTGACGTAGTATTTTGATCGCAGGAGCGATTTGCGTACTTTGTAATTGCATAATTAATTAACGGATAGTTTTTGGCAGCTAATATTTACAGGTTAGTTTTATCTTACCTTTATCTATCGGTATCTGCAAAAACCGAGAACAATTGGGATCGGCCTCTAACATATTCTGTACATATTCTGTCAAGTATACTCTGTATTTAATCTGGACTCCTTTGTATATGTTTTGTCAAGTGTGTTGTGTATAGAACGTGTTCCCAGTTGTATATGTTGTATTTATCCACATATTTTGCACAAATACAAGAGTGAACACACATACTACCACTCACGAACAATCGTCACGAACAATCTACAGGAGTCGTTGGACTGCCCTGCCCTCATCCCTCTCCTCCTATCCTCCTCCCTCCATCAGCATGTCAGCATCTCACGCTCTCACCGACTGCTGCGTTCATCAAATGAACTTTGTTTGCCCGGGTCTGTCTCACTGCAGCCATGGACACCATGCACTGCACTCACCACCAGCTTCCTTTTCTGGTTTTATGCTTTCATTTCTTTTTTATTCCTATAATTTATCCCGTTACGAAAGAAGAGTTGGAATGAAAATGAATCAAAGATCATGGCCGAGGACACGGAGGCCTAATCATACGCCTGTCTTCTCGACCTGTGACCCAAGCCCTCGTCTCAGACAGATATGATCACGTGATACGAGGAGGATTCATCTAGCTTAAGAATATCAATATAATCAGTCTTTGGCTTTGTGTATTAAAAATGAATGAAGTACGACCCTGGTGATGGCAGACATGCGATAAAAGCTCCTCATTAAGCGGAAAGTTAATGACTAAATCACACATCGCCGTCTGCTTTGAGTTCGAATCCCAGTTTAGTCAGTGGGCTACAATGCACTAAAAAGTCCAGGAATTTTAATTTCCAGCAACTCGGTGCTGTACCAAAATACACTCGATGATAAATGTGGGGTTTCTCTGACTGGTTGTTCTACCCGGGGTCGACTGGTGTTGCAGCCCCGCTACTGGCTCCCTTCACTTGTGTACAATGAGTTGCAACACGTGTGCTTGATGGTCTTGTAAAGCCTCCAACCTTGTGTTACCACTGGCACTGCAAGGTGCGGTGTTTGCCACCTGTGTAACCACGGAAATGCTCCAGCATTTCATGGATAATTAGCGGCAGCTTCCAAGTTTTTTTTCCAGTCTCACGTTTCCTAAGCAACAGAGAATTACAAACAAGGGGAAGATTGGGGAACAAGATCGCATGAAACACCTGAAACCCTGTTTTCTTCACCAACTTGTCTATAATTATGCGATGGCACTTTATTTCATTTCGCCATCAAAAAAATAAAATAAAACTCACGCAGATTCTGAAGACATGCACTTGGCCTGAGCTGTCAGACTGGTTCAAATGTAAACAAACATCTCAGATAAACACAACAAGCACAGTTAACATAAGGTATCCTCCACCGTTTACATTTTCATAGGGTCTTTGCTTTCTTTTTCTTTCTTCCGTGATTTTTTCCATATTTCTGCACTGGTATGACCTAACACGTCGTAAAAAGGTCAGAGGTTGTCTAACCAAGAGACATGGAAGGTGGTTCGTGGCGACCAGTGCCCATCCTCCTCCTTTGTCTAGATTTACCTCCACTTACATGTGATACCTGTTCCTGCAAAGCACCTGCTTGGTGCTGACTGACAATTTTTCAGCCACACGTCGAAGCGGGCCTTGAACCAAAGACCTCCTAATTCGAAAATAAAATTAACATCAAAAAGCCAGCCACAGGCTCTGCTACCTTCCACTGCACGCACGCGCACAAACATATTCGCCCTACAGTTCACGCACGTATTCCTTCTTCATTTCTTTCTTGAACTTATCTTTCAACGCTTGGTCGTTTATTTTTGTATCTTTTACTGTGTTTACTAAAATGAAGCGAGTTGTGTACCAAGCCCGCGGTGACGTGACCTACCCTTCAGCCCACGTGGCGTTTGACGTCAGGAGCTCACGTCACTCAAGATGGCAGTGCACGTGACAACCTCGCCGCTAGCTCCTCAACAAATCACTACCTTCCTGTCTGCCCAAGAATTTCCTGTGCGACTGGAAGAGCGCATGCGTAGAGAGTGAGGTTGTCAGCTCGCCCCGACTGACCTGATTGACTATCTCGTGTTGAAGTCCTCTTCTTGTCTGGCGAGCCACTCCATCTTGCTTAGCTAACATCCACCACACGTTCTATTCACACTCCGTACTTCACTCAGCAAATGATCGCCTTGTCGTCTCTTAGTCCTTCTCTCTCTCTTTCCCTGCCCCGTATTCTATTTGTCTCAAGATCCAAGTAAACTATGTTCTTGAGTCCCTGGGCTTGCACACAGATCACTTTTCCAGATACTATCTAACCCTGGATGGGGCAAGCGTAGATAACTCATCAAGTCAATGTGAAGCCGTAAGAGTGATCTGTTGGTGAGCCGAGTGCGTGGCGAGATGCGAGGGCGCGGAGAGGAGGAGGAGATGAAAGCCGGTGTAGAGCTTCTTGCCAAAACAGACTTGCACAGCCTCCAGGAGTCTCGGTCGTCAGGCGCCAATTTAGTGAAAATACTGACAGAGTGTAAGCCTGGACATACATTACATCCTAGTGTGGATCTTTCTAGAGGTTACAGACATCGTTACGCCTCGCTCCTGGGTGGACGACTGCTGAGTCACTGACTGCAGACAGTGCACCCCACCCCACACCCACCCCACACCCACGCCATGCCCACCCCTCTCTCTGATGTTTTCTCCTGTTTTGTCTCTCGCTAAACCCGAGCAAGTTGTTTCTCTAGCATTCAGTGTGTATACATTCCTCAGTCTTATTGACATATTTGCTGGTTTTGTTTACTGGCAACACCGCAGTATGAAGTGAGTATTGGCTGCAACATTCATTCTGTAGTTTGTTATGTTACGTCAGCGCCTGCTGGCTGTAGTCATGGTGTGACGTCACGATAATGACCTCGCATGCACGGACCTCATTCTCCCCTCAACACCAACAACCAGGTGTCTCGTCACACAGTATGCAAAGTATGCAGGAGACTGTATTGGTGTATTGTATGTAAGAACTTTTACAAGTCAACATGACATTCTACATAGTTAGACATTATTACACGATGTGTGTTACGTCACTGTTTCATAGTCTAACTGTGTTTTGTGTAAAATACCAGTCTAAACAGGTTCCAACCATCTTTCGAGCGAGGAATGTTTGGAAGGAAAGGAAAAGACTTTATTTACCCTAGAAAGTCGGCCTGTGACTAAGGGGGACCAGCACACACACACGCAGACACACAGCCGGCGCACACAGACACAACCAGCTCGCGCACACACACAGACACACGCACAGACACACAGCCGGCGCACGTGCAGACCAGTCTCGCTGGCTTTCGTGGACAACGCCTGCTTGTCTCCCCTGTACACACAGTTACCCCGCCTTAACGTGGGGCCGGTCCTCGCTAAACACCATTGTCAGGGGCAGACCACCCACGAGGCCGCCTGGCGGGGATGATGATCTGCTCAGTTCTCAGGTCACGCAACTAACTTTAACTTTGTCAAACATCATCCTCGGACTTTCACTGCTCCATCCTCACAAGATAACTCACTCCAGTGTACACAAGCTGCAGACTTCCAGCACTCATCCAACAAAGTACGACGATTAATTATTATTATTCTTATTAATGTCTGATTGTGTAGGATCGCATATGGAATGGGGTATACTCCGTATAGTATAACTTGTTTATGTCTGCTTGTGGCCGCCAGTGAGGGGCTTGTAGCACAGAGTAATGATGTCTATAAATGTAACAGACAGTTCAGTTTATGACTTTTATTTCCAGAGAAATAAGATCTTCATGTCTTTCCGATACTCACTGTCATCTGCTCGGAGTTGAGAAATAAATGCATGGTAATAAACTCAACCCACTCATTGGAAAAGACTTGTTACACTCGGGTAGGTCTTTAAATCCTACTTTCCATCACTTGGCACCTTACTTGCACGCGCATGTGTCAACTCGCGTGCGCTGGAATGTGAGGCGCGTGAAGTGCATGAGATAAACTGCTTGATTTACTGGTTATTAGATATTAATATCACTTACAATTCGGCCTGAGATAGAGCCGACTACATCGCCAGCAGCTAAAACAAATATAAAGGACCTCAAGAGGACGACAGAAAGCCCTGGAGGGGAGACAACCTGCCCCCCAGCCCCTGCTTGTGCTGGGTTGTGTAAGGGGTTACCGGGGGGGTCGCCGTTCCTTTGTTAGGCCACGCAGGCCAGATGTCTGATAATTTTCTGTCTGGCACCGCTGGCGTCATTCTACGAGACTTACTTTCCGATTATCTGCTTCAACCCGCATGATGAAAGAAATCGAGCAGGGTGAGGAAAGAAAGAACGAATGAATGGAAGAAAGGAATAAAAAAAAAGAAGAAAGAGTGAATGAAAAAGCAAAACTACGTAAGAATAGAAAAAAATGCACAAAAAACAAAGGAAGAAAGTGAAGAAAGAGATCAACTGACTGACAGACGGACCAAGACAGAGCCAGTGTCTATATTTGAGAGCAGTATAGACAGGGGCAACTAACTCCCTGACTTGGGAAGACACCAGACGTAAACAGCGGAACGACTTCGATTATCTCCCCCGTATCTCTTGGCAACAGGAGATATTTGTGAACACCCGACCTGTGAAGGCTGTAGAATGACAAAAGTAGCACCAGAAATACAAAGGTAATGTGACCAAAGTGTGGAGATAAATAACACAAGCTTCACATTAGTCATCGTAAGATGTTCAACTGCCTCCCACTGATCCACCGTGTTCTTTCTCTCTCTCCTGGATGTATACACATCCACTAGAGAGGAATACAAAACACTTTCAATCCTACTTTTTGCAGTGACATTTCATATTGTGACCTTTGACCGACCTCAAAGCACGAGACGAATGAAAGATATTCCAGAAAAGCAAACCACTGCCTCTTCTCTCCATCTATCACTCATTTCAAGAGATTCTATTTACATTTCTGTATGGGTTACAAAATACATTAATTCTTTTATAAACATGCTTGCTTACACTCCATTTTATGGAATGTTGTTTTGACAGTGTAACGTCCGCCATGTTTAAACTGACAGTTTATTTCTATTTGTATGTACACCTGACACTCAGTTATTTTAATTGTTTGACACACCTACAGTACCAGGGATGTCACAGTGTTTATTTAACCCAAGGTACTGTTTATTCCATTAGATGGTTTGAGAGGATGCGTGCGAGAGAGAATACAACTTGTGTGTGTGCGTGTGTGTGTGTGTATACGTGTGTGTGTGTGCGTGTGTGTGTGTACGTGTGTGTGTGTACGTGTGTACGTGTGTGTGTACGTGTGTACGTGTGTGTGTGTGACCTGCTCGTGTGCTCAGGGACATATTCTTCTTTCAATTTCCCCCTCCTTCTCTCTTCTTTGCTTCCTTCGCCTTATATCTCTCCCCCTCCCGTAATTTACATGACATTGACACGAAGAGTGGTGCGCTGTTGACAATCGACGTGGGTGATCTGCCCCTAGTTGCTGCAGCATCCCGCTAGGTGGAGGGGCTAGAAATTGGCCATCTCGAGACAACGCCGTCATTAGCACCGCGCCAAACCGCTTCCTGTCCTTCTTCACTCGTCAGCGCGGAGCAGAGAGAAGGATTGATTAAAGGACGAAAATTGCGAGCCAGGTCTGACCTGCGCCTCCATGGCACACACAGAGAGAGAGAGGCAGGATGAGGTGGGCGAGGGCCTCAGAAAGACAGAAGGAGGGGAACGGGGTGGCAAACATTTACTGGCTGGTAAATATTGGATAACTTCGACAAATTTTGCAGTCTTGCAGCGCTTAGTCGCTATAGGAGATAATATGACCAACGCTCTGTCTGCTGGCGAGGGCCGCGCTTTTATTGAACTTGTCTCCCCGGACCTTTCAGCCGTCAGATGGCAGCACGTTCAGACACTTTTATTGAGGGAGAGAGAGAGGAAGCGAGTGAGTGTGAGAGAACGAAAACGTGAGAAAGAGGGATGAAGAGAGGAGAAAAGTGAGGGACAGATCGACAAAAGTGAATATTGTACAGCCACGTAGTAAGAAGTGTATTGTGACAACACAATATTGTTAGACACCTGTCTTCCTCTGTGCCTCCATTACTTACAGTTAGCATGTTAATTATGGACAATGGTGTTAGTGTTAGTCATGCACCTGTAGTGTGTTAGTATGTGTTAGTCACGCACCTGTAGAGTGTTAGCATGCTAGTCACGCACCTGTAGAGTGTTAGTATGCTAGTCACGACCTGTAGTGTGTTAGTATGTGAGTCGTGAACTCTGTAGAGCAGTTGAAGGTGTGTCCGCGGATGTTTCTACAAGATTAGCATAAGATTCGTGCCGCGCGCTCAAAGGCGACTCTCGAGTGAAGAGACACCCCCGACTCTTGTAAAAAGATCCCCCAGTGCGTCACAATCTGCCAATCCCATCGCCCCACACCAGCAGGCATGCGCACAAGCTGAAAAGCTGAATGGCCTTCTTCTCTCTCGCCATTTCAGGTCTTACACGATTCGGTTTTCTCCTTCGTCCCTGTCTTAAAAATTGAATTGACTTCATTTTTTAAGTTGAATAGAAAAGCGAGCCGTTAGGGTTTCCCTCCAAGGGAGTTTAAATCCGGGCTCGCACTTCCGGAAGTGAAAAGCAACCGACGTGACGTCATCTGCGCAGCCTGCGAATTCCTCGGGAAATTGACAGACAGAGGAGCGAAACTCTCCTTCCTTTCATTTAAAACTAAAGAAAAACATGGAGATGAAATCCGAGTATGTTATGCGACTGATGTGTGTCAGGTTGACAAATCTCAACCTGGGGGGCCTGCAACTACCAGGGCTGAAGGGAGAAGGTTGAGCAGTCACGTTGTGATTGTGATGAGAATTCGTGTGTCTGTCTGTGTGTGTGCGCGTGTGTTCGTGTGTGTTCGTGTGTTGATAGAGAGTGTGTACAACAACAGATGTAATGTGTGTGAATGCGTTTTAACGTGAGAGTTCACGAAAGTGTCTATTTATATATCAGATTGAGTATGCCGGTGTGTGTGTTTCTGTTTATTTTTAGAAAATCAATATCTACTTAATTTATCTAATTAACATCTACTTGTCCACAGGCCCTGTCTGTGGCCCAGAGTTTATCGATACTTCTACTGATGTTTACAGATTAAAACTTATTGACTTCCTGGCAACTGCACTTTTCAGGAAAAGAAATGTTTTGTAACCGCCACTCGTCATCCACTTGTTACAGTCTGCTTCTTGCAAGGTCAAGGTGATTCAGTCACTTGATGGGTCAGTCTGTATCCCTCCCACTCTCTCCTGCTGACAGCGGAGTCTTCCATGACCAATCCCACAATTCCTCTCTGCAAGTTCCCGACAGGCAGCGACTGGGGCAGGAAAGCTAATTCCGGAGCGAAGTAGAGGGAGATCCGGCCAGACCAGCCTCAGCGGGGGGGAGGGATGAGTGGGGAGAGGTCCTCTTACTCCCTCCCTCTCCTCTTCCTCCCTCCAGAAGCAATTCTGTATCAATGATCCGTTTGTTCAATTAGAGCGGCGGAAAATAGCAGACTTTAAGACAGGCTTCTTTGGGCCATCAGTCAGCCTTAATGCTGTTAGCTTTGGCTGCGAGGACGAGAGCCGCCTACGTCACAAGCAGGATCTCGTCACAATCTCGTGTGACTCCCCGGAGTCCGAGATGCGTCTGCGGTGTGCGCAGCGAGCTTGAGGAGGAACAAGCACAGGGACAACGGTGGGAGGAGGATGATACATGGGAACAGCCAGAGAGAGGCTGATACTGAAATGATAGTAATGATAGTGACGGTAATTGTAGTGATTGTGAAGACAGAAGAAATAAATAACTAAAAACGCAAGGACAAGCAAAAAATGAGTAAACACACACACAGACAGGGGACACAAGAAACGATAAATGTGCAAGACAAGCGCGCTTGCTGTAAAACAAATGAGTTTGCCTGAAATTTAGAAAAGAGTTTGGAGAGGTAAACAAAAATGTTGAGGAAAAAAGAAAGAGTGGACAATGATGGAGAGGCACTCTGCGAACGAGAGCGAGGAGCTGAATCCTGGACAGTGAGTGCAGCTCACCCACCAGTCGCATGTGTTGTGCACATGACAGATAAACTATCACACGTGTCATATAAGCTCGGGGTTAAACAAACAATATTACAAAAATCTCAATTTATTCTTTATCTCGAGTGGCGATATCTTGGCAGTCCAATTAGCAGATAGGCTTCCCAGTGAGAGAATTAATTAGTCTGTCATTGTTCTTCTATCCTCGCCCACTATCATATTCTGTCACGTGGCGGGTAATTAGCACGTGGCTGCGCGAGACAAGAGTCAACACAAACATTATTACTAAAGGGCGAAGTAAGGACATCATCAGGCAGACATGATGTTTCTAAGACTGCAGTGTGGAGCCATGTATCTTTGTTTTATCATCAACACTATCATCGTCACCATCGCCACAGCCACACGTGTCCTTATCGTTGTAACCCTTGTCTGGACATTGCAGCTGTCATCTTTGAAGCCACAGTTATCACAACAACATCAGTTTAAATGTGAAGACCCCCAGCACCACTCCATCAACTACAAAAAAACAACAACCCTTGAACTATGAACCTCTCCGTCCCTATTATTGCTATCATCATCATCAAAGACGAAAACGAGGCTAAGCGCAAAGTAAAATGCGAGGTCCCATTAAAAAAATGTTCGATCTTCGCCATATATTAGTTTTATGTGAAGTGTGCTTCAAATGCACATTTTTTACAGGATGTGTCTGGCACAAACTTTTCTAGAAATGTCTTGTTTACTAGGGCCAGCAAGGTTACTGAGTACAGAGGTATGTGGAATGAAAAATCAGAACTTACAAAAAAGTACAGAATAAGCAGCTTCTTAAACACCTAAGCAGGAAAAAAAACAAAACTAAAGAAATATGGAACAGAGGCTCTAGGACATAAGCACAGAATACAAAATAACCACACATAAAACACAAACAAAAACACAAACAAACACAATACATTCACCACACACATGAGGAGACCGTGAAAAGTGTCGGGTCAATAAACACATCACTCAGGTCAGAATTCTTCGCACATCCGGGACACGCCGATGCCAGTCCACAATGGGGAAAGAGGGGATTTTTTCCCTCTATTACCGCTGCGCCCAATGAAACGTCAGGACGAGTCTCCCGAGTGGAGCAAGGAGCCCTCTGCCGACAGTTGTCATTAATGATGGGCCGATAACGCCCTTCATAATCCCATCTTGCAAGAACTAGAAACAAAAATAAATCCAGAAGATAATTTTTCCACGAGGTCTGAACTCTTATGACTGACTGCCACATTTCCTCCATCCTCAATACATCAAAGTCGAAACGAGTGCAGGTCCGTGACAACAACAGAAAAATTCAAATAAAAATAATTGAAGACGTTCGCAGTGCACTGAACAGTTGTCCTTCTGTGGGCCACTTCCTTAATCTGTGCGACAGTCCTTCGTGCTGTGCACGTGTGTGTGTGTGTGTGAGAGAGAGTGAGAGAGAGAACGCGCTCCAATCTGTGTGCATCCGCCCTTAGTCTTTGGCACTATTTCCAGATTTAACCATCGCAGGCTCAAGAGCAGGCACGTGCATCCAGCTGTCCGGCCACACAGGCCGGGACCTGTGCACACACGTCAGGCACTCACTCCAGACATGCGCACTGCAGGCTATCTCCCAGTCCGGGAATGCGGCGAAGTGTAACGATCATTTTATCCCGTTTAATGTCCGCTTAGGAAGGACAACTCTTAACTTCCGCCAGAAAGATGACCGCACGTAAGCTAGAAATGGACAGGGAATAGTTTCCGTCCTATCGGCATTGCGAGCGCAGCGCCCCCTGGTAATGCGGGCTGAGCCTCCTAGTGATGGGTCTCAGCTGCTGGACTATAAACAAACACAGACACATTAGTTCCTCCTGCTTCAGTCCCCTTTATCCGTCTGCAATGCCTGAGGAGTGCAGCCCACCCCACCCCGACACCTTCCCGCCCACGTCCCTGTTCACTCTTTTCTCCTAATTTATAGTAAGTATTGACTTCGGGCATCTCTCGGGTCTTCTAGTGGACTCTGTTTACAGCTTATGTCACTGATATAAGTAGCTGCCACTACAGAGACTTCATCGCCAAAGTGGAAAGAGTAACTAGAGGTCAAGGGTCATTACAGTCGTCATGTCAAAACAAGGACATCAACAGGTTCTCCTCTAAGGGTTTTGTTAAAGTCGACAAGAGCATGGCAAGTAAAGGATCTGTGTACATCAGTAGTACTCGAGTACACTGGGGCTACCCACTGTTGTCGCCACCCGTTTATAGCTGGTGGCGAGCGGTGAAGCACGTGTCACGCTGCAGCTGGGATCACATACCTCGTGTTCGGATCTCGTTTGGCCACACTGCTTTTTTCTCTCTCTCTGCATGTGACATTTGTTTACAGGTCTGGCTGCCTGGCGTGTTATTCACCTGACTTTCTAGTTTGGAGTCAAACCCAATTACCACAACTTGCCACAGCTAGCCACTCTTGCTAACTTCTCTTAGCAATTAAATTAAATTAGGGTCATTCATTTGAGCCAAATCTCAGGAATTTTAAGTATTTACTCAGTTAGGTATACGTAGACTTGTTCATCTGTTATCTATCAGCGGTGTGCTATCTACCGGCTTTTATTTTCTTACTTTTTGTTTCCCTCTGTCTCTTCTTTTTTGTTCCAGGGTGCACCCTCAGGCAGCAAGTTCGATTCTCTCTATTTTTTTTTTTTTTGCGATTCCGTCTCGAGTTTCAGAGCAAGTCCAGCACTGTGGTTACTGTGGCAGTAAAGCTTGTCAGTCAGTGCAGTTGCTGGTCGTGGGTAGCAGGCCGCCATCATCAAGAGCAGGGGGCAAGTTTCTAAACGGCGAGAGAGAGATGAAGAGATTTGGTTTGGAGCCGGGTCAAGAGAATGAAGGCAGGGTCGATGTTTTTTTTCGATGTCTTGTTTTTCTCAAGTCCCCCAGACAACAGCAAAAAACGCCAGGCAGGAGGAGACTTAGGCTACGGTGAGCTATAGAGGGCTACAGAGGGCTACAGAGGGCTACAGAGGGCAAAAGCCAATTTCCTCCCCATGGACTTCTGTCAGCTCCGTGTCTTGACGAGGGCAAGTGGCATGGAGGACTTAGAAGTGACGTCCATACAGACTGATCAGCTTCAGAAGTACTATGTCATTGACCTCTGACCTTTCTCAAGGAGTATGTCTGAACTTCTGACAGTGAATTAAAAAATGCTAATTACACAATACAGTTTCATGCTGAATCTTGAAGATCAAACAAGCCACCATCTTTAATCATCACCGCTACACTCTTTGAGGTCCTGATTGTAATTCCTTATAATACTCAGCTGATCACGTGCAGCTATAAATAGCAGCGTGTGCGAGCCCAGGTGTGTCCATGCGTTAAGTCAGGTGAACAACAGGAGTTGAAGGAAGTACAGGTGATGCGCTGTCTGTGATGGTGTTGCTCCCATGTCGGGGAAGAAGCTTTGAAACTGTGAGCCGCTTTTTGTGCCAACGGCAGCAGTTTGAATGCCGCCCGGCAGGTGGCGCAGCTTGGCTGTGAGAGATAAGACCCTCCTCCACTTTCTGTGGCGCTACAACACAGGCTGGAACCTTGCCGGCTTGGAACACGAGCCATTTAGAGAACAGCACGTGTTCACACGATACAGTGAACATTGTGTCCTCAGTGTGTACGGCGTGTACACAGCGTGTAGTGTATGTGTAGTCTGTACAGACTGTGTACTACCATGTGTACAGTGTATGTACAGGTGTGCGGCTGTCACAGATAATTGCGGACAGTTTACTACAGCTGCTCATGGTGTGCAGTGCAATATACACAAGCACTTACCTCAGTATCAAGCAATATATTCAGAGGGACTAAGTGTGTAATGTCGTGAGTTCATCAGTTGTTGTTGTGTGTGAAAATAATGTACCACAGCCTGTGTCGGAAACAATGTTTAAACAATGTTTCCTCCCTGTCACCCTGAAAAAACCCAAATCACGCGAAGCCCACAGCCTACCAGTGAGACCGGCCTGTCCAGCCAGCCCCACAAACAGGGGCCTGAGGCAGGGCGAGGGATTGCCTACTGAAGACTGCTGCTGAAGCCTTGGTCACGACCAGAAGTCATGAAGTCTTCACCTTGTCACAAATATTGTCCTATCACCTGTAGGGAGAGATCAGTCAATTCTCCGATCACATTGACCCTGGCACAGAGTGCCGATCACTTTGCCAATGTCCATCACACCCTGTGCAAGCTACCCTCCTAATGACGGTTAGACGGGTGTGCACCTCGCCGACACAGGAACATCTTGCAAATGATGATGACACATGGTGTGGATCGCATTGCTGATGGCGTCCGCACTGAAACCACCGCTGACCTCTGTAGCGGCAACAAGACGACAGAGAGGTAAAAGAAAAAACAAAATGAGTCAAAGAACAGAATGTAGGAAGAAAGTACAGCGAGAGGTGAAGGAGGGGACATAACTGGGTGTGTGAGGCTGAGATTGTTTGGCAACTGTCGTATGGAGGGGAGAGAAGCGACATGCAATAACCAGGGGGAGGCCGCGGTTTGCGCGCCACGCACGTGATTAATCGAGCCGCATGGACGTTTGACAGGTGTGATTTTTGTATCGAATGACCGAGGCGGGCTGCCAAGACTAAAACCTTTTACGTGTCTAAGCGAGCGTTCCATGTCGGCACTCGACAAAGCATCCATCAGGGTCGACACCGAAACAAGTCTCGCAAATAAAAAAAGTAAATTATGGTGAGATACAGTAGCACAATCTCAGCATATTGTTTACAATACTGTACTGACCCTGTGCTAACGATACATATCGTTTTTAAACCACCCTTTTCGCACAAATTAAATCTGAGCAAGGGGGGATGTGTAGAGAGATCTGTAACTCTCCTTCCCAAAGTAGCCGACGCTGGAGAAACTAAATTTTTTAGTAGTTCATTTCTTTTTCTAGTCATATCTAACGGTACCTGTTTAACCTGTCTCCTTGTCCTCAGCCCCTGTATACTCAGCATGTCAATCAAGATCGACAACCGCTGATTCGGGTATAAGAATACAAGGGGAGAGAACATACATTCTTGAAACCAAGACAGCGTGTGCTCAGGAAGTAGCCGACGGGGACCAATCAGAAGCCGAGGACTAATCACAAGGTTGACACGTAGGCCGTGCAGTCGAGGCAATCTTTAACAGTCCCTCCGGCTTGCTCGATCAAAGAGCTTTTTCTACTTGCCTCCACCTTGGGCTGTGTCGTGGTCTCAAAAGAGTGGTTATTTTTCTAACCTTCAATTACGTAGCCTTATGGTGGTACCCACAGTGTGAACACGCATGTACAATATCTCTTTCGATCTTTTTGGAAAAAATGCACAAATATGAACATGTTCAGTACCGGCACAAACAGATTCATATATACATACAAGAAAATAGACTCAAACAGGTAAACAAGCACACGTAAACACATATTCCAACAGGCTATTGAAATCAAAAGTCTAGTACTTTGAAGTGCAGGTGGTCTTGCAGCAGGTGTGAGTTTGTAGAAATGAGACAAACTGTGTGGTGTTCACTTTATTCATCTGTAATACATCCATCGTTCCACTCCGCCTGGAAACTCCCCAGGTAACCTGCCGGTCCCAAGTCCTGATGAAAGAGGGTTTGGGGGGCTAGCACCCTCACCCTGTGAAACAACCCTTCTACAGAAACCGCAAAGGCCAACAAAAGCACAATGAGAGCCTGGACAGGAAGATCCCTCCAACAGGGCCTCGGACACGTGTTGGCCAAACCCTGGGGAAGTCAGCTCACCGACCCATCTTCTCACGGCGAAGACATGGACAATCTAGCAAATTTTGAACCGTAGTGGCTTACAGAGCTTTGGCCGGCATTCAGAAAAACATTGCAATATTCCAGACTTTTAAAAGGATGAGTCATTCATAAACAGAAAAAGTGTTGAGCAATTGTCGAAAGGAAAAACAGAGAAGCCAACTTTTCCTCCCCGCCCCCATCTCTTTCCTTGTCTTCTGCCTCATCTTCTATCAACATCAATATTTGTCACTTGTTTTGTTTTTCGTCAGCGCGTTTCCCCCAACCGTTGGCCGCCATGTTGCCCGCTCTCTGCCTCCCTGTGCATCTATTTTATTTCTGCAAGGCAGGTCTGTCTGCGGGCCTGTGCAGATAGACATCGCGCGTGCCCAATTAACGCATTTCTCCCTGATTAGCTTGATCTCGCGGCCACAGCGACGCCCCCTGGCGGTGCGAGGAGGCAGGGTTCTCTGCCCTAGAGTTCCACTCGATCGCTTGACAAATTTGGCTGCTTCTGCTCAACTTAGTTTGTCTCTGACCCATTTCTTCACCTTCCTTGACCGTCCTTTTCTCTATTTTGTTTGGCGAGTATTTTTTCTCCCAATCAGCTTTCAACTACTCAGCACAAGGCGGAGGCAGACTGGACCCAGGACCCATCCACTGTTGCCCCGCGCCGCCCCTGTTCAGCCCCCACAGACTAAAGAATGTTTTTAAATGGAGAAATAAAGTGTTCATCTGTATCACTCATGACCTTGCTCGCAACTGTGAGTGTGTGGGGAGTACATAGAGAGGAGACATTGACAAACACATATAAACAGATATAACATTTCTATAAAAGCCTTCATTATTTTGATGTTGAGAGACAGAGAATATTATTCAATTACAGTCTCATTATTGTCTTGATTGAGAAAAACATAGAAGATAATACCATCGCAATAACAGTATCGTAATTTTGTTGATTTGGAGAAACAGAAAACAGAAATAACATAAAGTCTCTTTATTTTTATATTCAGAGAACAGAAGAAACATTTTAGCAATATTCTCATTTTTTTGTAGATTTGCACCAAAAAACAAAACAGAAAACAAAAAAAAAAAACAAACAAAAACAAATATAAGCTTCTTTATATCCTCAGATTACTTGTCCAACACTGTCCTCTCGTCTTTTATCCTCTTTGTCCTGAATTTTTCTTTGTTTCTTGTTTTCCCTTATCTTCTTTGTGGACACTTTTTATTAAATGTCTTTTTGTAGTTTTCAATTTTTATTTCAACACTTTTGACCTAAAAATTCCTTCTTTTAAAAAGAATCTTTAAAACTCATTACTTTTTTCTCCTCTTGGGTTTTCTTTCATCACTGGCTTCTATTTTGGTCGACATAGGTGTTTTTGCACACCTCCCACATTTTTGTTTATTATTGAACGAAAGGAATCGAGGACATTACAAGCAATGTCTCACGTGCTCACAAAATTACCTTTTCTTGCGAGGCACTCTGATTGTCAAAGGAAGGAATGAAAGCTGAAACTCTAACCACATTTCTGGTTTTTTTTAGAAGAATGCAAAAATGAGAACAACACGAAGACAACTAGCAAGCCTTTGACATCCTCTTGCTTGCGCGAGCATCGAGAAGGAAAGAGATTTATGACACGACTGCGACACCATCCTTGTGGTCAAGTGAGCCACGTGGACTGCCACCAGTCGATACTCTTCAATTAAACAGGAAAGAAAAAGTTGCACAATCCTGCTTGTCATTCTCCGCCACCTCCCCACCTGTCAATCGTTTAGCCTCCCTCCCTGCTTGAACGTGTGACGTATCGTGTGGACATTGGTGACCCGAGTGCATGCGCGCACGCGTAGAAATCAGACGATATCACGCATGCGCGAACACATACACAGGCGGAAAAAGCGAAACAACAATCTACATGATTCTTGTTTTTTCTGTTTGCTATCCCTTTCTATCTTAAGAGGAAAAGCTCCATAGCAGAAAATTGTATTACTGCTGAAGTTTGTGGAGGATAATGGCGCTTGAAACCTAATCAAGTCCGCGCTGTTTGTCCAGCCCTCCCCCCGACAATAAAACAAAATGGCCGGGGTGATCTCCTCCATTATGACTCAGTCAAAGGCTACATTTATTAGGGGTATGTTACTCTGGAAAATGTTTATTTTTGAAGTTTATTTTCTCAGTTGTAGGAGGTTGTTGCCAGGTCTGACCGGACAAATACGCAGAGTAAATTGCGACGAAAAGTAAACATGAACAAAGTCGGGAATCGAGAAAGTACTGATAGCTGACAGGAGAGAGAGAGAAGATGGGCGAGACCGGGAGGAGAAGCAAAGAGGAAGAGAAGGACCGAGCTTCATTCGAAACTTCGTGCCCCTCCGTTGCCGAGTAGGAGCTGTCAACCTGTCAGGTTAAGGAAGGAACAGCAAGACAAAAAGTGTTTTGCAATGTCGCTTCACAAACGCGAATAAACTTCACTGGAATGAAGGGACATCCAAAACTCACAATAAAAACCGCAACTAGAAAAAAATAGTGACAGAAAACATGCCGGTAACCCGGATAAAGTAAATGAATGATGATGATTATGATGATTATGATGATAATGAAAAACAGCTTGTAAATAATAATGGAACTACGGCCACCATCACCACCATGGTCAGTCCACCACTACCACAACCATCATCATCAGCATAACCACCACGACCACCGTGGCACAACGACCCACCCCATGGTGTCTGTGTAGCCGATGACCACATCGATTGCTGTCGTCGACGTTTGTCATCGTCTGGTGGCGGTGGCGCGTGCCTGACGTTGGCGACAGCGTGTCGTGTGGCACTGATCCCGCTACATGCAGCACGTCCACGGCACTGACAGCCGGCCGGCCACTCCATCACCCGAGACTTAGGCCTGCCACACTGGCGGAGTCCCCGACCAGACCGTCTGCCACCCGAGGTCAGGGCGGGTCGCCTCCTGTCATTAGTCTGTGGGCTTACACGCTCCATTAGCTCGTCTAATGCTCTCTCGTGCCCCGCCTCCCAACACAACTCTCTCTCTCTCCTTCCAGACCCACCATCTCAGTCTCGCCACCACTTCCGAGTGGATACCCTTTTCTGTGCGAGGGTATATTTTAGCCATCCATTCAGAATGAGTGACACTGCATGTGCACATGTTGACAATGGGGGGAAGAGAGAAAGAGACAGAGGAAGACAGATAACGCAGAGAGACAGAGAAGTGGGAGGGAACTAAGAACACAGCACGTGAAGCAGACGGCTCTCTAAACAGGTGTCTGCACAATAAAAACAGTGTGTCTCAGACGAGATGTGAACACGGTCGCTACTAGTTCTAGTAACAAGTGTGTTACAAGAAGGGAATGTTTCAGTGCTCTTATATTCCCCATACGTGCAAGGGAATTAAACTGAATGTTCAGTGCAACTGTTCTTACCGACTGACCAGCTTGTGACAGTCACGTGGCTCAACCATCTTTCATTCACACGAAGTCCTGTGGCTGTTGTTAGTTCACCGATGTACGTCTGTGTCACTGGACATTACTGTTCATTAATATTTATCTAACTCACATTATCGCTAAATGAAGATAACAGTCAATGTGTTTCCCTTCTCGCCATTTCTGACTGTCCGCTGTGGCAACAGCTGGTAAGATGATCTTCAAATTCCGATATCAACATTTTATTATTCCCATCTCCCTGATGGAGGCCGGCAATGGTTCTGATAATATGTTTTAATAATGTGTGCAAGCTAATCTCTGTGTGTGCAAAGAGAGTGCAGGAGGGAGGGAGAGAAAGAGCGCACAAGAGAAGCAAGGGGAGATTACTGCCAGAGGTCGGAGGATGAAAGCCATGTTGTAATCCTCCAAAGTGCGTAATCAGCGTTTCAGCCATTGTAACCCGAGGGAACAAAGGGAGTTAATCGTCCTTTAATTTTTTTCTGCCCGGAAGTGAGCTTGGCCCGGCACGACACAGTGACAGGCTAATGACAGAGCTGCTGTCAGTGTCGTCCCCCTGCCCAGCACCACAGTGACGTCACATTACCTTTGACCGCGAGTAACGCTTGAGTGTTACAGAAGCAGCTCATCACACCCTCATTACGGTACGACCTCAGTCTCCGTAGCTTTTCTTCCTTCAAAGCCAAAGTTTCCACTGACTTTAAATGAGGTAGTTAAGGAGCACGGGGAAGGATGCACAAGACCATACCGAGGAAAATGACAACGAAAAAAAAAAGGTTGACTTGCGCAGGTTGAAAGAGCTGACGACGAAAAAAAAAAAACAGATGCAAGGGCTCAACAACTTTTTCAGAAGAGAAAAAGAAGAAAGGGGGTTGCTTTTTTTTTCTTTTTGTTGAAAATTTTCCTTGGCGTGAGGGATACAAGCATCACTGGATCTTTTCATCTCGCAGCCTCAGGTTTCCACCATCTTGTCGTTTCGGATGTTGAAGCGGTCTGGCTTTAAAGGGAGGTAATTATCGGTACTCGACATCTTTTGCACAAGAGGCAGCGAGCATTCCGCGAGACGATTCAATTGTCAGAAGTGATCAGGTGTGTGAGGGCCAGGGAGCAGTGTGTGTGTGTGAGTGTGTGCGTGTTTGGTAGAGGATATACTTGGTGGACATGTGACTGATTTCTCGCATTTCTTATTTGTCCTCCATGACTAACAGCAGTTACGTTCTCTTGCTTTCTTGTGATGCACGATGTTGTGACCGGAGCTACCTTACCAAACATCAAAGGCGCTCAGTGTACACAACTTTCTGCTGATGCACGTGCCGCGCCACCTACACGCAAGGTTCTGGCGATGTTGTACACGTTGCCTCCTGTTTCCTCGCCTCACACTTGCCAGGAAAATGAAGAAATTAGCAGACACCACAGACGGGTAGAGTGGGTGTTAACATTATTACATACATTCAGTGCAATGGGGAGCGGAGGGAGCGGGGTGGGGTGGGGTGGGGTGGGCCACAGGTAATAATGGCGCCCACTGTCAGACCATCCATGCAAAGTTTTTATTACACTGACTGCAAACAAACTGCGTAGTTAACCTTTGACCCTGTCTTGAAATGAAGGAATACGGTTGTGAATGGCCATCTCAGTGGATGAAATTAAATTCCAGCTGTTGACACTGCTGACTTCATTTCCTGCCAGTGGGAACAGGAAGCATAAACGTGGTCACCACATGTCAACCAGGAACATAAAATAACCTTTCTAAACACATAAACAACACAAATAATTTAAATAAGATTTCCGACACACGTGTTGTTGGTGCATGCGCATTAGAACACATTCCACCACCATGATATTTAAAAATATTGTCTGCCTGTAGCGGGAACGGATTTATTATTTTGTTATTGTGACTACACTTCATGATTTTACAGCAGCTTGTGGTCAACATTCACATGATTACCTCCATCACAGCTATCATCACTGCACCTGTGCAAGGATATCAACAAACAACATGAAATCACTCAGGCGTAAAATTTTAATTTCTCCGAGCGGCATGAAAGCACTCCAGTACTTTATTCTTTTATCCTGCCTAAGAAAATCTGTCTTTTCAAAGTAGAAATCACCTGTTGATTCCAACCTGACAACATTTTTAGTGCTTTAATTGCGAAAATAGAAACAGAAATGTACTTTTTCCGCTCCCGACAGTCTTCGTGTTCCTTTGACATCAAATTATTTAGTTTGTAATGTTGGTTTTCATTTTTATTATACCATGGCCCAAGTGGTTTGCCAATAAACGACCCCTGAACCCAACAAGTGCCGCCTCCTTGTGAGGCTCAAGTACCCTCCAGTGTCATGTCAGTCGCTGTTTGCTTTGTCCCTGTCCTGTTTGTCCAAAACGGTTTTTTCGGTTCAGGAACTCCGGAAAATCGTTGAAGCGCGTTGTTATCAGCACATCAGTGAAATCGCTGTGATATTAGCTTCATTGTCAGAAACATTCGCAAACATAACCACATGAACCAGACCAGGTCACGATGTTTGAATTGGTGGTACTAGGGGAAGGAGTGACGAGGCGAGACCACGTGATCCAAACAGGAGCACAGGATGAAGGGTTCAACCCCGGGTACGAAAGACTAGTGTCGCTGATTTTCTCCTGCGCCCCGGAGCTTGTCTAAACTTTGCACCCGAGTGTAGAACTTGTGGAGAGACTTTCCGAGCTCGGCACCGGCCTGAAGGAGTGTGTACCCGCCAACCCATCTTCATCACGAGCGCTTTGGAGTATGTTGCTGACGTAGTTACGGCTGCTGATTGCTATTTATAGAGATGTCGGCCTCGTGACGTGATCACAGGGAAGTGGGTGTAACCAGACTCCACACCACCATCTGCCGACACAGCTCCCGCTCGCCACAGGGGGGTATCTTGATGTGCACACCTCCCAATGAGCCACACACCGACACCGACACACACACACCGACACCGACACACACACACACCGACACACACACACATACACACGCCGACACACACACCGACACATTCTTCACAACTTTCTTGCCTTCAGTGAGGGTCACATAATTCTGAGATCTCTTTTCAAGAACAGATAACTTTCGAGACCTATTTTGAGACCGTTATGGTCACGTGATATCAGTCATAAAAATGTGGTTACAGGATTTTGAAATGTTTTCATCTGAATGATTTTTCGTGAAAATTGCTTTGCGCTGTTGATGGTGTTAAAAAACACAAATCTTGTGAGTCTGTGGGAGGATTTCTGGGCTCCTTTGTCCTGGTAACCCAGTGACGTCACTGTTGTACAAATAAAGGCCGAGGACGAGTGTTCACATTAGACAGGAAACGGACACTAAAATGAACACAAAGCGGGACAGGAAGTGTCCTACGTGAATTTTACCTTTTACATGCCGGTAACTCTTTCTCCTCCTCTCTAATGGCCGACGACTTCAAACGTCGACCAACGATCGCCTCCCTCACGATGAGAGACTTGTAAGACAGAAGTAGGTAGCATCTTGTATTCTTGTATGTGTGTGTGCGTTTGTGGGGTCGGTGGTGGAAATCAAAGCATTAGTTTTTTTTTAAAAAATAACCTTGGCATAAAAAACACTGACAAGAGTTTAATCAAGATTCTGTAGGCAAAGGAAAATATATCAGAAGACAGAGAGATGAGGGTAAGGAAGAAGAAAGGACAATTTCCTCAAGTAATATTCAATTTTATAATCCAACCTAACATCGTTAACTCTCTCTTGATCTCTCCTTCTCTCTCTCTCACTCACACAAACACATGCGCGCGCAGATGGTGACGTCTTTATAGTACGAGGGTCTGCTGGCGGCAGTGTAGCATGAAAAGATATTGCACGGTGCTTGACAACTCTAACGCTCAAGCGTAAAGAAAACGGAGTGGCCTTTTCTTGGCAGGTAATGAGACGATTAAACGAATAATGGGTTTCGTGGAGTTCTGCCCCTTCTGTGTTTGCCGCGCGGAGCACAATTAACATTAATCTCGCGAGAGCTCGAGAAACTGCGAGACGTTAGCAGGTCTCGCGAAACCACCGCACGAGGGAGGGTGCGCAAAGAGCGAATCCACGCGGCCAGCAAAAATGAAGAATATTTTCTTGTTTTGAACTGTGAGATCGAAGATAAAACATAGTTCACACCAGTTCATTCTTCCCTCCTGTTAACGGCTCTATTCGTCTCTCTGTCAACTCCAGGCACCGCCTGCTTCTGTTCCTCCACTAGCATCTGCTTTTCGTTTGTCCTTATTACTGGCCTCAAAAACGTGATGACGAAGTGAGGAACTTGTTTGTAGTTACTGTCCCTAAAAGGCTTGAAGAAAAATGTTTGTTGTTACAAATGATAATGGAGTAAAAATATTTTTTCCTACGTGAAGATTTTTCAAACTACAAAGATGGATTGCCTCGTCACAAGTTGCTTTCTTGTTTATTAATTTATAGAATTTGTTTTAGTTTATTTGTGATTTGTTTGTCTTTTTGTTTACTTTAATTGCTGTGTTATTTATGTTACATTCTCACTGGGCATGTTCAGATGGAGACACACACTGGGTGAGGAGGCAGGAGGACAGGGAGCAGCCATTGTAGCCACAGTTGCTATCTAATCTGTGTAACACAGCCTCCCTTATCTCTCTCTCCACGTTACAGACTCACAGCCACGTGTGTGGTTCCTGCACGCGCGTGATGTGCGTGTGTGTCACGTCACCGTCCCACAGCCCACACAGTCACACGCACTGCGATGTCACGTCTCTGTCTCGCTGCTGGAGGGCTTGCTTCTCTTTCTCTCCTTCTTTCCTCCCTTCAAAACTCCTCGCTGCTGTCCTCTTCCTTCTCTCTTTCTGTTGTAGAGGCTCTGTGCCTGCTGGCAGCCGACAAGCCGCAGGTACTCGTCACGATGCTGTCTGGGTACCTGGGTACCTGCAGTACCCCGACACTCAATTTTCCAACTGTCAACGTTGCATGCTTTGCTTTCACCGACATTTAGTTCGTCGATTATGATGCTCAGGAGTTCGGTGTCCGTCTGTCCAGTGATCCATGGCGGCTTACATGAGTTAAGTAGCAACAAGATGGCTTCAGGATGTCACAAGGTCTACCCGGGAGGTTTAGGTCAAGGGTGGGGATGAGTTGGCAAATAAATGAGAGAGGGGAAGAGGAGATTGCGAAATCATTGGACGTTTAAAAGAAAACCAGACTTTGGCGCTCAGATACAAGGCTAACCAGGGTTGTTCATCTGTTCATCTGTTCCTCTGTTTCACGGCACCAAGGCCTAACAGGGGAGATAACATTAAGACGCGGCGCCACTCTCGGTCTGGCTGTAGGGGTCAGGGGAGAAGACACCTCGCGGCTCTGAGAGGCGAAGATGAGCCCGACAAAGGAAAATGCAAGCATCCCGCGATGACGACGGACGATAAGGAACGAGCAAGCTGTCGAGAGCTGTTTGCTTTGCCATGGCACAGCGCGCGCTCTGGGAGTTGCGGCCCCTTCTGGGGGTCGCACAGTGCTGCCGCCTATGTCGACGTTGCCGCTGACGAGTTCTTCGATTATTGCTACATTTGACTATAGACAAAGATTGCTAATATCATGGTTTCCACGGTTAGAGATGGAACCGGCCTTTAACAACTGGTTGAGCTTTCATGTTTGGAAGATAGAGAGAGAGGTACACAGAGAGGTATATATATATAGAGAGAAGAAAACCCCTTTAGACACTATAGTTTTTTTATCTGTCCATTCTAGTGTTTATTGAAATGTGATAAACATGATTTAAAAACATTTGCATAGCACACACACACACACACACACGCGTAGACAGGTTTCCGCACACAGTCACCTACTAATGAAGTTTATAAACATCTAAACACTCGCTTGAAGAAATGTAAGAAGTGTTATCAATAAACCGTTGTTTACTTTAACAGTTATAATACTTGGGTGAGGTATTCAGCAAAACACGTAGCACGTTGACATAAATGTAAGTTTATAAGTATGAAAACGCGAGTTATCTTTCCCTCCTCCCAACATCATACAAGGTTCCATAAACACGTGGTAACGCACGCACACACACACACACACAAACACACGCACATAAACACACATACACACGCCTCTCACCCCCAGGTCCGGCGGGTGAGGCTGGCGGAGCTCAAGAGCTCCTGTTGTGAATAAGATTTATGATTCAATAAACGCCTTCTCCACCTCTTGGTAGCGCCGCCTTCGATTTTTAGATTTACCATCGTCTGCCGCCGCGAGTCGAAGGTTCTGGACGGGCGTCATGGATTAGAAGGACATCAGTTGCGACGTCCATTTCCGGCGGCTGTCGGCAAGTCTATGGCGGAGTTACTTCCCCTCAACGCTGGCCATTGACTGCTGAGAGCAGGCAAAATATTCCACTGAGGGATGCCGGGCAGGGGACGTCACTCACGTGGTGTTGGTCCGTTGGACTTCTAAAGGCGTGAGTCTGCTTTGCTCTGTAATCGTCCTTTTTCTCAGGGACGTTGTTTACTGCTCTCCCCTCTCGCCAGAAACAGATTTTAAGTTGTAGTAGGCTGTAATTTTGGTTTTAATGACCGGGGGAACCTCGGTGCGATGTATAATTGTCCAATATTTGGATGACTGCCCCTTTCTCTTTCTCAAGATGCACGTCTACAAATATGACCAAGCACAGAATGGTTAGCACCGGCAACATCAGCTTTGTATTAGGACATGATGACATGGATGTTAACTTCCACACCCGCCAGGCTGGAGGCGCAGCAGACATTCAGGGGCCGGCAATGGCTCCTTACAAAACCCAAACTACCGAGGTTTGTTGTCATAGCTGCATTCAACGAGAGAGATATGACAACAGACAAACAAAGGTAACATCAAGAGTTTTATCTCTGTGCCTGTAGACATACATCTGGAGAACGGAATGGAGGAAGGCATTCAGTCACTGAGGGAAATAGTAGTGTGCGACTGTTATTGAAAAATAAAATTTAGAAAATTTATCCGCACTAGACTGTTACATTGCATTCAGTTGAATTTGACTGTATACAATCTATTCCACGTTTCTAAATATTTCTGTCCTGGGTCCTACTCTAGACCTCCCCCTGCCATCCTCTCGCGCGAACATATTATTTGAGAACTGAGATGACATCCGTCTGTACGCAAGGACAGGGTTGGTCGAGAGTGGTACACAGACTTGTAACAACCGACTGGTGGTCTGCAATAAGGCAACAGGCCGGCTAGTCATGGCTTTGATGTCCTCTTACCATCCCACCCTTGCAAATTCCACCCCACCGTTCACACAATCAGGGTAAAAGGCATCAGGGAGCTGTTGGACACCATGCCTGTCCCACAAGATCACTGTAAGTCATCTGGAACGACTGTCCGAAGGGCTGCTGGGGTTTCACGCGTGACCTCCCTCTTCAGGCAACTTCGTGCATTGACCTCCCTGTCCTCTATGAAAAGGTGAGAGGTGAGAGGTGAGAGGTGAGAGGTGCGTGTCGAAGTCACTAACACGAACGCTCGCACACGATAGGCAAGTAACAACAATAACAAATAATAAACATAAACTAGTAAAAAGGTCTTTTGTAGGTAGCCTGCCCTTACTGCCATCATGCTTTCGCTGTCTTGACCTTTAACCTTTGATTCCTTTATAATCTTTACACGTTTACAGGTGCACTCGTGATCACAAAGTCATATTTTTAAACAATTGCTCCTTTTTCCTACTTTTCAATATCTCTACCATCTCAGCTTTTAAATATTCAGAATGAAGTAAAATCTCGGAAGAACATAAGCCTGTATCGACATGTCTGAAAGTTCTTCATGTTCTCATATCGTCTGCATTCTTATTTGGAACGCAGTCTTAAATCGTTGGAGTGAATCCAATAAAATCTGGGAGCCAGGCGAGACTTGACGGCGCTACACGTCAGAACAAAAGCCTCATCGACATCTCCATTGACGCCGTCATCGACATCGTCTGATGTTCTCTCCCGCAGCCTGCGCTACACGGCGGCAGGATCAAACGCCGTGATCGGGAGTGATCTCCCCTCCCTTTACTCGCTGTGGCGTGGCGACTGCTCACAGCCTCGACTGCAACGCCGGAGTAGGTCTATAAACAAGCCGTCGGGCATGGCTGATTTCTTGATGGCAGCCAATCTCAGAAGCCGCCCTCCTCCAGAGAAGTGGGGGTGGGGCGCACCCCGCAGAGTTCAAAGAGTTCTGTCGATGTGAAGGCACGTGCGCACCTTGCTGACATCCGGGTCACGGCAATATCTGCAGGAAGACATCGAGCAGCGGACGGTGTCGGCCATTTTGCGCCATCTCATAAGCACGAGAGAGCATTTAGGTCATTATGCTTGAAAGGAGGCGGTGGGCGCTTTGTCTACATCTTCACCCTCCCCACCTTTTTGTCCTCACTGCCTCTTGCAGAAGGAAGAACACGAAAAGGGAGATAACCTGTTGCCTAGCGGTTAGTGCTGGAGTCAAAAGGCGTTGAATGGAGGAGGACTTACCGGTCAGTGGATGAAAACTTCTCCAACATCTCCAACATTACCGAGGGCAAGTGAAACGACTGCATGGATGGAATGACTTGTTGGCTTCTCGGTGGCGAAAGCACGTGGGGATTGCAATACTGAGCGTTGATTGGATGAGATACAGAAAAGGCCGACAACTTTATTATGGGAAAGAAATGGGGAGTTTCCGTCCCTACCAGCCCCCTCCCCACCCTCATAACAAAATTGTTCGGTGACTAGTGCCACGACTTGTATCTGAAGGTACCCTAACCCTAGCCCAACCCTGAATTGTATCCGTCACCCCATTCTGAAAGGAATAGGTAAAACTAAACCGGGGTGGCAGACAGAAGGTGAGTGTGACAGTGGATGGGGAGGGTGTTTGATGAAGAATCAGCAAGGAAAGAAAGCGTGTCACAGACGAGATCTGAACCTAAGACTACTAAGCTTCTCAGTATTTTCAGAGAAACAACAGACAAGACAGGAAGGCAGCGAAGGACAGACAAATGGAATGACAATGACAATCATTTATTTACGAGGGGTAAAATAAGCAACTGGGCGCTTTTTTCCATTTAGCCCTCGCTAAAGGAAGTTAACTACATAAATTAAATAATTAAGCATTATAAAAAAATATTGTACTAAACATAAAGAAGGGTGGATATGTACAAGGTGATGGTTAAGAAGATATATGCATATAATTACAAGGTTACCTAGAGTTGGGAGGAATCTCTAGAGGCCTCATCTATATGTCTTGAAAGTGTTTAATGATAGACAGAGAGGTTGACAGGTGGAGGCAGGCACTAAAGAGACGACGAGTGAGACAATGAGAAAAATAAAGAAGCATAAAAAGACGGAAGGAAAAAGAGATATTGAGGAAGAGAGAGAACATCTCCACAAGAAGAAAATAGTTCTGAAGCCAAGTGAAAGCTGCAGGGAGCGGAACCCAGGCCGCCTGTGATACAGTTTACATGGAGGTGCCGACACCAGTCCCCCATCTTGTGTGTGGGGTTGGGTCTCAGGTCCACCTTGAAAATCGTTCTGCCGACAGTTGGGCCCAGACCCTCTTCTTTCTTTTTGTCATCTACAAGCTGTTGCAGCGATGTGAAGCTTTTTTGTGGCCCAAATCGAAAACACTGGCAGCCAGGTAGGGGAAGACGAGAAAGCGGTACAAGTAAAAAAGACAGACCAGAAAAAAGAGAACACAGACGAGTGCACAAGCACTAACACATGCAAACAAAAGGAGCAATAGTCTGACATTTACAATTTTACAAGAAATTCAACATTTCTAAAATCGTATTCTTAGTTCTCAAACAACGTGCTGCAGTCGCCGCATTGCATTTCTTCTTCTCTCTCTCTGACACACACACGGGTCCAGTCTGACTCCAGTGTCAAAGTTCACAGTAGCAACTGTTTGTAGTTCTGATAACATGTAGCTAGGCCCTCGTGAAATGTGTGTGAGCTTTGTGTGAACTTTGTAATGAAGTAATGTAGAGTAATTCACACACACACACACGTGTTCTTACATCAAAGTACAACATCGTGGTGAGCTGCGATATTATTTCTTCATGATTATAATCTGAAACATCACTTGTTTTAACTTTCCTGTGATATCATAGTTTGTTTTTGACCTACCTGTCATAAGGTATACCCTGCTTTTTTTTTAGTTTACTTAGTCATATCTTGCCCACAAGTCTACAAGTCTGTAGAAATGTTTGATGATAGCAAAGAATTCATGTTTGTTGTTCTGGAGGTATGAAGGCTTCGTACACTCTAGACTCCTACACACCCTGCACTACTCTCAGAGAGGCTGAGTGGCTTGGGAGGGAGTGGAGAGATAGGAGCTGACCGGCTGACAGACAGAGAGAGCGAGTGCCTGACACAGGTTATTACTTATCTGTACACCTGTCAGGTACATAATGACCTCTGACGGACATGCGCACCTGTCGCTCCTCCTGTGCACGTGCAAAGTGCACCAAACGACCATACAGAGGATGTTGAGTCATGCTACTCACTCTCTCCTCCCTTCCTCCTCTCAGCGCCACTGGGCTCAACAGGACTACCTGCAGCCTCCCGGGTACGTGGGGATGAGGAGTAGGTGTCTAAATATAGCACACCTGCAGAAACTCTCCCCAGTGGCAATATTCTTGGTGAGCACTAGCCACGACTATTACACTAGTCGCATGCATGTGCTCGTGAACACACACACATACATAAACACAACACACATACATACATGCACGTAAAATATACATTCACATAAACTGTTTGTCATGAAGAGGTGAAGTTAGTAACAGAGCATGTGGCTAACATCGATAACATCATCAATGATGTTTCATCAGAGATGCGCTCTCATCAAGAAGCTGTAGGTGACGATGACACAAGGACGTGTGTCCTCTACTGCTCCACCTACAAGATGAAGACACTGATGGAAGTCACGTGACCTTTTCACACCCCCGTCCTCCCCACCCCTCCCACACACCCACAGCCACACGCCGCCGTGTACCCACTCCTTTCAGCGGCGACTGAAGGAAGCTGGCTGGCAATAACTATTATGGGATGGTGCGTGGCCCATCTTTGCACAGCACCTAATCTGGGGGCTTTTTCCGTTTCTTTAGACGGTCAGATTTGCAAACAGTTAAATTCCATTTGAGCGGATGACGTCACCGCACTTAAGGCGAGCGCGAGGGGGGCGGGGAGCGGGTGTGGGTGTGGGTGTGGGTGTGTACAGATGAATAGTTCCGGGGGGAAGGGTAGACACAGAGAGGAATCAAAGGCACATGTTGTCATTTCTGTTAGTATCTATCCACATCTCCTATCTCCTTCTCCACCATCATCATCACTTTATTTTTCATCAACGCTTTCTTCTTTCGGTAATCTCCGACAGGGCAGTCAAGTGATGGGCGTGACTCAAAAGCTGATAGCGGCCTGCCTCTCCCTCCCTTGTTTTTCTCCTCATGATAACCTCCTCCCCCACTACCTTCGTAGACACACAATCGTAGACGTCTGTGCTTACTCCCCCCATTGCCCCCACTGTCAGCCTTATACACAGCAGCGCATTCCCGGCGTGCAGCACGCGCCAGAAAACAAACCAACAGCAGGACCTGAGCTCGCGGAGCTTGAGCAATGATGCTCAACGGGACAGGGGCGCTAGCAGCAGCCTACAGCCTCGCCAAAGTTCGGAAACTGGGATCAGGGGGGTAGGAGGGGCAGGCCGATAGTACACACAACACCAGACCATCACCACAGCGCCGGACAGCGAGGTTGTTGATGAAGTCTGACAGACAGTCCAGTGTGTTCACAACTAGTCACCGACAATCAGAAGTCGTGACTACAGTCACACACAATCTGATGTAAGCAACAACATAAACAATATTTGTATTCATAATGCGCAGCACCACGACCAGGATAGATGGCACTCACTGAACAGTCCAGTGATGATAGATGAACAGATGAAGGAGGGAGAGATGTGTACAAACACAGCCTAGAGTAAGGAATGAAGGTATGAAGGATACTGTAAACAGTTGCAGCCCTACTTGATGTTAGCATGACAGACAGTGTTGCCAGGAGTTAAGATAGTAAAACATGGATATTACTTTGTGAACAGACATGTTTCACAGTGAGAGTGTGTGAATGTAGCCTTGTAGTCTGAGTGGTGAATGTGATGTGGAAGAGAGTTCCACTGCTTCAGCTGTGACGATTCCTTATGTCAACAAGCAGCTGTGCTGACTGACTAATGTCATCGATGATCAGCTGTTGTCTTACACTAACATCACCAACAATCACCCGTGATCATTAGCTGGCATCACCAACAATCACATGTGATCATTAGCTAGCATCACCAACAATCACATGTGATCATTAGCTAGCATCATCAACAATCACCTGTGATCATTAGTTAACATCACCAACAATCACATGTCATCATTAGCTAGTATCACCAACAATCACCTGTGGTGACCAACTGACCCCAGACACAATGTGTCGCCATACTTTATCAGCAAGGTTTATAAACCAACCTCAGACACAAGTAACAGGCAAGTAACAGCTGGTGACACTAGTGTCAGAGACAATCAACCGTCAAACGATGAATACACATAACAGTCTGCCAATGACAGAAACACACACACGCACGCACGCACGCACGCACGCGAGAGAGAGAAACAGCGATACCTCAATAAAGTTACAAAAACACAGATTTTTAGGAAAAGCCACAGAACCTGGAGAAAACTGACATCATGCTCTAAGTTAATCTTGTTAAAACAATAAATATCTGTCGCTGTAGATGCCGGCACTTACATAAGTAGGTATTTCATGGATCATCAAAAACAGCTTTTAATGTTCTGATGATCGCCCAAAGCTCTTCCTGAATAAAAATCAGTTGTTGTTTCCTTAATGGAACTACATTTTATGTCAGTAAGTGAGTGGTTCACGGCGCCTCATGATCACTACCTACTCACATGTAAATCTCATATTCTAGCCATCGCCAGAAACTGTTTCCAATGTTTCTCCAGGAAACGTGTCAGAACCTTTCGTTTCATCTTAATCTCAAATAACCACTTTAAGCTGAGGCCAAAACTGGCACTCGAGGTTTTTTCATTGTAAAAACGGCCATTGGTGAACAAACAAGACAGCCTCCACAGGAAATGATGGCAACAACACATCTGTCATTCCACCCACAGATGCACCGCCACACCCGGCTTCTCACAGGGCAAGTGATGAGAGGTCAAGGCCGTCAAACAATGTAGTTGTGGTGCATCAAACCGTCAAGATACCCACGTGTAGATATAATTATGTATACATGTAAACACATCCACACACACACGGAATGACAGACAGGCGTACAAATATGCACCACACATCCACACACACAGAATGAGTATGAGTGTTTACAAGAAAGATTAAAAAGGAACGAAAAGTAATAAAACACGGAGACAGGGGAGGAATAAAATATGGTTTGTCCACACTGCCAAATCTTAGCTAAAACATCCCATAATAGTCTCCTCCCATTGACCTTGACATTCAATGCGGGAACATAGGCATCAGCAGCCTCCTCCACACTGGGGCCTTTGTTGCCAGGAGATAAGTTCATCAAAATAACTTGCACCTCGTGACCTCGCGGGGACAGTTCAACTCACGGGACGGAACAGGATTGGATAAAAATAACGGGAATCGTGCAAAGAGGATCAATCTACAGACTACTTATCTTTCAAAGAGGAAGCTGCCTTCAGAATCCAGACTGTGGAGTGGAGTGAAAATATGGTGGTGCGTGTAATGTACTTGTGATGCAATGTACTTGTTCTATGTACTTGTGTGTATTTTTAATATACTTGTAATGTGCTTGTGATGTAATGTAAGTGTTGTATGTACTTGTAATGTACTTGTAATGTACTTGTTGTATGTACTTGTGTGTATTTGTAAAGTACTTGTACTATGAAGAAGGTCGCTTAGTGTCAAGTGACAGTTAACGTGTACAAGATGAGTTATCTGTTAGTGCTGACGTGTACAAGATGGCGCGTGCTGGTCACGTGACACCGATGTAGGATGCGTCGAATGCGAGCTACAAGAAACAAGCTCACAAAACAATCTTCCATAAAATGTTTCCACAATATATCCATGGCAACTATTGTACACAGACATTTGTACTTATTTATCTGTGGCTCAGGTTCCTGCACCTTTACACCTGACAAAATTACTTGAGAGATTGTTAACTACACGTGGGCGTGTTCATATATATATACAGTATATATACACAGCAGTCTGTTCAGTGTAATACGTTTGGTGCTATGTACCTGGCGGCAGGTAACACAACCAACATCTACACCAAGTCCTAGTCAGCAGCTGACCGCTGGCCGGTCGCATGACGTCACACAGGCAGGGCTTCGTTTCACGTCACACCTCGTGCGAGTCGTTACACCAGCAACTCGCAGGCGCCTCAGTAAAATGTCGCGTGAATCGCCGGACTTTTTGCCCAGCCTCAAACTTCTAATCTTGTAACCTCACGCTGGAATGCATCCATTCTACTAGGTTTTGCCAAGAAATATCGGAAAATTGCATTTGTAAAGACAAGATTTTCAAGAATTGCTGGGTGGGAAGAGATAATTCTGGCCAAGACAGTGCCAGGCTGTTTTTGAGTTGCAGGCAAGAATTTAAAACATGACGGCTCCTGCGAAAGTTGTTTTCTTCCCCTGAATGCCGTGGCCTTCTCAAACCAGATGTCTTCCGCAGGATGATGTACATCGTAAGGGTGGATTTAATAACAAGCAGCTTGCTGGCGACAGACACATAACTTCTACACCACTACACTCCTCCTGAACTCTGGAACCTGTCATCCTGGCACGCACGCACACAGACAGACAGACACGCACATGAATAACTTACCTGTGAAATAATTAAACAGCAGGTAGCGAGTCCTTCATATCCAAACTGCGTTACTTGAGCGGAGAAACAGCAACAACTATTACTCCAGAGTGTCTGAAAGAGAAAAACAACAAAGATGAAGTTTGAATACCACCACTAAATACAACATTTATTGTAACTACACAAAGTCATCTGTAACACTTCATCATCCAACAGTCTGTCTCTTTCCTGTCGCCACCATCAGTGTCAATCACAAGGGGAGAAAAGAAGATATAAGGCACTTGAATGTGCACAGAATTGGACTCAACATCATTATCAGCAACAAATAAAAGGATATGAAGAGAGCGAAGTGGTTAAAGAAATTTAGCACAACATTCTATGATGACATTACATTATCATTAGCGTCTATGACAAACATGCAGAGAGAAGGAAGGGAAGAAGAAAAAAAAGTTCCAACACATCTAGAACAAAAAGTCAGAGGCAGAATAAAAGAGAAGAGGGTGGAAATATTTACAGCAACAATGTGTGACTATATTAGCCTCGTTGTCATCATTTCAGCATCAGTTGTACACAGGAAGAAAGGAAGCAAGAGAGAAAGACAGAAAGGGTTAGAGAATATTTAGCACAAACAATCTTTGATTACAGAAGGCCCCTGAAGGCACAAAGAAGAAAGTTCACAAGACCTCGAAGAGAAAAACCAGATGTGCACTGCAAGAAGTTAAAAATGGCAAAAGCTGGAAACTCGGAGGACAGGGGCGTTGTTGTGTCCCTCCACTTTCTTTGTTACAGTTTTTACCTTAAACTATAGTTGTACAGATGTCAACATCTCAGTCCTCGTGGTCTACTACAGTCTGTCTTCTGACATTCTTTAATATAAAGACATTACTACTAAATCATTTAAACTTTCAGCTTGATCATCATGTATTGCCAACAGGAGGGACAAAGAGCTTACAGATGAGGATTGTTTGTGCAACTTTCTGTGTTGCAACTGTTCTCGCGGTTGTTGATGTCATCAGCTAACGGGCGCAGCTCACCTCACGCACGCAAGTCACTGAAGAATCGTGTTCTTACATTTGTCTTGTGGAGTACCCCGTGTCAGGGTGACCTGACCCCAGGCTTGACACCCGGAGCTATCGGTATTGTCTGTGTGGAGACCCCTCCAACTTCCACTCCACCCCACTCCACCATTGGAGCCATCGCCACCCCGAGCCAGGAATGAAAAACCTTGTTGCCCGCTGCCTGTGAGGTGCACGTGAGGGCGAGTCTCTGCCGCAGCCTCACTAGCGCCACATGGCGGCTGCTGACTACACAAGGTGAGTGACTCACCGGCCCCACACTCATTTCACCCACGGTGCGCACGCTCCTCGGGACCTTCCGAATTTTTCATCCTCCTCCTTCCAGGTCGTTGTCTTCCTTTCCCTTATTCTCGCTCCTTCTTTTTCTAATTTTTCTTCCTCTAATTCATTTCTTCGTCGTGTGATTCTCGTTTCTCTTGTTATTCATCCCTCTCTTTAAACCTCTCCCTCTCTACTTCATCCTCTTGTAACTTTTTTGTGTTTTTGTTTTAATTCCTTCTTCGCTATCATCTTATATTTGTTTCTTCCCGTTAATTAGTTCTCTGACTCTTGACCCTCTAAATCTTCATGCTCTTTAGTCTAAACTTCATTCCCTTCCTTTCGCCATCCCTCTCTCTCTCTTGCACACTCCCATTGCCTGTCAGACGTTGAATATTCCCCTCATGTCAGCAGATGATGAGAGGCTGATACTGAGATTGTAAAAATGTGCATCCTCATTGAGGCGAGTGCAACAACTTTGTCAGCATTACCCAAAGTCCAAATAATAAATACACAGGGGAGCTGAATCTGGGTATCTCGGGTAGGTGGAGTACGGCCAAATGAATGAGAGAAAGTAAAAGAACAAAATGTCAAAAGGTGAGACAACAGCTGCGAGCATTAGAAATAATACTGGCAACATTTTAATCTCGTTCTGTAGTCTTTTGCCAAAAAAATAATATTAGTTTATATCAAAAACAGTTCTTGATCGTTAAAATGAAGTTTTAGTTTTCTAGTTTTAATCTTTGTTGTACAGACATGAAAAAAATCTGCTACTTGCAATATTTAAAAAATAATTAAAATAATAACTCTTTAATTTAAATGAAAGGGAAACTATTTACGCAGTACCAAGAATATTTTGTTAAATTTATGTAGATATAAAGTTAAAATTAATAATTCATCTTTCTCTCTTAAACACGAGCACGCGCGTGCACACACACACCGGCAGAAACACATCAAGACAACGATGGTTATTGACTAACTGACATACACACATACAAACACGTGCACCACATGCAGTGAACACGTGTGGACAGTTCACATAACCGATGTTGTACTCAAACACTGTGGTTCCTACACTTTCCTACAACCAACCCTGTGTCGGCCATGATGCCAGTGGCTCTGAGGGTTGGACATTAATTGTTGTTCTCACCGACAATTCTCGGTGTTGTTCAGTTTGTTAGTGCTGAGCAACAATTTTCAGTAGCCTACTGTTCTCTCGTGTACTCTACTATTATTGAACACAATGGTAAACAACAACACACTAAAAATATCTGAGTTCTCAATAATTCACTTTGTTGTCTCAAGGCAAAGTGTGTGTTGTGTTCCAGCATGGAAGAAAAATAAACGAAACTAAATATACTTTAAACTTGAAAAGTTTCTAAATTTGCTCAGAAACAGAGAAACAGTTCTACCTGTACCTTCGGTCTACATGTCAACAATACCTACCTAAGTAAACAGCTTTCCTGTAGAAGTTTGAGGGTTTAGCTGAAGATACGAAATTAATTTACCTGTAAAAAGTAAAACCTGACTTACACACACGTCGTAGGAATCAAAGATGAACTTGTGTTGGCAAAGAATCCCAGCTGCCGAATGAAGAACACTTTCATCAGTTCAACAGTTGGTGAGAGATGACGAAGCGACGATAAGACTGACGAGTGAAGACAACACAGTCCAAGAATAAGAAGCCGCACGTCCACAGAGGTGCCAGCCAACACACCTTCAAACTGACCAATCGCTGGGTCGCTACCAACAACTCATCCTCCCAAGCAGGTAACACACAGGTCGCAGGACTTTGTGAAAACTCCGGCAAACTTCCACAGTTGTTTGCACAGTTACCTGCGAGGACATCCCCCAGCTCACCAATGAGGAACCCAACACAACTCTTTTTTTATTGGGAACGCCCCTCGCATCAACACCCGGACACTCACATTCCAGAGGTAAAGTTGTTTTTTTTTTTTGTCAAGCACGGTTCCCCATCGGCAGCTCGTGCAGTCAGCTCCTCCCTTACTGCAGGCCGCTGGCAGTGCACAGAATGGCCCCTACACCAGGCTGGAAGATGGAACCCGATAAAACTCCTCCAGACAGTTGGTTGTTAGGCCAAACGCTGGGTGCACAGTTTTGTGCTGCGGGTGGTGAAATGCGGCTAGACGGGCCCCGGCGCACACCGGGAGGAGGAGGTAACGGGGATGAGAGCGGGAGTGAGGCAGAGTGACCTCCCACTTTCTGTCGACGATGACTAGGGGGGGAGAGGGAGGGCTGGGGTGCCGGCACGCGTGCAAAGAGCATGAGCACCTTCTGTGTTTGCCCCGTGTGCTAACAGGGTGGAGGGAGGGGTGGAGGAAGGGGTGGGCCGGCTGCAAATTGCCAGAACCCAAGTCTGCGAGAGGCACCGCCTGACGGCGTGCAACGTGTAGAGGAGGGAGGAGAGGCCGAGAGGCTTTTGTTTATTGTATCGCGCGGAGACCTTCTCCGGCAGTCTTAGAATGTCTCCTCCCTCCTCACACACCTCCCGTTACATCTCGCTCTGTGAGAGAGAGAGAGCGAGTCTATGCTCGCACCTCCACGTGCATGTGTGTAAGCGTGTTTGTCTGTGTGTATGTGTGTGTGTCGAACCAGTCGTCAGCCAATTGCAGGAGGACAATCATTCTTGTCACCCTCCGTCTCTCTCGTACTACCAGTGTGCGCTTGCGTGTGTCTGTGAGTGTGTGTGCGTGCACATGCGCGTTGAGGCGTGCACTTTACCCCCATCTCTGTCCCCCGTGTGCACGTGACTTGTGCGTGCGATCATGCCTTCTGCAAGTTCTCTCCCCTCCGAGTATCGGCCCCTGTTTTGTTCGTCGCCTCAGGTCGTCAGATGATGTGTGATGCAAGGTAACTCACGTACACACACACACAGACTGAGCTTGTTGATTCATGCAAACAAGAACATGCACAACACCTGATGTTTTTTCATCGTGTCTGTCATCCTCCTACCAGCCCAACACCTTCGTCTTACGACTAAACACAACGCACGGCTCTTGACCTTTAACCCTGTGGTGTGACTCCGTGTGATTTTCTTGTGGTGAGGAAGACAATGGCGATGAATAAAGCTTGGGTGCTTGCGACTGCTACACGTTGGGGTAAAAAAATGCTTCTTTAAAACTACAATCTTGTGTTTTTCTTGTAAGCAGATAAAGAGTCACCAGTTGGTTACCTAGCATCACGTGACGGTGGATAACGGTCCCTGTCATCATGAGGCCACGTGTCTGTAGAACACCGCAAACAAGCAGCAACGCATCATTACAAACACATTGTGTGTAGCTCGTGGCAAAAGTTTGTTGAAAGTTATAATATGTTATCAAATTCCTTTTCGGAAACTCGTGAAGGTTTGTGGTGCGTTCTGTGACAGCCATCGTGGTGACTGGAGAACATTAATTAGTGGTTAATGACTCCGGCTAATCAAAGGTTGTGAGGCCCTGTATGGGGTCAATTCGTTTTCTTGTTCCGCCCACTTCAATCATTATTTGTAGACATCTTATCTACAAGATGTGTGATACAGCGGGGTAACTGAGATCTCTGCCTCTACTCACTCACAACACTACAGACACTAATCACTGATGGAGTCACGTGACAGACTTATTTTAATGGCTTTTAATTCACGTGTATTCAATGTCGACAGCTTTATATATTTAAAAAGCCAACTACTGGCAAGCACTTCAATAGATTAACTCTTTATCAAGACCACCAAGAAATGAATGATAAATATTCTGAAGACAAGATCGACAAATTCTAAGACTTCGAAGGTCAACACTTGGAGAGAGGTGGACCCGCTATGGCAGTTGATAAATGGAGTAAACTCATTGAAATATTCCATAAAGATTTTGAGTAAAAAAGAAGTTGTATCGACTCTACGATTACCACTTATTATCATTATTATTATTACTATTATTATTGCGACTTTAGCAATGTGTTGTGTGCACACTACATGTATGCAAGCCCACACACACATCGCCACTCATTACGATATCATAACTCACTCTCTTATACACACACACACAGAGGCGCGCGCGCACACACACACACACAGACACACATTTATGTTGAGTGTCGGACGGACATCTGTACACACCCATGTTTATGTTTTCATTGATCATTTCATGGCTTGCATTCACTTGAGTCAGTCCCTCCCTGATCTTTCCTGTCCCCCATCCCATCTCCTCTTATTTCCATCACCCCCTCTCTCCCTTAAGACACTTACTTCGTCCATCTTTCTTTCCGCCTGATTACCAGGTTCTCGGTCTCTTCACCGCTCTGTCCAATCTGTCCCCCACTCAGCGCGAATCAACTATTCCATTCCATCCTCTCCAGTGCACGCCGATCGTTCCACTGACTGATTGGCGAGGGGTTGCAAGGTTACGTTATCGCTACGTCAATTCTCGTCTCGTTTGCGACTTGCAGGCTGAGAGTTCAGCGAAACTGGAAGTGACGTCACTTGTAAGGCTAGAGGACGAGAGGCTGTAAAGGATGAACGAAAGATTTTGTGTTGTTGTTGAGTGTGTTTGCGGGGTAAGTGGAGATGGAGGCATGGGGAGTGTGGGGGCTTAGAGCGGGGCACTACAACCCTGAGGGTAGATTTTAGGTTTAATTAGTCTTCAAACATGACACAGCGACACTAACTCTCATTAACTTACACAGCGACCCTCATTAACGAGGGGAAACGTAATCACAAGCCAAGGATCACACTAACATGGAGAGATTTAGCTCTTTGGCTTAATAATACAATTTATTAATTACTAAAAATGAAAAGCGTTGGTATACACTAGACTAGAGGCTAGTAGCCCGTATGTGCTTTGTCGGCTCGCAGAGGGTGACGTGGACTGTGACGTACGATTACGTCAGCTACGTTGTACGTGGCCATGCCGTAACTGCACTGGCCGTCCCTCCCTGCCCCTCCCCGTGATCGCTTTCGTTAATCCGCGCGCGCAAGGCACGCAGACACGTTTCTGTTTTGTCATAACCAAAAATTTCATTTCGTGCCGATTTTTGAGGCGTGCAGCCCTCGTGCACAATCGATAGAATGGCGAGTCTGGTTGCCCGCGCAGACCGCGTTCTGGGTGGCGTCTGGCAGCGGGCCGTGATTAATGCCTGGATCTGCCGGCTGAAATAATGGCCGTTAATACGTTTTTGCAGCCTGCGCACCCGCCACGGAACAAGTGCTAAGCGGTGTGCAAGTGTGACTTTGGATACAGAGTAGTCCCTTCCTCACGCCACACAACTGTTAGCCAATCATCATCATCATCATCATCATCATCATCATCATCATCATCATCATCATCATCGTCGTCGTCGTCGTCGTCGTGATAGTGGTGGCTGTAGCAGTGGTCGTATCATAAGAATCAGCTACACAATCAGTAGAACCCCTTGGGAAGTAGTCAATGTTGTCTTCAGATGAGTACTTGCCAGCCACACACTCGACGACGAAGGAAATAATTTTCTCTCATCTCCGATACTAGCTATCACGTGTTCGCCATGCTCTCAAGAACAATCCCCACACACAATTATTTTAATCTCTCTCCTGTTAACTCTCCGAACACACTACCCACCGTCGGAAGTGTAAGCAATCAACTCCAGTTCATCCTTCTCTACTCCACTCACACCTTTCTCTCCTAAATGTAATAAATGTACTTATCAATGTTTACATAAGTAATGTCACTATGTCTGGCACCTGACCTTACCATCTCGATATTGTCACAAGATGACAGAGGGTCTGTGCAGGTCTCCTGTCACTCACCTCAGTCTCGCCACGTGCTACACTCCTGTGTCCCGGGGTCCAGGGCGGCGCAGCGGTGCCAGCCAAACCATTCATCTGCTCGCCGGCCAAGGTGGGTCGAGTGGCAGCCCCGTGTGAATTGTTTTCGATTTCTTCGCCGCTCGTGGCAAGAGTCAGGGAGCGCAATTGCATCAAGGGAGACATATGTCACGTTAGCGTACGTCACGACGTCAGTTATAGAATGTGACGTGACAGCGTGTACCAGGGCAACTGATGACAAAGTTGAGTTTGTCTCGGAGTTTCTTTATGTTCCAGACTGCACAGTGGTGACAGCAGACAATGTTCAGCCACTGCTTTGCCAGGATGGTTGACACGTGACTGCTGCCTTCCATTTCTCTTTATTTATAAATACGTCTCTAAATGTTCCGCTCATCCGACTAATGACAGTTTTGTCAGTTTTCATTCCAGAAACACACCCAACCTAACAGACTCATCGACGAACCTTTGCCCTCACAAAGACAGCCCAACACAGTTCATCCTCCACCAGCAGAGCGACAACGTGACAGGGGAGATCACCAACACTGCCAGTGACGTGGTCCTGAGCAGTAAAACCTCAAACCACGTGACTGTAACTGAGATCAAAGAGCCGCAGTTGCAGCAGCTGCCTCATCCCCAGTGCACGAGGGACACAACTGTCATCTTTCCCCACAAGTCGCCTCTGAACGTGTTAACCCTTCATTTCTTTCTGTTTACCTGTCTGTCTGTCTACCAGTTCTCAAATTCTCTTGTGCGTCCTTTGATACAAATGCTTATTCTGATATTCCCCCTGTATTCGTCACTCTAGCTGTACATCCTTTAATAATTCTATCCCTCCATCTCACATTTGTTAGACTGGAGGAATAATGTCTAGTGTTAGTCGTACTAAAGACACACGCACATAACAGTTATCGTGTCGTTTCGACAGCAGAAAAGTAGTTATAAATAGACCACCTGTAATCATCGTCAGCGATAATCCTCGTCATCCAACAACAGTAATATTTTATGTTCTCGTGAACAGACTTCAAAGGGTTTACGCAGTACGTAAGAATCACCATCACAGTGAAGTCTGCTAGACATCACACTTTATTTCCTCATTAATTTCACTTTTATAAAAAAAAGTGTGTTAAAAGTGATTTCTTACATCTTTCTTTACTTTAACAAGTTGCTAGCGGCGAGCCTGGAGCATGGCGGTGGGAGGGAGATGGGAGGGAGATGGGAGGGAGATGGGTGCCGCCATAATTTCAACTACTTAGCTCGCGATTAAAAGCCGAGCCCGGGTAGAGCGCGGTCGCTACCACTACATCGACTTTTGTTATTTTCGGCAAAGGCAGGCACCAGGCTTCAGTTTTTCTTCATCTGACACGGGAAGCTGTTAAAAAAGGTCATCCACTTCTGCCATGCCTGAAAAAAAAATCGAAAGAAGGCAAAGATGAAAGTGTTCATTAAAAGAGTGCTGTCAGCCACAACTTCCAGAATCCATTAAAAGACGAGACGGTGGCGAAGGTTTAAAAATGTCCGTCATCCATAGAAGAACTTTAGATTGGAGAGCAATAATCGAAAGTTCTCAGACACTCGGGGACATTTCCCCTTTAGTATAAAGCTGTAAAGTTAAAAGAAAAATGGAGAATCAAGTTGTACTTCTCTTTCTGGACTATGTTGAGTAGTGAGTTAGCTCGCGTGCTGACCGACTGACTGACTCACTCACTCACACCTACCTCTCATTTCTCTGTCTATCTAACCATCATGAACTTGCTAATTTCACACAAAGTAGAAGGCGTTAAAAGTACACAACCACCCTTTGATCCAGTCCTCGAGCGCACTGGGTGCTGACAGCCGGTCAGAGAGAGAGGAGGTACCCGGGGTTTCTTCCTAGCTTCTCATAGAGTGCAGCTACGAGATCTTAGACTAAACATCATTAGCCTCAGGGGGTCTATACATCTCTATTTTCTATTTTCTCCTCTTTCCTTTCGCAACAATAAATGGAAATTGTTTGATGTACTCTTTGATAAAATCATGAAAGGAAGCTTACAGGTTACCTCCCATGCGTCCTCACCCTTCCCCCAACTGAGGGAGAAAGTGTTGGTCGGGGAAGGGTTGCGGGTGTGTAGCTAGGTATCCACCAATATTGTTTGTATGACAATCATATTCGTGATATCATTAAAAGATATATTTCGCACAGCGTTTTCCTTGAGTGTCCTTTGTGTCAATGAAAGGCCAGCATGCACCACACCACGAGGTGAGCCTGCAGTGAACATCACAAGTCCATGGAAGTCAACCTGCCACGCTCGCCACCAGACTGCGGTCTGCACGCGGCCAGCCACTAAAACATTTCAACTACTACAGCTGCCTCCCCCACTCAAGACACCCCGCGAGGAGGCTGGTAGAGTGCGCAGACACAACCCCCTATTTTTAATGATATCTACAGGTAGCCACCACAACGAGGCTGGGGAAATCTTTACATGAAATTGAGCGAAATAACAAGAGGGGACAGTGGGTCCCTGTCTCGCTGACGTAGGAGAAAGTGGTGAAGGTGGGAAATGTAGCAGAGGTGAGCTAAGGGGCGGCGACTGTAAGGGAAGGCAAGAAAATACAATATGAGGAAACAGTAACAGGACACGATGTAGGCTACAGCCTTGCTTGGCAATATAAATAATATTTATATAAATAATATCTATATTATACGTTACTGTACGCAACGGACGTGTCAGTTTTTCTTTCCTTTCATCCTTTTTGTTTTACAGCTTTACAACTTTCTTGTTCTTGTTTTAGATGTAGTTTAGCGTAGTTTAGCACAGTTTAGCGTAGTTTAGCGTAGTCTTACTTCCAAGCTGATTGTTTCGTATGTCAACAGATTATCAATGATGTAATGCACATTCATAAGTCGCTTGACTCAATGGACGCCAGTCACAATAAATTAGAAGCAGCATCACTGTTATCACAAAAAACGAAGAAGTTTTTGCTGTCAACACAGTCTCTCGCCCTTTGTAGCAATGACTGCTCCCTTGTGAACATCATTGGAGTAGACACTGTCTAGCCTCCGTGCACGTGCTCCATGAGGAGTAGGAGATGGAGCTCTGTGTCCAGCAAGCGCCGCCACATTGTGATAAGCAGTCTGGTATCTTACTGCGGTATCTCTGTCTCGTACTGTCAGGATCTTACTATAGTATCTCAGTCTCTTATTGCCAGTATCTGATTGTAGTATCTCAGTCTCTTACTCTAGTATCTTACTGTGGTATTTTACTGTTAGTACCTTAGCATTTCCCTGTAATAGTCTCTTACTACCAGTATCTTACTGCAGTATTTTTGTTTCTTATTGTTGGTATCTTACTCTCTGTGCTAACAAAGTCGCCCTCACGCAGTTTCCCCCCACTCTTCTTAATTAAGTCATCATGTGACCAACATGTGGATGACAGACTGACACAATCAACCAAATGCTCTCATGCAATCACATGCACAAACATGCACACACTAACAACACACGGCTATAGTTACACATATAGCTATATACGCGCACACACACACACGCATGCACGCGCGCGTTCACACACACCCTTCACTCAGCTGACTGCAAGCAGCATCCCCACTCTCTCAGTTCCCGACATCCTTTCTGTTTGCACACCCCCTCCCCGCATCATGCGACCCCCCTCCCCCAATCGCACTCCTGATTAAGGGCTGGATGGCGGGCTGATGAGATACATGCCAAATCGCACGAGAAGAAGATGAAACGAGACGCGAGGGGCCCGGCAAAAGCCCGGATTGTGCTCCGAGACACAAACCTGCTCCTCCTGCAGGCAGGCACCAGGACCAACCATCCGTCCGCCCAGCTTCTCGAGGACGGCCCTTTGCTACGTCACATGTTCTCGGCTTCAGTCGCTGCGAGGACTAGGGAGAGGGGGTGAGGGTAGGGGGGAACCTCAAACTGTAACCAAACATCCATTTTCCCCCCGGGATGATGTGGCAGCAAGCGCGGCCAACACTTCGCCGCATGGCCAAGACGGTTCCAGACTCTCAGGCGTACAATGCAATGCCGCCTATTGAGGTGATGGTGGAGATGATGGCCATGGTAGTGATGTGGTCGTAGTAGTATTCGTGTTTGTGTGCCCAGAAAAATGTGTAGGGAGGGGGAAGGAGGAGGAGACTGACTTTTAAAGCGGTTTTCTCCACCAATCTCAAGAGTCCTTTCCTTTGCACGTGACTCAACAAAGCTCAAAGAAAACCTAAAGACAGACACACTTGACAACCTGAAACGTGTTTTAGCTCTTCACGGACAACAAGGAGACAGAGATACTGAAATAGAGATAGAGACACCGAAAGACAGAAAGAAAGGCATTCAGGATTGGGATCTTGAGACAAAGACGGATGTAGATGTTTATAAAGACACAGATGCTGAGAGTTACGGTGTTCAGACAGTCAGTGAGCAACTACAGCAACAAGACAGACACAGTGTCTTATGGTGAACTTGTGTCCTGTCTAACCACGTGTCTAGGGTCACGACACTTACATGCATAGACAAGGCCGCGTCCTGCGCATGCGCATGTCACCCTTTGCTTGCGTTCCTTTTGCGCGCATGCGCAGTGAAGAGAGATGAATCCACAGCGGGTCGCCTCATTTCAATCTCTTTCTCATCGGGCGATTGGACAAGGAGCGACGCCATTGATGGCGGCCTGGACACCGCTGCTTCTCGCACAACAACCTTCGCCATATGCGTATCAAATGAAGTCAGGGTATCAGCAAGACTTCCAGCGATCGCCCCGACTTCTTTCTCTAAAAAAATCAAAAAGCTTTCTATTCAATCTAACTTCGATTACACGCATCACTAGAATGCATTCCCAAGAATTACCTCCCTTTTAAGAAGTCGAGCTTTTTTGCATCAGAGGCGTGAATATTTTATTTGCCTTGCCGAGATGTGCGAAAGGGGAAGAAAGAAGCAAACTAGGTTTAATAGAAATCTTGTTATTCCTTCACCTCGGTGAAACCTTCTGCTTTCATCTGAACAAGATTTAATGAAACAAGTCCTGGGAGAACATGCGCGCCACCTTAGCGTCCATTTGTAGATGCAACTTGAGTGATCTGTCCGTGTACACTATCAATATTTCTTTTCGATAGTTCTTGTGCTTGTAACTGCTGCAGAAGAGGATGGGCGGAAAAAAGGAATCATAGGCAGAAGTGTCCAGGAGGTGATTTATGTGGGCCTATTTCATCATACCCGAGCGTTTCAAGTAACATTACTGTCTGCAGGGATTCCTCCAATAATTGCACATTACGTCACTCCACGGCGGACAGCCAACCCCCCATCGACCACCACCGGACTACTCTCCACTCTTAGGCGATCTCGCTTTAACTAATGAAAAACGCATCTCACAACCTCCACGCCCTCTCTCTACACTCCTACCCCCCTCTGTCAAGAAAAAGCAGCTAGCAAAATGGCACTAAAAGATATCCATGATGTTTTCAATTCCCATTTGGCTCGATTCAAAAAGCGACTGCGCCAAAGTCAGAAAGGTTAAAAGGATTCGGCCAGCCAAACTTCACGGCCCGCAATCAAACAGTTCACTCTCTCCGCCGAGCGATTTGCCTTCGATCCTTGTGTTTGCCTTCTGCACGACCAGCGGCTTCCGCCGGTACTGCGGGCTCTCTACTCCCGGCCGGCCAGCCAGCCAGCCAGACAGTCACAGTTCCACCAGATGGATCTGCCCGCCGCGGCTTGGACTAAGAGCAGCAGACGACCAGCCTGCGAGGGTCGGAGACACATTTCCGCTCGTGCAGCAGAACGTATGGTTCACTTAGTCAGTACCTGTCAGGCCTACACATCATTTTTTTCACGATGCGTCGATGGCGAGACCATCCATATTCAGGGCCGGGCCATCTTTTCGCCATGCATTCTGCTCAAAAAGTCATGTTGTGTGGAGGACGGGAGGAGAAAGGCAATGGAAGAGAGAGTCGGCCATCATCTGGCAGTTTGTCCTGTTTACGTGCGCGGCTGCCGACGGCGATGAGTACATCAACTCTGGCTGAACAAACCTGTTTGAAAAAATATCTTTCCACCATATGTATATGTTTAATGATGACAATAAAATTGACAACAATGACCACGACGGTGATGATTGTGTGTGTGAAGTTTGGTGTGCAACAATACAGCCTGTATGTCAAGACAGCAAACAGAGGGGTGGACCCTGGGTTCCTATAGACTTGAACTCATGCGAGCTAACATCACTCACAAATGTTGACATGTTGCTAGGAGTAGGCCAAATGCTCCTTTCGCACAGTCACATATGCACACAGTATGAATAAAGATGGCTACAGGGAATAAAACAGATTTTCCATAAGGATGAAATAACCGTGAAAACCAAGGAGAGAGATAAGGAGAGAAAGACAGGAAAGAAGTGCAATATCATCTCCATAAGCTTTATTACATGCCCCTGCACAGCAGACACCAAGAAAGCAGTCCTCATCACAGAATTATGCCCCCGTGCGCCAAGAGTTATATCCCCTGCCCCAGCAGCGTGTCCGAGGTTCTATTCAAAATCTCCGTTCAATTTTCTTGGTCGTGTTCTGGCGCGTTCCACGAAGGTCATTCCACCTCCCACATTCCCCCCTTTCCCCTTTTGCAGACGGCGCCGTTAAAAGGCCGAGCAAGAAGACAGTAGATGCAATCACAACTGGACATGGGCCGCCCGCCATTAGAGGCCACCTTCCCGTGAAGCAGACGACAAAAACCGCCAAGCTCTTCCGTCATTTCGCAGGAGCGGCCGCCGCGGACTTCTGAAGACAGTCTGGAGGATGTTCTCGCGCCTTCTCGAAAAGAGCGCGATCGAGCGATAAATGGCCGCCATTGACTGAGGACAAGAGGCGTGAAGGCCTTCAATCTCAGCTTACATGCGCGGTCGTCATGGCTAGCCCTTCCACAGATTTTCTTTTTCTGTCGTGCTGGCACGTGTACTCGTTACACCTTCCCTTCCTCTCTCTCTCCCTCCTTTGGCACTCCATCCCTTTTTCCTTGCACCCCTCCCCCACCGCCTGAAATCTCTTTTACTCGCTCGACCTCTCCCCCCTCTCACCCCACACCCTTGTGGCCGCCAGGGGCATGAAACGTGGAGAAGCGCCATCTACAGTTCTACAGCGCAGCTCAAACCCTAAATATTGAGAATCGCTATTGGAGAGGACAGAATGGGGGGCCCGAGGGCCCTAAATTGTGACTCACGTGTTGGTAAGACAGACCTGATAGATGGCAACATCCTAAACCTTTGCTCACATGGGTGCATCCACGTTCGGAAGAAATGTGAAGCAACGGGTGCATGCGATTTCAGGGTGGCTTGCAAGGCGTTCATAAACGCTTGTGAGGCCTTCCGCCTTCGGGATCAGCTTTTTATTCTTTCTTTTATGGGGGAGTGGGTTGGGGGCTATAGTCATCGCTACACACTGTGTGCATGGCGTGCAGACCTTCATCATAGTATGTCGAGTATAAACACCTCGGCCTTTGTTGGCTGCCACATCATCCGTGACTTACGAGCTTCGTGAATCTGCTGAGCCTGCTGGGTGGCGAGGGGCTGTGTGCTCACACTAGTATAGTTCACAGCAGAGTTCACACACACACACGACAGATGTGAGCACCTCACTGCTGCTGATATTTGCCCAAAGGTCTTACATTTCATGTAGATTAATACACGTGTTGACAAAAGCCTGGCCAGCGATAGCATCTCGCGAACGGCAAACTGAAAGCTGAATACAAAAATAATCACAGAGCTTTCTTTTGGCCATAACAGCAAACATGAATATGTAATAACAGTAGTTTGATTCAGCGATTATTCCGGACAGATATTCTCCTTTGACATTCATGTGAATTTGTGCACCGGCTGATTTCTGCTTCTCTCTCTCTTTCTCTCTCACACGGCGGGGATGTTTGAGCTTCCAGAGCATCCCTGCAAACCATTCACCGACATTGTTATCTGCATCAACTGAATGCTCACGTGGTCAAGAAAGGCGGTCATGGCCCAACGGTCAGCGCTTCTGATGAATACAGTGAGCACTGGCTGTCCTGGGTTCAGATCTCGCTGTGGACACCTGCTCTTTGTGTGAATGTAACACCTGCTGACAGGTGTGCAGTGATGTTGCTTTCGTTGCTGGTCAGGAAAAACACGTTTCTCTGTCTTCTCCACCCCAACCCCGCCACCAACACGCATGACCAAGAAACTACAACCGTCAAACAAACATGTTTGTGTAGTTATAAGCCATGCCATTCTAATTCTGTTTACACAGTTTATGTCTTTGGTTTACTTCTTTGAATTTGCCCACAAGTAGTTTACAGCTGTGTGTCAATGTGATAATTCAGGTGTCACATAGTTTATGTACACCTACATCCTGCATACAGTTTGTGTAGGGTCATTAAAGATCATAGTTCGTATGCCATTTATTTCAAATGGGATTGGTTTATTGCTGGTTTCATTTAGTTTACGAGTGGTTTATTGGAAGTTACGTACGGTTTACGAGTGGTTTAATTTCTACACTGTATGCGGCCGATTTCCGCTGAGATTCATTTGTGGTTTGTTACCTTTATCCAGATTCTATGTGTGGTTTATCACCGTGTGTATATATCGCAGACGAGCATCCTGGACTTGTAATTAGTGTAAGGTCAAGGACAATCTTACCCTCCAGTGCCCCTCCCCCGAGACTCCCATCCCTCGGCCTTCCGTCGTAAGGCGATTACACAGTTCGCACAGTTCCACGCATATTGCGGTGGTGGGAGTGGACGAGAGGAAACAGTAATTTCAGTGAATGGTGAGCTGTGTTCGCTCTCTCCATGCGAGGAAACGAGTCTCCAGGCAGGAAGGTATTGAAAACTCTCATACAAGACACGCGAGTTTGCCAGGAAGTACATAGAATCAGTCCTCGATTCAAAAGAAGCAAAACTAAGAAAAAATGCAATTTTCCTCAAGGAGCAAGAGAATTGTAACAGACAAGAGGTTTGAGACTAAATTCTGATGACAGAAAAACAGAAGGACAAGAAAAAACAGAAGAATAAGGCGGAGAAGAAGAAGAAGAAGAAGAAGATGATGATGATGATGATGATGATGATGATGATGATGATGATGATGAAAGCTATGAACGAGAGGTGCCTACCTCCAGCATTGCTCTCCCTGTGCCCAGTCCCTCCCCACGCACAGCTGCTGTACCCAGGCTGCTACCAAGCCAGACGCTGGCCTGTAAGGTGGGACTTAAAGGGCCCGTGAACGCTTTCGGCTAGAATGTAACCGTCAGCAACCATCATCCCTTCTTCATGATACCAGCCACTGGCCTTACAGCAGGTCACATGAACACACCAACAGCTATCTACTGATCTGTCCTGTCAGCCTGCGTCACGTGCTCTCTGATCCCTTGGCCAATCATTGTGCAGTTTGTAGAGAGAGGCAGGAGGACAAGGCGGCACAGCTTTGTTATGAACTGTTACATAAACAATAACAGCGAATGTTTGTTACCCAAGTTGTTGTCGAGAAAAGCATGTCTGATGTCGGCCGGGACTTGCCACGTGTGTGTTAGGAATTCAATGGGTGGTTGTATGGACAATAGGTGGGCTTCAACGGCGAAGGAAGTTTCAAAAACGTTAATTTCTCTAACATGGCGTCTTCAATAAAAGATAACGACTGTGACAAGCATGTGCTTGATAAACGCATGATAATGGTTGTCCTTACCCCACAGAGAGCCCCAGCCACACCGTTTAGCACCTCCATGTTGACCGAGGAGAGAAGCCCCACAAAAAGTTAATAGAAATGAAAAAGTTGTTTGAATATGTGTGCTAAACGTGTGCTTTTATGAATAAAGAAGTCCACATTTGTGTGTGTAGTTTTTTTTTCTTTTTTCTTTTATTTTCCTTTTTTTTTTTTGGGGGGGGGGAGGGGTTATTTTGCTGGTATTAAAGAAAACACACAAATACAGGCAGAATGAATTATTCATACACACTTTTCTCTAAGAAAAGCATCGTTGGGCAAATGTTCCTAAGTGTACAATCATGTGGCGTATAAATATTTTTATGTAACATCATACAGTAGTAGACGGTAACATTGGTTATCATCGTCATCATCGTCTGACCCTACGAACTGCTGTTTCTTTCATGTTTGTTTGTGTAAAGTGTGATGCCCGCTGTCGTGTACACACTCTGTTGCTATAAACAAATCTTCCTTTCATCTTTTCCTCTCTCTCTCTACCCACCCTCCAGCTTCACGGGTTCCAGTGACAAAAAGAACATGTCCTCTCACGATTGATCTGTGTGAAGTAGAATGCACACTTTCCCCTCTACCTCCCTCTCCTCCTCATTTTCCTCCGTCTCACATACCTCAGCTGGATGTTATCTCCTCCTTCCTGTCAACAGAGCATTTCGTCTACCTTTAAGTTCATATTAAGAGCAACTGTCTTCTCCACCTTTTCTCCCCCAGGAATAAAAAAAAAAACCCGCTGCTGGCACTACTTTTTGTTTTGTTTTGATGCTACTCCGGCCATTTTAACCAATTTTGTAATCATTTACAGTTGATGTTGGTTGAATCTGTTAATCTATCCCTCCATACTCCTCTGTCCATCTTCCAGTCCCACTTGTGCACTCAAGCTGCGATCTCTTTCTAAGTTTGTCACGATTTTGATTATCGTCCTCGCACAAGAAAGATGGAGAAGCTCTATAACTCTGTCATCTGCCTGAAGCCACTTATTTTACATCCTTCCTTCATGATAAGGAATGCTCCCGGGGACCCATTGGTGTTTGTCAAGCCAGCTTCTAGTTGCGACTACGATTGATGACTGTACTTGGCCTTGCTTATACTTCTGCGAGATGTCTTTTGCAGGCTGTTTACAGAATGCTCCACTTCTTTCTTCTTTCTTTTTCTTTTCTGCGTTAGTTTCGCAAAATTCTGTGAAGTCAGTCTGTCAGTGAGTCAGCGAGAAAAAAAAAACAAACAAACTACAAAAAACGAAGTAAAGGTGAATTAATCAAGGAAAGATAAAAATGGATGTATAAAGAAAGGAAGAAAGAAAAATGGCAGAAAAGACGAATGAAAGAGAAGGAAAAAAAAAACTAAATGAAGGAAAGAATTCAAGACATCAAAAGTATAGCAGTGAAGAACCAGACAAAAAAAAAGTATAAAGAGAGAAACTTAGAGGAAAGGCTGCATTGTGTAAGTCAGCGATTTTTAATTTTCTTTTTGTAGTTTATGACAAAAACGTTTTTGGTTGACAGGACTGTGGGAGTTTTTCTTTCTTTGTTTTCTTTGTTACTGATACAAAGTGAGCATGAAGGCTGTGTACAACTTGTGGCAAGAGAACATTATCCATGTCCGTCGCCAGTTACAGGAACTCAACAACCAGGACATTATTTTTTTAAATCTGGGTTAATCACCATGAAAAGGAAAATATTAAAAGAAACAAATATTGAAATGGGATAAACATATAAAAACACTCAGGTTATCACGTGACAGACAGGAGTCGAGCTGGGGGAAGGTCATAGGTGAAGCATATGTGTGGACATTGGTGACGTCACAGCCGGTGATAGCAGCTTGCACTAACTTTAACTAAATATTACAGAAGTTTGCGGTCTTGTGGACTTTTAACCTATGTAACTTGCAATGTCTTCACGAGTGTTGACGGTGGGGTTAGAGTGCGCGGCAGGATACGACCTGTCGACGCTCGGCCAGCAAAGCCCTGCAGCCAAAGGTCAGGATGGGAAATAAACTGCGGGCTGCACATCGGGGCAGGAAGGAGCGGACAGCCATTGTCTGCTTCCGACTATTATGGGACGTTGAAAATAAAATTCTCTGTCTCTCTGTGATGGTGTGTGGCCTGCGACTGCTTCTCTTTCTGTCTCTCTTTCTGTCACACTCTCACCGACACACACACACGTATGTATGTCACCATGATACTCCTCCGCCAGTCGAGTCACAGAAGTAGCTTCACGCATGAAAAAGTGAGCACAGCTCACGATGACAACACTAGCATTCCGACACAAAGTCCGAGATGCTATTTTGTCTCTCAGTATTTCTTCAACAACAAGTACAACACTCTAGGGCTGATGCTGTCCTCCCAATAAAATCTTAAGGGTTTGTGAACTCCTTCCTCAGGGCAGCCCACCCAGTGAGGTCTCGAGAAAAAGTTCTACACAAGAGTTGCGACATCTTGAGAAAGAGACTGTACCTTTATGTACACATCAGCAAACAGTATTAGCATCGCTGCCATCCTTAGTATTATGTTTTCCTTTTATATAACCCTGACTTATATCTACTTTTATTCAAGATCTTTGCACCTTTGCACGAGGACATTGTATGGGGAACTATTTCTGTCCCTTTCTCCATGCCACTCAAGGGGTGAGTGGATAAAAGTCATGTCTGATGTCAAGGCAACATCCAGGAGGATGCTGGAAGTATAAAATAATATGTGTGTGGACGTTGATGTCATCACAGGATTGGTGTCTTTCTATGTTGTGGTCTCTGATTTAAACCAAGAGGGAGGCTTACACAGATATCAAAAGATTATTTTCTTAACTCAACTCAATCATTAAAAAATGTTTTGTACCCGCGAAAATGTCTAAAGGAAAAATTGTTGAAGCACACGTACATCAATGAATGTGAAGGATCCCCGGGTTAAACAAACTATACTTGGTACATCTACAACACGCGATGCATTCTGGTCAAAGTTCAAAGTTCCTTGTTAAGGCACCTGGTTTATTCTGGATATGGTTCGTTGGCTTTGAGCTTGTCTGCAAGAAAACCAACGTGCGATCGTCCTGTCTCACTCCACCCTCCTCCAAGCCCCCTCGACCTCTAACCTCATCCTGCCTGAGGTGATGCTGCGTTAGGAAGCTGAGAACACTTGCCTCCCCTTAGTTGCTCGCTTGGTGGGCTTGTAGTGTGTTTGCAGTACACGTGCCCAGATCACCGGGTGGCCCACCTTGACAACAGGCGTTGCGTGAGAGATCGCAGGGGAATCTGTAGAACCAGCCTCCACATCTCACTCGTGACCCCTATCGTGGCGCCACAACTCTGCCTCCCATTGTAGAACCATTAGGTAGTTGTTGTTTTCTTTTGGTCTTATGACCCGCTGCTTGTGGGTGGCTGGAGAAGTACTTGCCGTTTGATGTTTGTCAAGAAGACGGTTAAACTATGTACCATTGTCTTGCACGAGTACCGCGAGCTGGCTGCTTTGAAAGATGATAAATGGCAGTGTTGATCGTGAAACTTTTCGGCAGTTTTCACAGGGAATAATTAAGTAAGGAGAGGCTGGTGACAGGGTTTAAGAAAAAGGAAACATTGCATATGTGAACAGGAATCAACAGAAGACAATTAAAGCAATGAAAAGCTCTGACAGCAATAACAGTCAACCTCATCCAGTCTGTGAGAAGTCGACAGAGAGGATGGGGCAAGCTGGTGGTGTCTGTTGGCTGACTGCTGGACAAGAAACCTTTGGCAGAGAGTGAAGACCGGAAGCTACAAAGTATACGTTTGTGATGTACATCGGAGTCAAATTGTGAGTTGATAGGAGAAAAAATAAGGATTGGAGTTATTCTCCCAAACCTTCTAAATCTAACAAAAAGACAGGGAAGAAGAAGATGATGATCATGATGATGATGATGGATTTCGTATTTAATGTCTTCCATGGAGAGAACTGGCCAGTGCTTGAATTCAATCTGACTGCACCGTACCTGCGATGGAATTGATTCCGAATGCATGCAAGCGTGCAGACCTCACACGATTTCACGCGCAATTTCTTCCCCCTTCACTCACTCCTCACTGCTGCCTGACTCGCCTGCTGACTGCGTTCCTCACTTAACGAACAGCAATACTCTACATCCTCCGTCTCCGTGATACAGGTACACACGGCCATTTCGCAAGCCTCCCCATCTTGTGTAATAAATCTCGCCCTTCGCCCCTCGCCCTCGCTATCTTATCGCCACAGACGTGTCACAACAAGCATCCCCCTTCCCGGCCTGGTGCAGCCATCATCCGGGGACGCCAGCAGACAGAACACAGGAGGCAGGAACGTCAGACCAACACAAACACGTGACTTACACGAGCGGACATGTTGATCCCTTTATTAATGGACAAGTCTACGTCATAATGCAGCTCAAGGGACGTCACAGAGTGCGTCAGTTTCCTTCAAAGACGTCTCTGATGGTTTTTGCGTCATATGACGTCATTTTGTCAGGAAAGGAAATGTGAATTTCCATTAATAATAATAATGATACAATGCTAGCAGCTCTCTAACATCGTCTCAGTAATGCTGTCCTAATGTACGGCGACTAAATGGTAATTAGTAATTAGTAATGACACAATGCCAGCAGATTTCTAACATTTTGTACTGATGTAGAAGGAAGGGTAATGACTGCATAACTTTCTACTCTTTGTGCTGCTGTCGTTCAGTCCCGGCATCGCTGTTCTCTCCCCCACCACAGCAATCTCTCACTCATTATCTTTCTATATCTATATATAAATAACAGAAACAGAGAGAAAGAGAAAGTGACTATTGCATTTTTCTTTAAAAAAATTCCTTAATCGATGCTTTTTTTTTGGTCGTTGTCATTGATGCCATCATCACATCGCCTCCGTTTCAACGCTGCCAGCCTGTACTTACCCCATAGTTCGTACCGTGACTCATCGACCTTCTGACCTCCAGCTACACTCGTCCTAGTCTGTGAGCTATTTATAGACCAGCCTTGCTCCAGTTTGTGACAACCGTCCTCAGACAACGGTTAGTCCGTCTGTAAGTCAGGTAAGTCAGTATTAACACCTGTAAGCTCACCTCCACACACATAATGGTCTATGGAATCATAATTTTATTATTCCACGAGTGGAATAGATGCTACGCCTGGGTTGTATCGCACACCAGTGACGTCACAACAACTCGCGAACTAACGGATACAAGTAACGTTACTGGATGATAGATACCTCCGTGGATACCTCCATGGTATAAACGGATCAGAAAAGGAGCGTTAGAAGTTAGAGGCAAAGATTCTTGTTTCCAAAGTCAATGTAACGCCGTCTGTGGCGGAGAGACTCGTGCAGAATGTAAAGAAACTCCGAAAAAACTACAAACATTTTCCTTGTATCTCTCTTTCCCTAACCCCCCTTTTCTTTCCATATCTCTGTCCTTTTCCTCCAGTTCTTTTCCTCTCTCTCTGTCTCTCCCGATCTCTGATACCCCTTTGTCTATCTGGCTGGTTTACTTTATTGGCTTTATACGTCACTCGGATGTTTTTATCCTCCGGAACTAAAGCCGTCAACCCTGCCACGAATATCAAGTCTGTCGGAACTACAGCCGTCAGTACTGCAATGTACACCGAGTCTTTCTCCTTTTTTTATTTTTTGCCATTGTCCTACATCTCCTGAATCCTCCCCTTTTCCTCCCACACGACCTCTGACTTCACTTCCCAGCGACTAATGTTGGAGCTAAAGTTTACAATAGACTTTGATAGGCGGTCTTGGTTCAATGTCAAAACAGGTGATTATCTTGACCCAGACATATTCAAAGCTTGTTCGTGAAAGATATGAAGGGACTCCAGACTGTTGGGACAAGGGGATGGTTAGGACCCAAACGAAGCTTCTCCGCTGTTGTAAAACTTCTGCTCAGCATCCTTCATCAAACCCTCTTCATCGCGACCTTGCTCAGTGCTCATTCTGTCTGTCCGACCGGTAAATATAAACTAAACAAGATCCCAAGACATCGACTTCCATGCTCCACAGTCCTCTACATCCGTTTGGAGACATCACTAGCTTTCTTCGTCCTTCCTGTGGCTTGGCCTGCTGGAGCCGACCACAATACAGGGGAGCTTACTGGCAAGACAGGATTGTCTTCCGGTCATCGTGAAGTGAATAGTAAGTCTGGCTTTTAAAATACAGCCAGGTGAATAAAACCGAACATTCACGGAAAAGATTACTACACAAATGGCAGACTTGCCGGATGACATCTTGGAGGTCAATGTTGTGACTTATAAATAACAATATGTCCAAGGCATAAACAAGATAAACAAAGTAAGAAAAAGAAAGAGAGACAAATACACAGTCTGATACTGACTTCAAGGAGGAGCAATGAGGTAAGACTATACCAAGAAAGACAAGCAGCTATGGCGACTGAGAGAGAGAGAAAGAAGTTGATTCACCGACACAATGGACTCCATCTCTCATGACTAACAGGATAACACAATCTGCTGAGATCCTCTTGCTTTGTTTCGCAACCTCCCTTCCTGGGTTACCACATGTGGTCGTGATGTGCCACTATCAGTTTAACCAGACATCTATCTTCCCTCGTTTTTGCATTTAGCTACGAGATAGTCATTAATTACCTCCTCCTTCCATTCTGCTCTTTCTCGTCCGATTCCTACAGTGTCAGGAGTTCAGATATTTATTCATCCAATAAAGCAGTTTTCCTTCAAGCTTGAATAAAAATGCAGTTAAATGCAGGTGAGAGAAAGATTATTGTCAAGTGCAAAGTATGCAATGTGTTTCCATGTAGTTAACATCTGAGTGTGACCTTTAACCCCAAATCTGTTCTCACACATTTGCCTCTCTTTTCACACATGCGCAACAGCTTGTATGCAACCGTCAAGCCTCGTTTTGAAGCTTCAAATACCCTTTGAGACAGGAAACTCGCTTAGGGATTAATTTTTGGCAATGTTTTGTTTTTACATTAATCTTTTATTGAAATTCTGTCTACTTTGCTCTCCTTTTATTTCAAAGTATTGAGGCAATAAAAAGCACTTTGAGCATGTAAGCCTTTTAAAACTTCAGATTTTCGGCTATGAAATCCCGTGAAATCCGGTGAAAAAATAGAAATCATTGTGCTTTCAAGTGGTGGCTGTGAAGCATGGTTAGCCCTAGAACCTCCATCCTACTCCTCATCCCCTTTCCTCAACCCCACAGCCGCAACCCGCGGAACCAAACTACTACACCATGCTTCCAGTTCTCTTGTCAACCTGCCTCTGCTCCAGTCAGTGTGGTTTTGTCACAGCATCTTAACTAAACTGCCAAAACTGCTAAGAAGAACAAAAGGATTTCTGTTTGAAAGAGATGAGAGAGAGAGAGCGGGAAGAAAAAGAGAGAAAGGAAGGAAGGAAAGAGAAGACAAACTGGTATTTAATCGGTCTCGCAATATCGCGTTGTGATTACGACAACCACGAGAGAAAAGTTTACGCCACTTGAAAACACGATGGCCCTGCCTGCATTCAGTCAAAACACTTAACCGACACATCAAAGAATAGACTCTCCACAGAATGAGGGTAGACAAAGGCGCACGCTGACAGACTACCCAATAAAACTGTCAGAAGCCTTCGCGGGAATTGCTTTGGAGTTGTCTCTCCTGAAGGAACGGTTGAAGCTATGATCTTTGCAAGAGGCCTGAAGATGATGATGTATTGTGTCTCACAATCCAACGACTTTTTTCTGGCACGTGATCTCTGAGAGAGGAGGAAAAAGGTTTACATGGATATTTCGGCCGCACGGGGGAAAAAAAGTAAGAGATGCGGGGAGAGAACTGGAAGGAGAGAAGTAGGAGTTGGTGAAGAGAGAGGGGAGGTAACTGAGAGCGGGACAAAGCCAATCAGACAATCTTTCCAATCTTAACCAAAAATGAGAAAAAAATAGGAAAAAAAAAATAGTCTGTATGCGCATTCACCCACCGCACATTCCCTCCAACAATAATTATAGAGATCAGAGCGATACCGAACCTCATTCACCGGGACATTGTTTTTGTTCAGCATTACTCGCCTCCGACATAAAAAAGAGAGATACATGGTTCCTGTCTGGAAGCAAGCCGTGTATTGCTTTTGACATGGGCAGTGGATTATGCACGAGCCACCCCTATATTCCATCCCCCACCCCACCCGCATGCCACCCACCCCGCTGACCCCTCGGTTGCGTATGTCTGTGTTTTGTGTAGGATTACAGAGACAAATATCTCAGACCCTCGCCTGTGTTTGCCTCCATGTCCAACTGAACGATGGCAGCGAGTGTTCACAGGAAGTGTGTGATGGTGAAAGCCATGGATCACACGACTCAGTGTAGTTGTTAGATTGTGTCGCTTGTCCTGCTGCTGTGTTCACGACTGATAACACTGACAAAAAAGAAATAATAATGAATGAAAGAAGGTAATACAAAGAAAGGATGGAGAGCAAAGAGCGGGAGAGAACTCAGCTGAGCACAAACTCCACGAAGAGTCGACTATAAGCGGACAGCACGTGGACTGTGGCAGGCTGCATGAAGACAGTGGTGGTGAACTGTAGGACTTGAGAGTGAGAGACTGTGGCAGGCTGCATGAAGACAGTGGTGGTGAAGTACCTGTAGTAGTGCCTCGTTACATACATCTGCTGACTGTCAAAGGTTGAATGAGTCTTGTGACAGTCGCATGGTCCTGACTATGACTATGACAGTAGTTTTAACTGCTGAATGTAGCAGGCTACACGAGTTTACTAACTGTTGACAATATTTAGAGTCCACCCGTACCTTTTATGTGAGTGTTTGAACTTTTAATGTTCTTCCAAACTTCAAAATAATCTCAAATATACTTGATACCAATTGTTTTTTGTGAATAAAGCTGATTACAATAAAGACCTTGATATTTTTAGATCCTAAAATCTGTAAAATATTTTCAAGGTTTAAGATATTCTCAAACTTTAAAATAACCTTATAAAAAGAACTTCTTATATACTTTTTGCTCAAAAAACAAAATCGTGGATCGCAACATTGAACACAATACGCTTCAGTTTGATTCCAGAGACAAATAAACCACATAATTTCCTAAAAGACTTTTTATTTTATGTGATTGAACTTTTTTAAAATTGGGTTTTAGGCTTCTCTTGGTTGAACAGTGTTACGAAAAGTGTAAATTGCAAGCAAACAAAGCGGAAGGCTTAGACTGGGGTCCATCGTGCCAAGGGCGAGCAGGGAGGGTTAAATCCCCTTCTCCCAGTAAATCAATCACGGACCCCAACTACAAGCCTCAACAGTGGCGCTTGAGCCGTCCGCTGCAGGAGTGAAGAGAAAACAAACAAAATAACACCCGCAAAACCAAACTTTTGAAATGTTCTCTAACATGATTCCAGACATTCCATAACAATATTTAAAACGTCCATTAAATCCTTCTTAAGGGAATAAGACTGTCAAACAGGCCCTTACAGGATTATTTTGAACCGTTCAGCCGTGCCCCGCGAAAAATCACACCATCAGGCGGAGTGCTGGACTTCTCATGCGTCATCGCATGAATGGAATTCTGTTAAAACTCAAAAAAGTCGAGGCTAGTCACTCTTGAACGTGACGAGGGTGGTAATCTGTCCCTGGGGGAGTTCATGCAAGAGGGACGAGTAGAGCACTAGACACTGGAGGTAGCAGCACTAAGGCCTGTAAAAAAGTTCTTTATCCGAGAGCTTTTGATATAAAAAAATAGTTAAATACACAAAACGTAATTGAAATTGTTGTTATTATTTTTTTGCCTCCTGTCAGGCCTGCTGAAAGAACTTTTTTAAGAAGAAGCATGTAGAGGAAGGTTGAATGCTGGAGACAAAAAGTGAGTGAACAAGACTCGCAGACTATGGCTCCTACTCACTTGTTGTGACCGCAGACCAGCTTCACTCAACAACGACAGCGACAACAAGTTGTGGAAATAACCACACTCAGGTGACATTTCTTTCTCACCTGCCTTCTCGCCCCAGAAAATTCAAAATGGTTAAACCCACAGCAAGGGCTGACCCAAGGGAGACGGATATGAAACTAAAGGGTGGACTGGAATTATAAACAAAAGGCTGCCAGCCAAAATATTGTAAGAGTAAGTGGTTTGCTGTTTCTAGGTAAGAGAGGAAGAGAACTTTCTCCTTCCGTTGCCACTAGGCCCCTAAATCAAGTTTCACTCTCTCCCCCTCGGATGGGTAAGGGTGGAGTTTCTTTCCCACCAAGGGTATAGTGACCTCCTGCTCCACAGTTCAGTGCACGAGCTGAGGGCTACAGAGCAACCCTGGAGGTAGTAAACATAATTGCTTAGTCATCAATTTTCAAGGCGTCATATCCAGAGTCTGCGGTGTCCTGACACGTGTATGCTTCCAATTAACCTCACAAAATTGTTCTGTCATAGGGTGTGTGTGTGTGTGTGCATGTGTGTGTGTGTGCATGTATGTGCGTGTGTGGTGCGGGTGGAAGGAGACGGGTGACAGAGCTCTTTACATCAGGAACTCCCCCCACCAGCTGGTGGTAGACAGAATTATGAAGAACAAAGTGACAGGGTTACTGCCTGGAAAATGTACACCACACTTTCAATGAAAACGATTGGAAGCAGAAGATGTTAGGAAGTCGGCAGAGAGGCTTCTGTATTTAACAACCATGTCTGCTGCAGCTAGGATGGTTACCTAGCCAACTAGAGAGGAACAGCTAGAGAGGAACAGCTAGTGGACAAGTCATCTCAAGCACGGAACTAACAATGTCATTAAGACAGTCAACCTACTGCCTGCAGGCTGAGTGGCTAAACGTGTCAAAGTTCATAAATCAGAAAAAAGACAATTTATCTTCTTTGAAGATTATTTGGCCAAAGCAACAGAAATTTTCTTCTCTGCTCGTCCCCCTTACAAAGACAAATAATCCAGACATAAAGAAGTACAGACAAAGCCCTTGTTTACACAGTAACATAACTAGATTAATTAACGAAAAACTAATTGCAACTATAAAACAATGTCTTCGTATCTGACATTACATTAATATTCTTTCATCATTGTAATTGCTTTATTGGTTTATTGAATGACCTTATAAATACTGTGATATATTAGGCATATGTTTGACATATTAATATTCCAATGGTTTGAAACTGAATGTTTACGGAATCGCAAACTGAATTCTGTGTTTAAACTGACAACTGCCGCCATTGCCACACCTTGGAAGGAAAAGTGAAGAAAGCCAAATGCTCTCCTGGTGGACATCACACCAAGTGGGTGTTGGTTCTCGTGAGATTTCCACCTCACAGACAGAGCTGTAAATTTGAGGACAGTTTTTTCAATTAGGATGTCAATAGTAGATGAGTTGCGATCAGTCAGCACTAGGTGGCGCTCTCAGCGGCAAGTTTCTGACACAACAGGTGGAGTCGCCACAACTGTCGCCGCCAAGGACACAATTTGTGACATTTCGATGCTTTACTATTCACTCGGGACTCGTAATGGACAAAAGCATTTCATCAGAAAAGGCTCAATGCCCGGCGGACTTGCAGAGCGCGCGGAAAGGGCGGAAGGTCAGAGCGGTAAAAAAAGAGTGAGTAGTAATCACTGGAGGAAACGTCGTCAGGAATGGGAGGAATTTGAAAAGCACTATATATAATCAGATGTAATCGAGAAGCTGAACACTTATTAATCATAACTGGAGAGATCCTTTTTAGGAAACTTCAATCTAGATTTTACTGGGTGACATTTCGATGGGAGGAAAAATATATATTCACTGACGCCGCACCGGGATTATTTCCCGGAGGAAAATGAATAAAGTAAGATGGCAGTTGCTGTCTTGAAATTGCTGTTGGCATTGAACTGCGTCTGAATTCTGAGTGCGCACGCAGCCTCGGTCATGTTTTTACCAAAACGAGTGCACTGGCTTTCATACAAACATTCATAATCCTTTCTTTCAAAATGTCACGCTCACAAAGAGAAAGATGACATGACTGAAGGAAGAGATGATCAAAGATAGATAATTGGACAAGCAAACTGAAGGATCTTGCGGGAGACTGACTATACCACGGGTAGCTAGCTGGCATAGGAACAGGTGTGACACAGAGAGAAGATCCGACATCAGGGGGCACGAACGTCACTGCCCTGGTGACAAGTGTCGGAACGTCACTGCCCTGGTGACAAGAGCTTTACAGGGGCAGACAAATGAAGTGGCAGACACTGTTTGCATGCACGCACACACACAGTCGTGCTACACGCGTGGAATACAGCCGAGGAGGACAGCTGCCAGGGTGTGTAGATGGCCACAGAAACTGGAGCGGCCTCCTCTGAAAGGAGCCATTACGCGTGCTTGTTGCTGGCGCCTGACCGCTGAAGACAACAAGAGGAACGAGAGCCGCACGAGACTCCCACTGGCGGCCAACAATTGTCCCTGACAACCCGCTGCTACGCAGGAAATCAAGGCTTTCACAGGAATCGCGGTAAGGTAGAGCTCAGGAAAAGAGAGGGGAAAACGGTCCAGACCAGGGAGGAAATCACCTAGGAAAGGAACCTCAAAATGGAGACAAAAATTAAGAAAGGGGCAAGTGAAGAATATGGAGGCTTATTTCCCCTGATTCTGCTTGAGCCCAGAGAAAGATAACTTCTATCGGGCAAGAAATCGAGCTTAGGGGGGGAGACCAATATCACTGAGCACAAAGCTGTTGGGATAGAGGGTGGGGTAGGGTGGGGTGTAGAGGGGGATGGTGAAAATAAAGTAGATCTCGCCTCCCATTATCAGTCCCGTCATCTAAACAACTCCTTCAAGCGTTAATTTTTTTAAACAGTTAATGTATTACCCAATCTGACTTTGATTTTTGTGCTCGGTCATGAAGAAATTGCCGGTGGACAAGGAAAACGTCTCGTCAACAATAACAAAAAATAACAAGATATATAAACTACATCACAAAAAGGCGAATGTGGGCATGTCTTGCTGGCGTTAGACACAAACAACACAACAACAAATGACAAGACAACACTGGAACATCGAACAAACGAGGAAGCACGCAGTGAATCAGTGTAAAATGTAAAACAGTGACATGGTTGCCTAGCAACTATACTTTGTGATACATCCGTTCACAACTGTCTCTCTACCTTCACAAACTCGTGAATGTGAATGTGTGTGTGTGCGTGCGTGCACACGTGTGTGAGACGCGATTTTCTCCCCTTTTCACTTCACGCCTGCCCTTGTCAGCCGGCTATCCATAAAGTTGTCCGGGGAGAGGTCACGTGACCAGGCGAGCCTATTAGCCCGTCATTCAGCACCGGAACACATTAAAGGCGAATACTGTGACGCCCTTAACAAACCCTAATACGCCGCTAGATGTCGCTGTAATCAGGCGCGTCGTATTAAAGTGACGAACTCGCTTGCCAAGCCCCAGACGAGACCCTGCCTGCCCCCTCTTCCTGCCCCTCACGTGCCTTTGGGGTAATGGCTTCTCGCAGACCCTTGCAGGCACAGTGTAATGAGAATAATACTGAAGTATTTCATCCTTGAGATTCTCTGGTATTATGGGATGGCGCACGTGTTACGAGTGTAGACGTTTGTCATCCATCACGTGGTGCTACCATCGACTGTCATCTTTCCTTACTGCTCATACCCAGAATGGTCTACCCACAGGAGCAGTTTGTACACCCTGGGTACACACATCACAACTGCCACGTGTACTCCACTAATATTTTCTGAATACAGTCCGCGTGTTCTTGTGTGAAGACAGAAGGGAAGAGCAGGTGTGGAGGTAGATAAAACTGTGGACATGTAGTCAGCTACACTGCTACAACTACCACAAGTAACATGTAGTCAGTTGACTCATTGCTACAACTACCACAACGCACACATACCGATGCACAATCCTGGCGTGTGTCTGGCTGGCCTGTCCTTGTACAGGATCATGTTTGCACGCGCCTATCTCTGTATCTGAAGGATGTTGTTTCCCACATTTATAAAGCAGTATCTGCAGTGAATTGTACCCGGCAACGAGAAATAAAAACTGTTATTAAGATCCCACCCCCACCCACTAGACCTTGGGTCATGTTTTCTGGTGACCTCGAGTAGCATTACCACTGACGTGTTCATTGTGAATCAATCGGGTACTTCACATACTTCACATACTTCACACCCACCCGCCCTTAAGATTTGAAACCTGCCGAGCAGGACAAGCTGCTTCTTCGGACTTAGTTAATCTCTGGTCAACCGTTGGTGTCAAGATCACTTTATTTCTTTGTGTAATCTATTCATATATCTAAGTTATTTATTATTTCATTTACTTTGCAAATGATCTGTTTCAATGGGTTTTTTTTTTATTTCCTTCATTTATAATTTGTTTTCTTTCTTTTTATCAGCAGGTCAATCGATTTTTTTTTCTTTTTGGTCATTTGTCTTTCCAATTTTTAGTTTTTGCCTTCGGTACGATCTTTATCGATTTTTACTTTTTTCCCTTTCTTTCCTTCTTTCTTCCCTAGGAAATCTAATGACAATTTATCACACACGAATCAATAAACATTTGCCTCAAATTGTGATATTCGTCACACTTAGGCGGACATCTTCGCCTCAAACACGCGCAACACAACTTTTAGTTGTTTACCCTCGTGAAGCCTCGGAGGTACAACTGTTTGTCCGCGCGTACCTCCTTCTCAATAGCAGAGACAAGGCCTTCAGCAGTCTCTCCATCCATACCTCCATGACAGGTGTCATCGTGATTACAGTTTCTTTGAACGGAATATATTTCACTGTTGCTACGTATAACCTTCCGCCAAATAGTTCTCAGCGTTTGAAACAAAGTTCACAGAAATGGGGAAACATTTCAAACTAAGGATCCTGGGGTCTGAGAAGGTAATTTCTAGAAAAGTCAGGCACACACATACACATATGAATGAATGTGCACTCTCGCTGTCGTCCCCTGCTCCTTTCTCGCTATTTCTCGCTTTTTCTCGTTTTTTCGCGTTCTTTCTCTCCCATGCGCTCGGGCCAGGGCCAACATGGCGCGTAGTCCAAATTTACTGCCTCTGTCCAAAGCAGGTTTTCTGCTCCAACATCGATTTCGCATTTAAGTGATGCACCGAGTTACCTGGGGATCTAATGGAGGCTGGCAGATGAAAAGAAGTGCCGAAAGGTTTCATGCTCTTGCACTGGAAAGTAAAGTGCTCTGTCCGACTGCGCAACCCGCTCACCATGGAAGTCCCGGCCTTGACAGACCATAAACTCGCACATCATTTTAAAACAGTCAACAATAATTCAGCATTGTAATGGCTTATCGTTCAACCCAACCAACCAAAGCTAATTATAAAAATCAATTTTATAATCAAATAAATGCAACAATAATGACGGCGGTATGTCTGCAATACTCTGGCGACTTCAACTCATTTCAAGCTCGTGCTGTAGCAGCTGTTGTTTCCGCTCCGCCATAAAAACTTCATCAAAATGTCAGCCTCACACCAAATCATATTCCTTGTAACAGCTTCATCAAAGTGTCAGATTCAGTGACACAATCTGTCAGTCTGGGGTGTGGATGACATGATGACGGATGTCATGTCACTGGCGCCTCAACTACGTCATCAGACTACGTGGTCAACGTTGTGGCATGTCCAGCAATGACATCACGACACTGGCATTACAATTACACTGTCATTACCAGTAATGTTACAAAGCATGAGAGACTACAACAGTAATGTCCATCTGTTACCGGAACGACACTGACATTACAGAGAGAAAATAAGTTGATGTTAAGTTGACAAATACTTCAGCAGGTCTGGCATCAGCTTTTCTATAATTTTTCATGTAATTTTTTTTTCAGATTTGTTCATATCAGTTTGCTTAAGGTAGGAAGACAGAAAATGCAGGGAGTGCAGAAGTACCGTGTGGCTGACAAATATGATCAAAGCTTTCGTCCTCATTGAGTCACGTGCATCCCCCGACCTGCAGACACATGTACACACACTTACACACACTTACACACACGTACAATATTCCCCTCCCCCTCCTACACACATACACACAGCAACATCCACACCACGGATCACACTCTGCATCAGAGGCTGGTCTCTGCCATCTCTCGGTGAATTAATGAGAGAAACTTTGCACGAAGATCGGTCCAAGCTTTTCCATTCGTCTCCCACCGATGTGGCCCCCAGAGTTCCCATCCACGCTTGGCGCTCTCAAAATAATAAAAAAACAAAAAAAAAAAAACTGTCGGGGTCAAGAGACTCTCCGTGAGTGTAATCTGCGGCTTCTTGTTTAATGAGCTTTCAGTTAGTGTTGAGTTAGCTATTCATCCTCACTGACCTTTTTGCTGCGCCGGTCCCTCCTGCGCCCTCTCGCATTATGGATGTCCTGATCGCTTTGCTCTGTAATAGAAATCCCCCTACAGCCTTCATCTTTTTTTCCTCCAATATATCATCTTCGTCATTATCCTCATTATCATTAATATCGGCGCAGGGAGTGTCTGAAAGCGTTTTCTTAAACTCAAACATTTATTCACGCGAGTCTGCTTGTCGGCAGAAATGTCTGTATGTGCGATTTTTCTTTTTTATCCTATGTATTTACTTAAAAGCTAAATGTTGTAACAGACGGAGCGGAAATTGTAAAGAGATGGAGGAAAAAAAGTTGAAATAATGGGAGGACAAGACTTACTAACAGGAGCGATTCAGGTCGGGAGACTGTCTTTATAGTACAAACCTTTGACATGTCTGGAAATTCATTATAAGAAGTGGTGACAGATAAAATGTATGAGTTGATGATGGTGCCTTGGTGGTTCTCTCGTAAACCATTTTCTAAGTGACAAAAAGTGGTTTTTAAAGGTGAACACACCACAGAGTGGAGACAATGTTCCACTTCACTGAACACAGAGATGCACTGTGGGACTCAATGTCGCTCGCTGCCTCCAAGAGACAACGAAGGTCCAGTTAGTGCCCCGTGACCATGTTTCTACCCACATTTCCACCCAGCAGTCAAAAGAAAAATCCATACCTCGCCATCACACGCGAAGGCATTGACGACATGGCCGCCATTAAACCCTCGTCGCCGGGCAGAGGTCACAGCGCGCGGTGACTGCCGTGTGTGCACTGCTGCGGAGTGTGGCAGTCAAGAGCGATGGTCACTGTTGGGACTTCACGCCTCACTGCTTTTGTTTTGATGTACCTTTACCTAAGTTCATTGTTCTTTTCATCTCGACCACCTGCATCATTATTTGGATGTTTGTGTGGCACACGTGACGAGTTTCACACGACTGCGTGACTTGTCAATATTTACTGACCTGAGGGGCTAATATTTTCTCGTTATCATTAAAAATATCTGTTAGAGTTATAGGTCTTACAGTAACAAATTACAGGTTACTGAAAAGTTGTTATTGACACATTTTCTACTCAAGTGGATGATGTTAGGTTAATACAATAGAAAATAAAAACAAACGAAAGCAGGTCACATAATGACTCCAGAACACTTATTGCTGGCTATGTAGTGTTAAAATATATATATACACACACATTGAGAGAACAGGCGACTTGAATGTTCACAAAACTTTGTGCAGCAGTCACACGTGTGAAAACACACTCACATACACGCAGACATGTTCGCTCTCTCTGTCTCACTGAAGGAAAGAAATCATCCCGGGGTAAAAAAAGACCTTTGTTGCCTTTCCTGGGATTAGCTTTGGCTGGCTGATTAAGGCTTAACTAACTAGCTAACTCAGTAAGTGACTCAAGGCTAGGCAAGAGCATCTTGCAGCAAAAGTAATCGAGAAACAATTAAATAAGGAGAGACTAAGAAAATCTTCCTCCATTTGTGGATGCAGGCCGCAGCCCCACTCACCTCCTCTCCGCTCGACAAGAAATAGATTTTCTGTCTCTCTTGTCCGCTCTCTCATTAACCAAAATGGGTTCCGCATTAATTTCGCCAACTTCGCGGCAGAAATTGTCTCCCTTAACCGCTGGAGCGACCAGGGAGGAGGATGCCAGCATGCGAGGGTCTGATATTAGTTGCAGCCCCTTAACGGTCCCTCCATGGCAGGTCGGCCGAATCGAACCCCGCCTCCCAGCCCACTCCACCCCGCTCCGTCGGCGGATGAGACTGCAGTACACCAACCACTGAAATCCGCATAATTTAACAAGACAAACAAAGCAATAAAAATAGTTATTTATTGATATTTAATTGTTTTCTGTTACTATTTTTAAAGTATATCTCAGTAGTTGAAGCTTTACTTGTGTCGCTTAGCAGCCCAGCTCGTTGGTTTAGCCAAGGGAGTCTCACAGTTTCTTATTGTAATTGTAAGAAAACCTTTTTAACTTTTTGGATCGGTTTTTAAATGTGGATTTGATTACACATGCCCTGTCATTCGTAAAGACCCGGTGTTAAAAGTAAACAGACGGTCCAAAACAGACAGACAGACAGACAGACAGACAGACAGACTCTCTGTTAATTTTGTCGGCGAGGCTCGGGAGGTAAATGCGATCCTGAGAGACGAGATATATTTTGGCTCGCTCGCCCAATCAATAGCACCCGACAACAAAAGACACATGAAATGAATTAACAGATTAAAGACGAACTGCGGCAGTCGGCAGTGGAGGGTAAATAGTTCCTCCAACCTTCAGACTCGTGTTCTTCTGACACTCGCCATCTGGGAAAAACGTTTGTGTGATTTCCCGTGTGCCGACAGTCGAGCAATTGTTGCCAGTCGCTTTCTTCCCTCCATTTGTTTCTTTCCTCTGAGACTATCATCACAACTTGCATCATATCCTCTTTCTTCATCCTTCTCTTTATTAATATCGATCTTTCGATCTCAGTTGTTATCTCGTTCTTTCTGTCCATTTCACGTTAGCACTGACAACGAGTGATAATTACTGATTGCCCGAGGCTAATGGATTGAAAGATGTGATTCAAGCGAATTATCCAATAAAAATTCAGATGTTTTAAACTGTGAGAAGTGAATTATTACGATTACAAAATGTCAGCCGTCCTTGGTGCCCATAGCTAACGAGGTGTTACTACAGGGCAGGAGTAGCTGGTCACGTGACACGCCCACACTACGTAGCTTGAGGGTCAAGAGGTCAAGGTAGACAAAGACTGATAGCCCGGCATCTCTCGTGTGTCTGTTACATGAAGATGATGGTTTCTGTGGTTGTTTGGTGTGCGCGCCCACGAGCTGTTAGTACCTTCCATTGTCTTACTTTACTAGTCTCACAACAGTCTTGTTTTTTGTTTTGTTGTTGTTTTAAGACTTGTACCAGTCCTACGAGATGCAATTTGTGACACTTTCTTACCTCCCGAGCTGTGAGAGATGATCTGTCAGTCTTGTGATAACAGTCGTGTCACTTTCTCACTCCACGGGTGGATTCAGTTTCACACAAGATAATCGTGTCGATGTCTCTCTCATACTAAACAAACATGTTGAGTTCTTTCACTGGTCATAAGTGTCACGTGCTCAAGGTACATCTATACAGTCTGTATCTAATGATGCCAGCATAACATCAAAAACACTCTGCCGTGATGGCGATGATGGAGGACCGGCCTAAGACACTGGGGCGATGATTTCATCGACCTCCATTCGGGGACTTAAAGGGGCAGGCAAGTCAAACGTTGCCTTTAACTGTTGCTGTTGTTCGGATATTGTCTGCTCAAAGTTTATATTTGTGAAGGTTTGCTTTGCTGGTGCTGTTCGTCTAACTCTAAAACATCGTGTTTGACCGGTACACGCAGGCCAACATCTTCCCGATGGATGAAGAATCTATTTAACAATATCCAGAAATTCAGATGACAGTGCCCCAAATGACTCGCATACCAACAGTAACAAACTGCTTCAAGTTTCACCAAAATTAATTCCTTTGGCTGGAGACACTGAAAACACTAAACATTGTCTGTTAAGAAGGCGAAGATTTGTGCAAAATTATGATTAGTGTAAAGTCATTGGAATAACCAGAAGCTCTAATATTTCAAACTGACAACACATTAACTTGTGCTGACGCAGCATTAAAGCGAACTATTATCTGTGTCAGACTTGGTGGCGGGTGGAGAGAGAGGTACTGAGAGAATGAGGAAATAAAATAAAAACCACTAGTGTCCTCTCGAGTTTAATTAAAGGAGTCCTGCTTACTTATCCACAAAACAACTCACTGGCAAATCGCAGAGAATAATCTCAGAGTAGGCGAAATTATCCCGCTGGGGGGCAGTTGCTGGCTCTCTGCTGCTGTCTCCAAGGGCCGGCAATCCTGGTGAAGTCGCCAACACAGCTCCCGGCACAGGCTAAAGCTCATCATCAACTCCGCTTATCTCCCTTAGGTTGAGCATGTATTACAAACCCGCGGGGTAAATACTTTTGTAAAGAGTATGTGCGAGCGTGTGTGTGTCTGTGTGTCCGTGAGATATATTGACGACTAAGCGGGTTTGTAATGATGTAGTGATGAAAAAAATGAATTAGTCAGAGTTAGCTCCCTGTAGAAAAGGCGGAGATTAAAGAAACACTAGGATACCGTGCACTGAAGAAAGACAGCCCTGCCGATACAAGGAAAGATAATAAGACGACGGTGACGAGAGACACGGAGGCTGACGCCGAGATTCCCTGACCTCAGTCAGCGAGAAGAGAACGAGAAAGTCCGAGACTCTGGGGAGGCGCAAGCATAACATAAGGTCGGTCTTTAAATCGAGAGAAGGAAAAATCTCAGACCAGAGAAATTCGTCTGGGACGACTAAATACGGTTAAGACGGTTTAAATAGAAAATGTGGAATAGTGCAGGCAGGAGGCAGGACCTGAGGACTAAGGTGGTAAGGTCGCCATGGTTATGGTGCAGCTCAGGTGCTACAATGGACCCCTAGAGACGAACAGTTACCTGCAGCATAGAATACAATGCTCAATCTTTCATCTGTGTTATAGTGATAAAATGCAGGTCTGAACTGTAATAAACACCACAGACTTCTGAAAACGAACCCTTGTACACACAATCAAAATACTCGGTGATGTAAGGCTGATGTCAGGAAGCCGCCCACCAGCCACAAGCGATCCGACATGTCAGAAACACTTTTCTCTGGATTGAAATCTTCGTCCGCTTTAAAGAGACTTTGGGAGAAACTGCGAGATGTGAGGATCATCATCAACCTCTTTGCTTGAAGACGCAGAGCAATGTTTAGAACAAAGCAAGAAAGGTCAAAGATAAGGCTAGACGAGGCGTCCGTCGACGATGGACGACGGCGATGAGACATGAAAGGATCGTCTCGAGTGGAGTCAGAAGACGATAAGGTGCAGGCGAGTGTCTGAGTGAAAGAAAGCATCAAAGCGAAGTCTGCCAACATGCAGCTAATGAACTGCAAACTTCAGGCCGCATGCTACTTCCTTCTGACATCGGCGATATGCATCCTTCTGCTTGTCCGTGTGTCTGCTTGCCTGTATTCTCTACGCTTTAGTTGCTATCATAACTCACCAGTCGAATTATTTGACTGATTGAAAGAGTAAGTAGAATAGTCTCCCCTTTCGCACGGAATCAAATTAAGAAGGTTAGAGATGATGTACTATGTGATTAAAATAAAACAAAAAATATGGAAAAAAAAAATGTTAACTGACAAAAGCAGTTTTATCAACAGAGTTGTTAGGTCTCGCAGTCTCTCGTCAGGTCTGGAACTTTCTGGCTCCCAGTACAATCTTTTGTATGCAAACCCTGCTTACTGTCGAGGTCCCGTGTACCGACTGTGTTCTGTAGCAGAAGTTCTTTGTGTTCTTATCAACACCATTGTAGAGGTCGCTAGGCACTGGCTGAGCTACTCACATCAACTAAGAGATTCTTTATTTCATGCTTGGTCTTGGAATGTACCATCCACATCAAGAGGAGAGATTCGTTAGTCTGCCTTAGCCCTCCACTCCACCCTCCACAGGACCATAGCAGCTATTCTGTCCCCACGGATACCCTGATATATATCCTCTCCCCCTTTCCAATATAAGTAATGTATTTTCATACATAACCCTCATTAAGAGATACCCGAGCAAGCCAGAGATGCCGGTAGCAATAACAATCTTCACCAACTTGCCACACACCTGAGCAGGTGACGAACGCTGACAAACTGACAGCAACACCAGTTGCCAGTAGCAACAGTGTAGAACGCCCCTCTATGGAGCCCGAGTTCCCGCGTCCAATTAGCGACATTAATGAAGTAATTCATTCATGATTTAAAAATTGCTTTAAACATAACATCACACTGTAACAAGAGAAGAAGGCCGTGATACACTCTGTAACATTATTTATAAAGTTGATATCAGTTGAGAGCATGGAGTAAACATGGCGTCCTGCTCCGTCTTCTCCTGGGGCTGTAGTTATGAAGAAACATGAAGTGCCCCAGGGAAAAATAAACTCAGCGAACAGCGGCTTGTTTCTGAAGTTAAAAGCAATGTTCACACCCTGCAGACACTGTGTTATATTTTTATTACTGAGCTACTTGGCTAAAACAACATCAATGGCGTCTACAGGCCGCTTATAGCTTTGGAGTAAGACACTTGTCCCTGAGGTCTCCATGTTGCCCCCGGGGCAGCTACTTATTCTTGTCTCAAAACTACCTCCCAGGCAGACATTGTGTGTAATTTTGGTCTCGCCGGGGGCTTACTATCCCACGGTGCTTGTTGAAGTTGTTTGTTTTCCACATCTACATGGATATTCCAAGTCTGTTGAAGGTGCGTGGGGAAGATGTCCTCCTACCTGTGCCAGGTGCCTCCACACAGTCATACACTATTCTTAGACTTTCACGCTAGCATCATCTACTGACTGACAGCAGGTGAAAGGTGGTCAGATGCTGCCACCAACTGACCGGATGATTATTTAGGTGGAAAATGAACATAGTGCGACAATGATTCCTCCCTCGCACACTTCATGGTTGATGTGTTTGGTGAAGTGAGCGGAGACAAGATGTACCGCCACACAGGTCTTTACTGGTGAGGTGACATCATTCATCTTCTTCTGAGAGGACCGGGCAGCTTATTATGAAGCAGTGTCATTCTTCGGTGACCCCTCCAATGACCCCCTGTCCCCCTTCCTAAACTACCCCCAGTCCCCTGTCTCAGCCCACCACTGCTGTTTGAAAGTACTAAATCAAGGTCTACTTTATGCCGGAGAGGCTGGGAGGTTCTAAATCAGTTCTCAATTTCCAATCTCCATCTTTCCCATCTCACAGCCCAGTAATCTGTCCTTCAGATCCTCCCCTGCAACGTATTCCCCTTGGTCGAGTGCTCCCCCCTCTCGCCCATGCGCACGGAGAAATAAAACACATCGGTATTCACAGACACACGCACAGAGAGAAGGGGAGAGAACACATCGGTATTCACAGACACACGGAGGTGCATGCACACGGCCATTGATATCACGTGACCAGTATCACGTGTCCCACCGGACACAACATGGCTGTTGTCTATGAACACTTGCCAATTACGTATGCACGTGTCTGGAAGGAAGAGGTGGACATGTCTGTGAGAGGAAGGAGTGATAAAGGATAGGAAGAAAGCGGGTGTAAATGAATGAAAGAGAAAGAGAGGAGGATGAGAGAGACGGACACACTGTCAAATCAGCGAACAGGGAAAGACGGATGAAGACAAACAGTTTACTTTCAATTGTGACTGACATTTAGCGGAATAAAAGTAGTGGACTGCGAAATGAGAAGATCTTAATGGCGACAACAAAGACAGGCTGCAGCATATTGACGACTGTAGCCAATAAAGCTCACAATCACGACAGCCAGCAAAGATAATTCCTTTTATTTGTAGACTACAGTCTGCGGTTACGTGTGTGATAATGAGAATTGCTGTGTTTGAATGGCATCATGTTATATATATATATTGGTGTGTATAATAACTATTATTAATACAGGGGAGAAAAAAAAAGGAAGAAAGAAGAGCTTGGTACTATTAAAGAAAGCAGCCAGTTTTGACTACAACTTATTAAACATTTAACAACATTTCAAACTCTCTCCTATGCCCTCTTGGTACACGATAAACTGAAAACAAAAATAAATTATGTGTGACTTCTGGGCAGAGAGAGAGAGAGCGCGGCAGACAGACAGACAGACAGACAGACAGGCAGGCAGGCAGGCAGGCAGGCATACAGGCAGGCAGGCAGACAGACAGGCAGGCAGGCAGGCAGGCAGGCAGGCAGGCAGGCAGGCAGGCAGACAGACAGACAGACAGACAGACAGACAGACCAGGCTGTGTGCGTGTGGTGCTAATTAATCAAACAACTTGTATCTCGAGTCCACATTCATTTTCCGTGACCTTGCAGCACTTGCTCTCATGGAGGGAGGGGAGGGACAGGTCAGGTGACAGGCATGCCGCTGATCAAGATAAATGAGTTTGTCAAAGGTATTTCTCCGTCTATGTTTGATGTGCATACCCCGCAGATCCGCCTTTAACACCCGGTAATAACTGGTGTGTATTCCCTAGTTACTGCTCCTCCTGCATGTGACTTCACAGGCTACGTTTGCTTTCTCGAAAACTTTCATGAAACAATTATAATATATAGGTATACATATTTACACACAAAGATTGTCACCGTCTCGCGCAGACAGACCAGGAGACAGTTGGTAACTGCTTCCTTCCTTGGAGGAGAGCGATGTGAGGTCAAACTTGTCTTATGTGTGTCTGCTTGGGATCCATTACCCATTACCCATTACCCTGAATTCTAAACTGTATCCTGACACAAACCCCGTCTGACCATAACATATACACACCCAAGCGTTAACCTATGCAGTAACACACACACTCACCAACAAGACGATAACAACTACAAGCACACAAACAAACCCAGAAGCAACAGGTAGGTCTGTTTACATAATCAAAGTGATGACAATCAGTGCTAGGAGTAGACAACAACAACATTCAGTTATCACCTGCTGTCATGTCGTCACAAAAAGGTAAAAGTTCAACAATTTATTTGTAAGATGTTCATAAACTAGTTTAGCGGCTGGATGTAGCCATCCACCTGTGTCCGTGACCGAGAGTAAAGGTCTAAAGGTGGTGACAGACAGTAAAAGTCTAAAGGCGGTGACAGACAGTACGCCCTCCTCAATAGTCTACAGAACAAGGACCATACATTATGTAAGTATGATGGGGCCGGGGAAAGGTCAGAACAACATGGACAGCGAGTTTGTGTGTGAACAAAGCAACTGTCAACACCAGTTTACTGTGACCCAGTGGTGTTGGTGTAAACTGCTGCGAGAGCAATAATGTAAGGTCGTGGCAGACATGTCTGTCGACAAAGACCTCGTGGACAACACCGATGATAATGGTTCATCAAATGCGGTTTCTGTGGAATGGTCCTACCAACCGGTTGAAGTGTGTGTTTAAGGAGACTATGTGTGCGCGTGCGTGTGTGCATGTTAGTATGCATGCTAGTACTGACATGCGGACAGACTAGCTAACAATAAGTCCAAAGGATCTCTGGAACACAACGAGACAACGCGAGGGCATTCTGCAAGTTTAAGAAAATCCAGAAGTTGTACAGCCGCTTAAACAAGAAATGATAAAAACATACTCTCCCCTTGTCTCAGCCGATATATTGATTATACCCCGCTATCGACCTGTCCATCCAGTTGAAGGGTCAACTAATCGATGTCACTGGCCGATCGGGTTTGCGTTTGCCGAGTGGAGTCCCATTTATCTGCATCAGAGTGCTGTCCCTTGTCGCTACCCGAGCCAGGCGAAGACAACTGCGAGAAAAGTGAGCTGTAAGTGCCCTTCGTGAACAGACACTTGGAAATCACAGCCTTCGCATTCACAGCATTTTTTTTCTTTTATTTACTTTTTGAAAATTTTATTTTTTGATTACATCATCTAAGCCGTGTCATTGAAACAGGATTGGAGGTGGTGAGTAGTATTTTGAAAAGATTATTTAAATGTTAGTTAGAAACAATTTTAAAAGGACAGGGAAGAAGAAGAAAACAACGTATACTGAAATGAGCACAGAAACATATGAAAGCTAAAAAGAAATAAAAAATAAATAAATGCGGGCCAGACTGGACCAATCAGGACCACACAGAGCAAAAGTGAATCCCTCTAAATGTTTTTAAACTTTCTCCACATTAACCAGCTGTCCTATATCATACACACCTACCTACTCTGATATAACCTAAAGTTAAGGGAATCTGATGAAGTACTGCATTTCAAGTTGTGAGGACAAAGGACAAAGGACAAAGGACAAGGCTTTCTGCGCATGTCTGACAGAACTTCGTGGAAAGTTCTAGCTCACGGGTCGGTGGGGCCTCGGAGCCGATGGCTGGCGGTTTGGGTTGTAATGTCTCGTTTGACTTAAGTGACACAAATTGTTCTAATTTCGCGACATTCCTTCGCGGGTTATCCTCCACCTCCCTCATTCCGACTCCGTCTTTTCAATAGCTTGTCGATTTTTTTCCCATTCTCTGCTTGTCTTTCACATCGCTGAAAAGGCCGAATGCTTTCGAACCACTCATTCCTTTTTAAACCATGTTCTATGCAAAAATATTTTGGTTTTTTTTTAATATCTTGCTTGATGTTTATTTTATTTTATTTATAATTTTGGCAATTGGCGCTGCATGAGCTGCGCCATTAACAGCTTGACTGACAGCATGCCTTACTTTCTACAAGAAATCAAAAGAATGGCTGAGTCAAGCTTGAAATATGATTTTGATTGGCGGTAGAATTAAATGTAAAATTATTAAACTGGAGATACATCACTGTAATTAACTGCAGGTGGACTGAGCAGGCACGTCACCCATGTTACGTACAGTCAACTTTTGATTACCGTACGATTGATTATTTGTTTACTTTCGAAGTGTGGCTTGAAAGAAAGAAAGCAAGAAAAGAAAAAAAAAATAGGGAAAAGAAGAGAAAGGAAGACGAAAGAAAAAAAAGTAAAAGAAAATTAAAAACATGACGTTCCTCTTTCTTGAGATGTCTGATTTTTTTTTCTAGGTAAAGGGAAGGAGCGAAGAAAATGCTGATCGGACTTCCACATCGGTGCTTAGACTTGTTCATACTTTTTTTATGAGCTCCTCTTCCCTTCCTCTTTGTGACGTCATATCAGGTCACCTTTGTGCTTGACTGAGCTCGGTTCAGTGATGTCCAAGATCGTTGGGCAATTTGTGTCTCCCTTCCTATCTCTCTTCACTTTTTGACAGACTTTGCTGCCACGTAATTGGGTCTCCTTTTTTATTTCCTCTCTTCTTCCCTCAACCCTCCTCTCTCTTTATTTCTCCCTCCCATGGCTGCCCTCGAGAGTTTTAGTTCACCTCACGCTGGCGTCCTCATGTCAGACATATGTCGGAGTGTTCACTGCCGCTAGATGGGTCCCCGCCATAGAGGACATAGTCCTGTACTTGCCAGTTCCGGTTGTACGAGAGTTATGAAGGGAGAGAACACCGACAGGCGATCTGGACGCTGGCAGTTGGTCAGGCAATAGAAGAATTCTTGTCCCAGCAAATACACTGGCGGCCGACACCCAGGTATCGAACTGACTAGTTAGCACACCACCGGGTCTGGGTGGCGCTGGTCTACGAGGCCACCCAAGCCCTGGTGCCAACAAGACAGACATTCCAGACACCGGTGCCGCAAACAATAAAAGAAGCAGCGTCTTGATTGGCTGCATCTGCTGCGAGGCACACAGAGGAAGTCCTCATGGGCAGACCGAGGCTGTGGACTTCACTGGGAGGGATTCCACATCCTGGAACCTGACTGCACGGGCAAAGATTTTGTCAGAAAGGACCGGACTTCGGCCCTTGCCGTTGATGGCAACTCAGCAACTGTAGCTTCCACCAAAGATTTCAATAGACTGGCAGTTAGGTGAGCATCATGGTGTGATGTAAGCAGTCACATCCTCCTACTGAGATAATTTGGGCTTAGAATCTTTTTTTTTTGTTGCAAGATTCGTGGAAATCAGGATAAGGCCGGTAAAGCCTGGAATCCTTGTCGCAGGCGCCTAGACACAGAAATTCGTTTCTGTCTGCCATCATGGCGCCAGGCCACATCTCTGGATTAGACCGTTAGGCTAACGTATCCTCGCGTCGGTGCTTTTTAGGTCTGTCCGCGTTTCTACATGTTTTTATTTCTCCTCCTATCATTGCTATTTATACTTATTTCTTTTACTTCTTTTGTTACATTTTTTAACGGCGTAAACTTTGTAACTTTGATACAAAAATGGAAAGAGGAAACGACGGGTTAGTCCGTCAGGACGTTAACCGACATTACAATAGCCGACAGGTAGTCTCTTGTCTTAAGCTCTCTTGTCTTTGGGAGGGTCCAGCAGGAGGAGGTTTATCATTTAGACGAGCGTCAGTTGCGTCTCCGGCGCGAGTTAGCAGGACATTGTTAGTGTCTTGTGTGTGTTGTGATAAAGAGAAGGAGGAATGAGGGTTACAGGAATAAGGGTCTGTGTCTGGTGCTGTGATGGCACATAATTACAAACACTAGAGACACACAAAGGTAAATGTTTCCATCAACAAGGACAAGCAGAGTTCGACCAAACGGAAGACAGAGGAAAGAAATGTCGTTGTCGTTGATCAGTTGAAATATTTCAAGTAGTCACGTGTTCTTGAAATAAACTTGCGACAATACAGCAATTGCTGACTGGTGTTTGCGTGTTTGTCTGCATGCGTGCGCATGTTTGTAGCAGCAGGTGTGCGTGTGGACGTCACTCAGGGTCACGTCATCCTCTCGTGCAGTCGCAACCGCCCGGACTACGTGACCTTTTGGTCGCGTGACATCACTGCGCGCGCAATCCCACCTCTCCTTGATTGGAGGTCGGCTGACTTACACGTAAAACCTGTGTCCGTGTGTCCGTGTGTGATTGTGTCTGTCAATGTATCCCTGTATCCCTGTGTCACGTGTCCATGTGTCCGTGTGTCACATGTCCCTGTGTCCCTGCCGAGAGCTTTGTAGCTCTTTAACAGTAAGACTGCCAGCTTCTCATGTGATGAACCCCGTGTTTTGTGATAAAGTTCTGACTATCACTCGTTTGCGTGTGAACATCTCAAAACAACGAAGATGGTCGTTATAGTTGTCCAGCTCTCGTTATCCACAGTGTTCACACTTGCCAGCACCATGTCTTGTGTGTGTGTGTGAGATGCGAGTGCAAGCTTACAACTGCGTACAAAAATAAATTTTTCTTATAAATCGCGGATGTCTGTACCCATCATGACTGTGGTAAAAACAAACGTTTTTCCATGTCCTTTCATAAAATATTGTAATCAGTACAGATTTTTAAGAAAAAATTCATCCCTTGTTTTTTTTTCTTTTCTTTGTTTCTCTCTCTCGCTCTGTTTTCAGTTTAACCCACCGACCATGGTTAATTATAATCTTTCTGCTTTAAAACACATTTAAAACACTACAAAAATGTCAAACAACACTAATCAAATGATGACAAAGTACCAACACACAGATCACGACATCTGTAAGTCTGCAGAAAGGGTTGGGAAAGAAGTGGATGCCGAGTATCACAAGCTGTGGACTACCCGACCCTTTAGAAAGTACAGGAGGGGAGGAAAAGAGGGTGGGTATAGCCACTGCTCTTCCTCCATCCACCCACACACAACACGCACGAGGACACACATACACACGGACACACACACACAAAAGCGACACAGACACAAATAAACAAAACAAGAAGCTTTCTGGGAATGTCTGCGGTCTACAGCCCCCATCGACTACAAAGTGCACGAATACCTGGAATAAAGAATGAAGTGGAGACAAAAGCAGAGTGCACTGTTCACAAATCAACGTTGACTAGAATGCTGTCTCGAGTGCAGACTTTATTTGCTTTATTCCTTTTCAATTCTTCCACCCGTCTTCAAGCATTTCTCTGCGGAAGGATTGAGATGGTTTCATATTAAATCGCTCAATCCTTTTTTTTTTTTTTAGCTGCTTCTTCATCTTGTCGGTTGGCATTTCTATGACTGCACCTGTCCGTGTTTCTGTCGTGCGTGTTCTCCAAACGATGACAAATGAAAGTCACGTGGTGTTTGAATGTTCAGCCTGTTCACCTGTTGGTTTTCCAGGTGTGAACAGATGAGGCCAAGCTGTACATTAGTCAAGTTGTTTTTTAGTGAATAACGAGTTAAGCCCGCTGTCACTGACATGGTATGGAACAAAACAAAACAAATAAAAACAAACAAACAAACCGCCCTTGTTTACCGTTGTTTTTAATCCGATGCTCACAATCAGCTAACGAGGTGTAAACAACCTTCTTTCCTTTCTGTCTCTCCCTCCCTCTCTCCCGCGCGCGTCCGTGCTAAAGGTCTTTATTCTTTAAAATAATCTGTGATAATTTCCCCTAGCGAATCCTTTCCCTCTTTCTTTCATTTCTTTGTTCTTTTTTTCCTTCTTTCTCTTCCGCCATTCGTTTTTTAATTTTCCTGACCATTCTGCTTGTAAAGATTCCTTTCAAATAATTTATTTTTCACGTGAATATGATTTCCATTAATTCTATTTCTGTGCATTCTTCCGTCATTGTTAATCATCATTTGGTTTTTCCTTTATTTTTATTCGATCATCATTAGCTGCACGGTCACAGCAGGAGCTGCGTTCACACACACACACCTCAGGGATGAAATCATTCTGCCGGCCTCGTGTCGTGGTTCATTGACATAATTTGTCTCCCTTGGCAATCGGGATTTTAAAAAAGCGCAGAAAAACCAAAAACAAACAGTGCTTTGCTTTTTCTGGATTTGCTGATTCATGTCCGCGTATCAAATGCAGCAAACGGTATTGCTCCACAGTTTGACAATTTCTTTAAACTTTTGTCTAAGCTTCTAAAATAGTAAATATTATGTTTTTATCTGACCTGTTGATGAATTCATGTTTCTGACTAGTGACGTTTGTATGATGCAGTACAAAATACTTGCATCGTGTCGCGTACTTGCTCTCACACGCATGCGCACCCGCACACACACAGTCTGGCTGCAAACGAAATTCATTAAACACTTAAAACAAACGAGGAGAACAGTCTGATTTGTTGCTAAGAATAGAAACTAATTAGTACTTACCCGTCACACCCTCGGCACCCAAGACAGTGACGTAATTACGTCCTCCGTTGATTCCACTCACCCACTTGGATGATCTCCCTTTTCTCCCGATATTAGTTTCCGGCGCGAGGCAAGACGATGGCGCTGCACAGTCCCGGTCTCCACCAACTTTTCAAAGAACTTTCGAGGCTGCTGTGCACAAGTTGTTCCGGTGGCTGTCGGAAGTGGCAAACACATGACCTGACAAAACACGATTTGTTGTGGGGTGGGCGTGGTGTGGTCTTGTCTTTTTCTGTCCCATTGAACACCAATTGACCTGCGACTTGAGGACGTCGCCGCGGATGAGCGACCTACCCGTGACACGGTGAGGTGGGGCGTGCAGGACCCGCCGGGCGGCGCGAGCATCAAGCGGCCACGTTGACAAGAGATTGGATGTCAGCTTCCGCTGCGTCGCGTGCAGTGCGCGTGCGCGGAGCCTGGTGGCCTGTTGGACCGAACGGGCAGCAGCCAGCCGTACCCCCCACCTGTCAATCTACCATCCCATCCTCCACCCCTCCTCCAGCATCCACCAAGCTAAGCTATGGATAGGAGGGGGGAGTAGGAGGGGTGGTTACCGATGAAACCCGGATTAACTCCCTTCCCTTCAGGCAGGTTCGGCCTTTTACTTTGGGGGAGGGTCATCGACTGGAGGGGAGGAGGAGGGGACGACCCCGGTGAACGATCAGCGGCTGTTGTTGGTGCTGTTGCTGTAGATGGGGTGGGGGTCGGGGTCAAGGGGTCAGATTCAGACTGACTGCTGCAGAGGCTGAGGCCGCCGCGCTGGCTGCGGTGAAGATTAGGCGCTGATCAGAGTGAACTGCTCCTGTTCATTTCGGCGCCGGAACCAGGACAAAGGTCAACAAAAGTTTCTGGACGAAGTGACAGCGATGTAAGCCAGGGTGGCCTACACTCTTCCCTCATTCCGCTTGTTGTGGTCTGCTGGCAGCTTCAAGATGTGCTGCTGCAGGTGCAGACACCAAAGTAACCGTGCAATCATCTGTTACAACAGGTATAGATGTAAACTCGCTATACTCTTCTTTCTTTGTCTCGACTTGGTTTGGTCTGGTCTGCGTGTGATAAAAAAAAAATTAATTAAAAAAAATAAAAATAAATAAATAAAAAATAATGCGTTTGTAGTCTGATGCAAGGAACAAATAAAAACAATTATTTGTGAAAAAAATGCGAATCCCAAGGAGGAACTAAAACAAAGCTTCTATAAGCATTTGTATTGTGGACAGTTTTCCTTGGAGTGACAGACTGTGAAGTCATATCACGTCAGGGTTAGGGTTAGTACCTGCTATACAGCTACGCAAATTATAAAAGTTGAAATGTAATGACAAACAACAAACTAAGGAAAATGGCATCGTATGCAATCATCTGAGCTGTTATCAGGAAAAAAAAAAGAAAAATCTCCCTCCAAGTGTAAAAATTCCTATTATGAAGCAACACGATTATAATCAAATGCAAATTTTGTGTGAGGCAGTAAAAAAAAAAATTTGATTTTTTTTTATTGCCAGCCAGGGTCGAGATGCAGAGTTTGAAGAATCTTTGCAGCGATAATGATAGAGAAAACACCTAAGTAAATATTTATACTGAAGCGTTCATTAATTATTTGAATTCCTGAAATGCAGAAATTATTTTTTTTTAAAAACTGGAAGGATATGATGAAGCAGAGTTATCAACCCTTATCTTAGCCTTGCTTGTATTTCCTGTTCCTGCGCCTGGCGGTGTTGTACGGTTATCTCTCCATTTACTGTCCATTTGTCTGTCCCTGTGAATATCAATCTCTCAGTCCGTCTTCTGCATTCTTTCTTTTTCTTTCTCTTCTCTTTCTGTTACAGTCTCTCGTGATCAAAAGCTGTGTGAACTACAAGAGCCTACAATCAGACTGAACACCTAACAACTTCCTGCACAGCAATAAAAAAAAGAAAATGGCAGAACAACAATTTTCTACCTTTTGTTAAAGTCGAACAAATAGTGTAAAATGGCTACTTTCATTCTTTCACGTCTTCCCTTTTTGTCTGGCCGTTTAAATGATGTTTCGATGTTTGGCCCACTTAAGTGTCGTGTGCAAGAAGTTAGTCCAGTGCTGCTATCAGATTTGGCAGAGGGTCTGTGAACAATGGTGATGTCACAACACTCGACACACCACCACTTCCGCCTCCACGATTAGCTTTTTATGGCCTCAACTCTCGGCAGCCACTCTTGCAGATCGTCTGGCTCGCTATAATTATTTGCTGTGCGTGTGCAGAGGAAGCTGTCACGATGATGTGGAGCTTTACTGCCCTCGTGTAACTGTATATGTAACGGTGTTCAGCTTTATGCTTCTATTGGTCGCGCACAACTGCCAAGAAGCAGTAAAAGCAATCCCCCCCCCCCCCCAAAAAAAAAAAAAAAGCAAAATAAAATAAAAACTAAATCATTTTAAAGTTGTGTTTAAGAAACGTTAAAAAAAAGCAAACACAAAACTCATTGCAAGATAAACGCTGGTCAATCAAAGGTCAATTTATAAAGGTCCTTCTTAAACTTCAAAGCCTATGATTTGTACTCTGCCATGTACTTATTATTTATGGCATATCTTTGCACCCACACATATATGTGAGGAGAGCATTCCTTAAGACTTGAGGGATTAGGAACAAAGAGAAAAAGCGGATATTACATAGGCATCTTAATATTATTATGGACCGTCTGGAGGCTCCCTGTAACCAATAGACTGCAGTCAACCATAGTCAAGATCTTGGCGCCTCAAGTCCGTCAGTATTAAAGGAGTGAGACGCAGGCAACCTTAATGAATATTATTTCATCAGAGTTTCATGGGAGATAGAGAGGAGGCTAATGGCGGGGAGATGCAGCCGTCCACAGACTCTGAGATTGAGGGGGGATGTCTCAAGCAATAAGTCGTGGGACGACAGACTGAAGAAGTAGCCAAGCAATATCTCAATCAAAACGCGCCCCAGTGTCAAGGCACATGGCGCCAGGGGCAATCATCACAGTGTTGGGGGAGACAACCACAGCGCGGAGCCACCAGAAGTAACGCGGAATTGCGACCTCGGCCACGTGACTACCTTGCGCACCACGCTGGAGGGCAGATAAATGAGGAGGGAGCAGACTACCCACGAGGCAGATATTATGTACCGAACAGACGAGTACTACGGCGGTGGTCACGCAAATGTCAATCATTCTTGTCTCGTTTCCGAAACTGTGACAAACGGCCAGAGAGACGGGACAACCTTTCGCCTCAACAAAAACAACAAATAACAAACATCAAGTAAACAAGCACCACACCTAAAATAGCAACAAGCAATAATGACAAACAAGTATTACGACAAGCAATAAAGAAGAAGCGTGCTTGCACCTGACATCGTACTCAGGTGGAGGGACATTACATGGGTGGTCTGAGTTCTAAGGCTGACGTCCAAGCGGTGATGGCTGGTGACGAGCGAGAGCTCTGACAAAAGTTTGACAGACACTCTGCTGGGTTGTCAGGAAGTGGATGGTCCTGATGGAGTCGTTGGTTGGAAAGTTCAAAGACAAAGACCAAGCACTCGGCTGCTGGACACGTTGGTGTGACGTCATACAACGCCAGCGCGGACTGCGTGAACCAACGAGATTTCGACTTTGGGAACATTCACATAGATGGGCTGTGTAGAGATTACATACGGGCCATCTACGGCCAATGTACGGGCCATCTACTGTTGCCGTTATGCTGGACTGTATCCCCGTCACACACCCAAGTCACAGGTATATCGTGACATCTCGCCGGTCAGTCATCAGACAGGCGCTGGCTTCTGATCGGTGAATAAGATTAAATTTCTTTCTCCATGCAAAAATCCGTTCTTGTTTTTAGGGACTGGAATTTTTAACTGCCAGTAAAGCAACCAACTCTGAACAAGAAAGTGGTGGTGGTGGTGGTAGAGGGGGGGGGCAACTTGGCTGACCTTAGGTGACCCTTACATCAAAGCCAAAGGATCCCATCGGCTAGGGGTCACCCCAGTCGCGAGAAATGACTGGCAGGTCTTTAACCTCGGTGTGAGGGACACCGTTCTTGCATGTTGTTTGGATGCTGACGAAGGATGTGATTGGAGGGAATATTGGCAGTTGTAATAAGCCCTCGGTGGACTGCGGTAATAACTGGCTAGTCAATTAAAACTAACTGCAACCAAGCGAAAAGCAAAATCGTCTTAAAAGCTTTAACACGGGACAGTATTTTCAGGACTTAAAGAAAAGAAGTGAAAACACGGAAAGCTGTTCGCCATAATTCTGACTTGTTGGTTTGCAAGGATGGAGACAGAAATTGTTTACAGCAGCGTGCTGCATTTCTCGTGGAGTGTATCGAGACTTGCGCTACTGGAATAACAAGACAAGATGGCAGCCATGATAAAAACACAACTGACGATGGCTGACAGTCACGTGGACACAAGTGGCCTGATTACCCTCCCGCTTGACGTCACAGGTCGCAGCCATGGAGGGGAGGTAACGCTGCCAGATCTGTCCAACGGTCTGTCAGGCTTGGCTTGATTACCAACAGGCTAAAGTCCAACAAGAACAACAGAAGAAACTATTTTATTTTATTTTGTCACTCAAAAAACCATGTACCCTGATCTCTGTGCACGCGGTCAGCACGATTGTCTTTCTGTTCCAAAGCTAACGTGCTCTGAACATTCGTGTATGTCAACGACCTGCTCTTGTGGAGCATCCAACATCACAGTGCAGGTTGATGCTGTTAGTAAAATAGAATTGTAACAGCCTTCAAAAATCGTCTCAGGTGTTAATATTTTAATTTTTGTACTTTCGAGAAATTTAAATTAGTCTGCGATTTAAAACAAAAGAAGCTACTAGTCCTTCGATTTTGTAATTTGTCTTGAAAACTGACTGTCCACGGACACACCCAAGCAAGCGATCAGATGCGAGCTAGAGGGATAGAACAGGTTAGCGGTTCATCTTTTCTTTTCTTCACTCTCTCTCTCTGGGACGAGAGTTGTCTCGTGTCAAAGAAACAGAGAGCCCAAAGCGTCCATGTCCCAGGGCATTGAAGACCCGCTGAAAGGAACAAACCATATCACAAGAAATCCATAATCGTGTTCAGGCCAAACACGAAAAACAAATTTAGCGACAGGTTCCGTCTCTACCGCCATACACGCCACAGACTGCGTGTGTTGGGTGGCGGCCCGCGGAGGGTAGATCGTTGGTTGCTGCTGCCGCTCACCTACATGCTCCCCCTCCCACTTCTCAGTCACACACACTCACACACACTATTTCACACACTCGCACACACACACTCTCTCTCTCACACACACACACTATTTCACACACTCACACACACAAACATTCTATCCCTCTCTCTCTAAACTCTATCCCATCCCCCCCCAAAAAAAAGAAAAATATTCCTACTCTAAATCCATCTGAAATTAGCTTTTTACAACTGAGTCATCAATACTCCCTCTTCCTTTTCATCACCATTATTATCGTCATCACTATCATCGAAAAATATGTATTTAGCAAACATTTTAAAGTGACAATATTACAGTAGTGACAACAGTATAAAGTTATACTCCACAATAGTAAAGAAATGTATTGAGAGGGGATAGCTTGCACAACATGGCACTGAAATTTAAAACTGTTCTAAAAACAGCAAATATAGAAGCTTTTAATTTTCAAAAAACTGCGTCTGTGCCATTTAGATGCGCTGCTCAAAAAATGTGCTGACGGAGGCGAAATGTGGCTTAAACAGTTTTATCTTATTTCAAACAATTTAAGTTTTGAAAAGACTTTAACCGCGCATTGACCGCCATGTTGCTATCAAGCTGATTACCTAAACAGATTTCAGGCCTGAAAGTGTTTAAAATTAGAAACGTGGGGGGCAGGGACCGGAGGACTGCAGCAGACGAAGGGAAGGATGAAATGAAATCACGCTGCTGTGACGCACTCACCGGCATCCAATCAGCGTCAGGCGTGTGCTGGACATGCGCAGTGTGACGACGTGACTGCTGCACGTCACGTGTGATACGCTTCACTTGCACAATTAACACCAGTCTACAGAATTAATTAATTTCTTTGTTGGGTGGTGTATAACAAGCGTACTCCTGCACTTCCTGCTCGGTCAAAAGCCACATCCGGTCGTAAATGTTGCGGACTTGTGAGGCGCTGTGGTGGTTGTTGTCTGCCATGACGGGTGCTGAGGGAACACGACTCGCCAAGTGACGTGGCGGAGGTCAGCGCGTGCGTGAACAAGAGCGATAATTGACAGTGATGTAGGACGTGTATGGCGGCTTGTTGGCTGACGACATCAGCGCCACAGTATGTTTGCACACCGACCAACAGACACATTTCAGCAGCGCACGTGAGCTTCCACACCCAACCTCCACACACATACAGACACACGCTAAGGCAAACACACAGTTTAGTAATTTATGTACCAAAGGTAACACCAACATGTCTAAGGTCATCGGTGGTTACCATCCGACTGTTCTCTAAATAATAATAAATTTAAAAGTTTTCTCTACATGCCACAAACTGTTAAAACAGAAAAGATTTACAGACTGGTTACCGCCTGCATGGCCAAGTAAACAAGTGTTTTGTTTTTGCGATTATTTGTTCGCAAAGAACAAGCACACAGTCATGCAGTCCCAGAATAGCAAAATTCCCAGAAGGCATTGCAGGAAACTCTTTAGGATCCCATGCATAGATTCGCACACACACACATCCCCACACACACACACTCACCAACCCACACGCACACACGTACTCACACACACTCACCGACGTACACACACACGTACACGCACACACGTACTCACACACACTCACCGACCTCTCCACTCACAACATTTGTTACTCGGCTGGTGTTGACCGAACTTTGTGTGCGGACGGGTGGGAAGAACCGTCCGCACTCGAGAACGAGGCCGGTCATTCAGCATGGCGACCACAGTGGCAGCTCAGCGCCCAGGTCTATGGCCGGACTTCAATGAAGCGCTTATTAACCAACGTTTACCCGCCGTGCGCATGCGCTGGCAACGATTTCCGCTTCCAGGAAAAAGTTTCAATAAAGACTAGCAGCGCGCTAATGGGATTTCACTGTGCGTCGGCGACGATCATACGTTGGGTGAATGATGCGAGGATGTGACTGAGCTTGAGAGACAGGCACCCGGGTGTGTGGAGGTGGGTGGGGGACGAGCTTGAGAGACAGGCACCGGGTGTGTGGAGGTGGGTGGGGGACGAGCTTGAGAGACAGGCACCCGGGTGTGTGGAGGTGGGTGGGGGACGAGCTTGAGAGACAGGCACCCGGGTGTGTGGAGGTGGGTGGGGGACGAGCTTGAGAGACAGGCACCCGGGTGTGTGGAGGTGGGTGGGGGACGAGCTTGAGAGACAGGCACCCGGGGCGAGAAGGTCGGGGGTGTGTGGGTGCGAGTGTGGGGATCTATTTATATGCCAGCGCGCTTTTTGCGTTTGTTTACTCGTGTGTTTAGTTTATGTGTGCGTGCGTGTGTATGTGTATGCGTGCAAACGTGTATTAATCATTACCTTTACAAATGGTCTGTGATTTGACAGAAAGAGATATTATTCTTATTTTCTTTTTATTTGTTTCCAACTAATGATACTAGAGAGACATGCTTTTATAAAAATGTTTCAAGGTGAGCATGGAAAATAAAACTCTGCTCTCAGTCGTGTTTAATTATTACATTAGCTATTTCTGCTTCAGAAAGTTTAGATACGTTATGATAGAATAAAACCAGATTATTTCAGCTTTTGACTCGGTGGCCTATAACTACACATTATTATAGTTTGTGTATATATGGCAGACAACCAAAGGTTATGAAATAATTCCCATTATTTTGTTACAACTCACTAAAAAGTCGGGATATCAGACCGTTAGACTCGCTGAACATTTGAAATCGAAGATCATACCAGTAAATGACAGTAAAAAATCAGATGCCGTGTGTGAATATGTATAATCACGGTGAAATGCTGTCTGTCGCTGGCTTTGCAGCTGTGAGTGGCAGCAATTATCCGCCATTGAACTGATGTTTAACCACTGGTTAAGTCCCCTTTGTGACTCTCCGCTCGCCACACAAGCAAAGCGCGGGACAAGTGAGTGCTACTCCACAGCGTTGCTAATGACGCCAGCAGAGCCTCGTTGTGGTCCTGCTTGTTGACATGCGCCATCAAAGGTGTTGACGCCAGCAACTCTCCGCTTTTGAAGTGCGCGGTGGTCGAACCCCGGCGAGGTGATGGAGGGGACCCGGGCGACACAAAGCTTGGTGATTGTGCTTTTGTTTGGCAGTGGTGACAAAGTGCTGATAGCAGCCTGCCTTTGTTGTTGTTACTACTTTAGTTGAGCTGCCACGTGTTGACACCATGCTCGCACTCGGTACTCCGGCTATCAGACAGTCAGTGTGTGTGCATGCGTGTACGCTTTTACACGCGTGTGTATACGTGTTTGACAGGTAAATAGAAATCAGATGATATCACAGCTGATGGAGGAAGATGGAAAGTTGATAACGACAAATACTTTGAGAACGGAATCCACTCCCTCTTGTTCTTTACAGACATACATACACACAGACAGACATACAGACGGACGGACAGACAGACACACAGACAGACAGACACAGACAGACAGACAGACAGACAGACAGACAGACAGACGTGTGACGTGTCGATGCACGCAAGCAGTGTGTGACAGGTAGCAGCATGCTCCACTTACTGTCACCGAGATTAGCCGCCATGTTTATGTCCTGCTGGCACGCAATGGTGATTACAATGACAGGAACAACAAGAGAAAGCAAGGTCGGCCTTAATTAGTTTCGCCGGAAACGAACAGTCAATAAAGGAGTCAATAAACCACCGCCGGCAAACTTGTCTGCGACACATGTTTCACATTGAGTGATTTAAGCCTGTGTCGATTTAAAGTTAAACACGAATAGGAGAACACACACACACTTGCGCACGCGCTCCCGCACTTTTCATGTTAGTGATAAAGTGTCCCACAGCCTCATTAACACAGAGAAAGCAGGTGTAAGTGGTTCACCGAGTCTAGACTCAGGGCAGAGTAAACTTTCTCCTTTCTCAGTCTTTGCCTTCTTGCAGAATCAGGTACCCGACTCTGCTGGAGGACAATGGACTTTCTTGTCACCGACATAAGCAGGTCTCAGGCTAGCAACCTCGGAGGTCCAGCACATTTGGTATCACAGGCAGAACTACTAAAATGGTATTTCTGTTACCCCAAACTCATTGGTCCTTGTTGTAAAGGTCCAGTATACCATGAAATATTATGAGTGTCAAACAGAAAGACCTTACTATAACAGTCTTGAGACAGTCTTACACTAAAAGTGAAGTAAGTGTGGGAGAGATGCACGACTTAACATGGAGACAAGAGAGATTACTCCTGGCCAGTCCGACACACCATTACCCCAGGTGTGTAGGTAATGAGACTTTAAATGGAGTTAAACTGTCTAAACAGCTAATTAAAGTGTAAGACACGTGTGTCCCAGAGAGCAGCCAATGAGCGTGAAGAGCCTTGATGACCTGGCCTGTTGCACGATGAACCACACCAACCTACGACAGACAAACTGAGTTCACAATTCATCAAACACCATCCATCCCCTCTCTCGCACACACACACATACGCACGCACACACACAGACATAGAAGTGGCCTAACCATCCATAAACTACGATGTTGAGTAGAAGTCTCACTATAGCACTGACTACTGTTTGTTTGTCAGTGTGGTTGTTGTCTGCTGGTGTGTACATCGCCAGAGTTTATCTGTCTGCTGATGAAGACATCGTCGCTCCAATCATTATCGATCATCTCCCTGTGGGGGTCGGGGTTGGTGATGGTGGCGCAGTCGTCGTGTTGCAGCAGACTCGCCGGAGGCAAAACAGTCGACAGACTCGCAGACGACACTCCACGTGGCTTGACGTGCCAAGGAAGACAACTTGTGTATATCCGCAAGACAGCGACAGAAGGAGGAGGAACAGACTTTTCAGTTGACGTAGGAGGATAAAAATAAATCAGCGAGAATAGCTCACAATGAGGAGGAAGGGCAAGAAAAATGAATAAGTTTGAAAAGAGCGGTGGTACGAAGAAACAGTCATTGTCTTATTACAAGAGTGATTCTGTGAATCTGAGAGTGATGTCCCTTTACCTAACTGGCTAAAGAGAGTTAATTTGTCTTTTTGTCTAATCTCGTTTGTCCTTCTTTCACTCGACGTGTGATGTGTGTTCTGTGTCGTGCGTGCCACGGGGCGTCTGGCGATGAACCACTCACATCTCTTGTGACCAGAAGGTGTCTGTGGACACAGGTTGACAGCTGACTCTTGAGCGTGCTTGTTTGGTGGATTGTGTGTGCGTGCGTGTGTGTGTGTGTGTGCGTGTGCGTGTGCGTGTGTGTGTGTGTGTGTGTGTGTGTGTGTGTGTGTGTGTGTACGTGTGTATGTGTGCGCGGGTGCGTGAGTAAAGATCTATTGTGTACAATCCTGCCTTCTGCTTCCTTCATTTTCTTCCCTGCTAGTGTCACTACCACTGCCACCGACACTACAACTACAGATCACAGCTGCAAGTCAAGCGACAGCCAAAGAAGAAAACAAAGTTAATCATGCATATTGTGGTCGTGGTGCTGAGCTGTAATGATGTTATCTATGCTGATGACATTCACCTTCTCAAAATAAGAACACAGAGATGTTTGTGTTGAGATCATCATCATCATCATCATCATCATCATCATCTGTTTACATTTCGTTTCTCTATAAAGCGCTTTGAGCTATTCTCTGATGATGGGGGAGGGCGCTGTATAAATTAAGTTTATTATTAATTATTATTGAATAAGTGAGTGAGTGTCGGCGTGAGAGAGGACTGCTAGGTCCTGCTATCAATCCACGGGATGAACCTCTTGGTAGTCTCCACTATTATAGGAGGCTGTTTATTTGATTTAGACACTACAAATTGTACCTGGCATTCACACCTTTCCTTTTTTCCAGTTAGGAACAAACAGTTCGCTGAATGCGTAACTTCTAATGTCGTTGCCCGATAACCTTAATGGCAAGCTGACCATTTGAACTTTGACAAATTGAACTAAAGGGTCTGGGCAACCCTTGTGTCTTCACTAACCATGACTATCATTATTTTCTGTCCGCTGTGTCTCTTGTGTCGTTTTCTTTTTTTCACAAGCAGATTAAGCTAACTCTCCTATACAGAAATGTGTAAGCGTTCTTCATGATGGTCAAGATGATAATGACGACGACAGTCATGATTATGGTGGGAATTTTTAAAAAAAAATTCTAACAAAAACTAAAAAACCAATTCCAATACTACAAATAAAAACGGAAACTTTGAAGCAAAGAATCATATGGTTCAAATGAAAGGAATGGAAAGCAAAAAAGATTAAAATAAAATCCCAGAGAAAACGTAGAAAAATGAGAAGCAACCAGTCCAGTGAATATGTTATGATGTCTCAATATTAGCCACAAAATCAGTAAACTTATTGGATATAATCCATACATGGTAGGTCACAGAAACCAGGGCAAGTATTTATCCTGGTAGGGGGGGGGGTGACAGTAAGGGGAGAGAACTGTAAGAGGTGTACTCGGTATACATACCCTCCCCCATCACAAAGCATGCACAGTCGTACAAAGCACACAGAAGGCCAAGCTAAAAAACCCTTTTCAGCTTTTTCTCCTCAATCTGCGATAAGGCGATCAAACCCTGACTTGCTCACCATCCCGACCCTATCTCTACCCTCCCTTTGTCCTCCACAGAAATGTGCGTGCTTGCAAAAGTGATAGTCTCCCCCCTCTTTTCACAGCCTCCACCTGTGTTCCCTCCTCTTCCCCTCCCCTCCCCATCCCCTGCTCTGCCTCAGCCTCCCCCGCAGTCAGTGGTGTTCACAAGAGTATGGCGGACTGTGTGAACAGCGGAGAAACTGCTGTAACCAGATTACACCGCCCAGTCGCTCCTCGCACTCTGCAAGATTTCTTTCTTCGAGAGTTGTCTGCCCGGATTTGCAATTTTCTGTCTATAAACAGTTGCCTCCTCAAATATCTCGAAACACGAACCGTCCCCGACGCTGGAGAAAAACATTCTCGGGAAGTCTCGTAGCCACGCACAGGAACGGGATTTCATGTTTTTTTACATTTTCTCTTGGCTTTTGTTATTTTTTTACTGGCGGTAGGGACTCATTGTGATGTTTCCAGCTAAAAAAATATTTTGAGTACAGCTTAGAAGAACAAAAAAATGCGATACCGAAGAAAAGTTAACAGAAAATAAGAAAGGCTGACTATAAGAAAAGAAGGAAAGCAGAATAAATAAAAAAGAAAAATGGAAAAAACCCAAAGAACCGCAAAGAATTCAGGAAGGAAGCGAAGTAACAGAGAAGAAAGAAGGCAAAGGACAGGTTAAAACCTCCTTTAATGATTATTCTTCTAAATATACTTTTATCATTGAAAACGAGGTCCCCTTTATTTAAAGTGTAGTTTTTATTTCGTATTTTTTTCGAAGATTTAATAAGTCTTTACGTTGATATGTTTCCCCACACTGAATGTATCAAACTGTCGATACACTTCATGCACCCCATGCACCCCATGCACCCTCCAAAGTGATGGCCACCAATGTCCGTCTACAGGTCTACAGGCGAGTTTGCTGAACTTTTCTTTTCGACAACATAGAAAAAAAAAAAACAACAACCGTTGGCTTGTGTGCCTGTTGTAAAACCCTGAGCTAAGATCCTATTTTTAGTAAAAGCTTGTCATTATTAAACATTCTTCCCCAACCCTTCTGTCCATGAAGCTTGAAAGCCGAGTAATTTGATGAGACAAGGGAAGAAACTCTGCCGGCTATTTAGAGGTTTTTCGGCAAAAATAAGGCTTAAAGGTCAAGGCAGAGGGATGATGGGTAATTGATGAAAGCTGTTTAGGACTCTGATGAGGATGAAGATATTGAGGATAAAGTGAAACGAACTTTTTTTTTAATTCCCTGATTTCTGCCTCCCATTCTGCGCGGCCGCCCGCTGCCTGTCTTTGATGTCCTTTCTTCACAACAAATTTGTTTATTAGCCGCTTAAAGGGTTAGTTTGACACTGTAGTGTTTGCTCGGCAAACTATTGGTACAGGACTAAGGTAGTTGCTTACATTAGCATCAATGTCATGACAACATATTCTGTCACTGACATAGACATGTGTCAGTTCGATACTCTGCCTCGTGGCAGCAAGTTCAGAGTACAATGTCTCCAATTCTCAAGTTTTCACTCGTGGAGGTATCAAGTAGTAAAAATGGCTTCCAAGCGATACAATAGCAACAGTGAAGACTGATGGTCACATGACTTTACCATTAGAGTATTTTATAAATCGCTGAATTATCAATAGTTATTTTGTTGTTGGTCACAATCTTCAAATGTCAAAACTTTAGATAAGGAGATACTCGATATCAGATATCATTCACATTACTTACATAGATTTCTTTCTGTTTTGAGAAAATAATATTCTTTAGACATAAGTTTCAAGATGGACACTTGTTTGGTGTAAAGTGGACTATTCCAGTCCCGGCGCAAGTTCCTGATGTTTGAGAGACATGAGCCGATAACAAGCAGGACGCAATCAAGCCTTATGAGCAATTAAGAGACATTATGTAATGAACATCTGTAACTCAACCTGCCTGATGATAGCATGCAAGGGCCGTTTGCAATATCCAATATCCAAATTATTGGCGATTTCATCGCAAAGTTTTTGTTTTCTGTGCTCTGCTAGTTTGGTTTTATTGCGGCTTACTGCATCTTTCCCTCCCTTCATCTACTGCGAACGTCCCAGCCCCTCCCGTATCAAAGACCCCCACCAACAAAATAAGAAAACAAACAAAAAGCTGAGGAAGGCTGTCTATCCACTTGACACTTGCGTGTGACCGTCACACAACACCCGTTCTTCCACCTTTAAAGCAGAGGTCGGGTGCTTGATATCACGCCCATTCACCTTCACTTTGGAGTCTGAATCACGAATAAGGTTTCACGCTGAAAGAAAGTGAAGGCAGTGGTAAAGAAAGTAATTGACATTGACACAAAAGCTTGACACTAATTACTCCTCGATGAGTACAACTCACTTTCATGTCATTGTCGGTTGGCTGAGTGCACTGGCCGCGTGTGGCGGTGAGACCACCTGCAGTTGCACAACTCACCGGGTATCACATTCATTGATGAAGAATAAAAACTCTTACTGACATAAGGTATTCACACACATTGCTAACAGAGAGCACGCATGCGCGAGTGCGCACACACACACACACGCATGCGCACACAGTTTTTGTCGTTCTCCCAACTGTTAAAGCGATGGCAGCGCCCAGAGACGGCCAAAAGGTCGGTGGCTGGAGTTTAATCAGTCACTGGAGACAAAGGGTACGCATAAATCAATCAGCGAGTGAACTCCACTGTCGTCTCTCACACCACGGGGCCGTGACGTCACTTCCGACAAATCTCGCGACGCGAATTGTTCCTTTATAGCTCTGTCTCTTTCTTTCTCTCTCACTCTTTCCCACTCTGTCCAGTTGTTCTTATCGCTTTCATGGGCTGCTTTCTTCTTCTTTGTTTCTGTCGAATCGTAAGTAATTTTACTACTCAGAGGATCTACTTGCAGAACTGAGCCTCAAGTATCAAATCACTCCGCTCGATATTATCCGGTCTTTGTGGCCTTTGTTTGATAATTTGCTCAATCACCGGCTCGATCCATCATTCAGACCTTCGTTCTCTCTCTCTCTCACACACACACACAAACACATTCTAATATGCATATGACAAACGTGTGCATGCACGCAAACACACACACACTTTCATTTATGCACACCCACGCACAAAGATTGTTGACATCTGTGCATCAGAGATAGTTCACCTGATACACATCAGACAGCTTACCTGCTATAAATTACAGACGTTTGCTGGCTAAACACTCAGAATATCACCTGCTAAATAAATTTATTGTTTACAACATTTCCAAATTGTCGAGTGCGTGATACACGTGCTGATGTTTCTGGACACGAAGATCGGTTGGCGGAGGACAAGATGGTCGGTGACACTCGCAGGGAGGAGGGTGATGAGGAGCAGACAAGTCTATTGTCCGGACAGCCTACTACAAACAGTTCCACTTGCCTCGTGTTTCTGATGGAGGCCACAACCATATAGCCGCATGACAACCCTTGTTTTTTTTTCCACGTGAACCATAAGCTGTGTCTGGCAATTAATCACAGACTGTACATCGATTTGCCCTGCACCGGAAGATAACACTTTCAATTTGTAACGAGAGTTACCTCTCCTCGTGATATCCATCCATCACTCCATCGAAAGATAGGACGGAATGGCAGCTCAGTTGTTCCCACTGTTCCTGGCAAACTGCAGCAGCATCTACAGGTTACAGAGGATGACGTGGAACAGCAGCAGTGACAGATGACTTTCAACCGACAATGACATTGACACTGACACCGACACTGCCACCGATACTCGCAACATTTGCCACGTGAACTATCTACTAACCAAAGATATAAAAACTCAGTTTGATTGTCAAGGTAGACATTGTCTTTGTATTTCAGCGAGTGTCTGTCAGGTTGTATTTTTGTAAAGAATGTAAACTGAAGATAAGTGAGTCAAGAGAAAGGTTAGATGATGTTTAACAAACGGCAGTAACACTTTGCATGATTGAAAATATTTCCTCGTCTGAAGATTTAATTAGCAGCAGTCGAAGTTTATCAATCCACATATTTTTTTAAAGTGAAGTCGCAGACCAACTGAGCCTTCAGTATCTTATTGTCATCACAGAATGCAAACTGAACGCTCTTAGCATCATTAAACACAGTATCAGCAGTATTCACCAAACGAAAATAAATCAGAGAAAAATAAGCTTCATTTCTTTGAGAGATCAACCAGCGTCCACCTAGTGAAACCCATCGCCCAGTTTCTGCTATTTCATGTGTCATGAGCTTTGTAGACAAGTTCTACAGAACTCCTTGGAATCATTTTTTTATTTATTCTCCACCTTCTCTCTCTCTCTCTGTCTCTCTCTGTCTTGTTGCAAGAGTCGACGGTTGTCCAAATTAGAATTATTAAAAATATATTTATATGATAGCCCATGCTCACTTGCTCAAACACCAGAGGAACATTTAGCACAAACACTTTCACGAGTCCTTATGAGCAATAAATGTTCTAAAGTTTGTACAGTTTTTGTAGCTGGAATCACACATTTTTGGAATAAATTAGGTGCTTTTGTCTTTCCCCAAATGCTTATTTAGCTATTAATGTGTTGTTGTGTTACTGTTATACTTCTCTTCCAATGTTTGAGCACGAAAAGCTTCGCTAATAAATAATAATTGCAATTTTTTGAGTCGTTTTCTTTTCCCATCAACCTCCATCATTATCAAGATATTGCAGCCTCTACCTTCAGCAGCTCCACCAGCTGCACTACAGCCTCGTTGTCACTGTGGATGGACTGGTGCTGCCAACAAGTGTGGCAACATCTACCTACACCACACACTAAGCACGTTAGCACCAACACCAGCGCCACCTCGTTTTCCGCCCGATGTCCTCCTGCTTCCAACAGCTGTAAGGTCTACTTGGCCGCGTCAGGAGGGCGTCAGGAGGGGCGTCACATGCTCGTCAGGGCCTCTTGCTTGCGCGTGGTGGCCACATGCAAATCAAACCCAACCTCTTTCCCCGACCCTTCCACCATTTTCGTTTTCCAGGCACTTCGCTCTGCTCCCCCTACTCACCCTCGACCATGCTCGGCCCCCACAGCCCCCACCTACAGCTACCCCCGCCCCACCGATCCCCTTACCATTATCCTCAGCCTCCCACCTCTCGTCACCTCCACCAATCAATAGAAAACAATTTCAAACCTTTACTCCTCAATGAAAGTTTTAAATTGCTGTTAGTGAATTCTGGCCTGCTCACCCGAGCTTTACAAATCTCATTTTCAATGAGTCTGCCTTCGACCATACGTGGTCGTCTTTTTAGGTGTTTACACTTAATTGCCTCCCCTGCATCAGTTTTGAGAGTCCGCCGCTAGGGGGAGGTGTGGCTGACGACATTAATCGCTCCCAGCCATGCGCAGTCGGACCGTCTCAAACATGGCGGCCACACTCGATGGAGGACAAGTGTCCCACTTCATCACTTCATCAATATGTCAGGAGGTGGAGATGATTTCACTTGGTATTTGCAATTCTTGGTGCTAAGTCAGTTATTGTTTTCTTCTGCTATTTCACATCTTTCATTTCGATAAAAGCATCTAGAGTATTTGTAAAAACACACCAGCCTCCACTCAAAAAAACAAAAAATAAATAAAATACACACAAGCATGGATACACACCGAGCAGTCAGTCCTCATGTCAGTCACAGTTGTAACATTTAGTTCGTTAGAGACTTGTCATGTTTAGTTGTAATATTCAGTCTCTTAAAACATTGACAATTTTAGTTGGTTGGATGCATTTTAGCATGGCTGCATTATTCTGGTTTGCAAATAATTGGAAGACTTGAAAAAAAAATTCTGGTCTAAGTACCTAAGTACCCCATCCCTCTTTCTGTAATTATCTGGATTATTCTGAGCTTAGTTTCCCTGGTTAACCCACTCACCCGTTATTTATTTTATGCTGCACTTCAATTCCTCCCCAGCATACCCGGTTCACTGTCGGGTGTTCGATAGCAAAGTGGTCCTGTGGACTACAGACTAGTTGTAAGCACACCAAGATCGTTCAGTGTTCAGTGTTCAGTGTTCAGAAGATTTGGCGAAAAATGAGGCTAGGGGCTTTGGGACCCGAGAGACATCACGAGAATAAATACTATATTGTCTACAGTAGTATGTACACGCGTTTTAATTTGAGGTTTACCAACACACCAATGAACTGTAGAGGGCGCCACTCACGCACAGCGATGCTTACAAGGGAACTGCATTATCACCTGCATCATCTTCATAATTATCAGCAATCGTCTGACCTCCCGGATTCATCTCGTGTACAAACGCTTCTAATAGTCATTGGTCGATAGAATGATGTAAACATCCGCTGCTTTTTGTTCTGACCGCAAGCCGCAACACACACACAGACATACACACACACACAGAGACAAGCACACACACACACACACAACCCAACACAAACAGAGAGACAAGCGCACACGCACACACCAAAACACACACACACAGTGCTGTTCTCTCGTCTCTGTTTCTCTCTCCAGTCCCTCCACATACTCCCCAACCCGCACTAAAGACACGCAGACACCCTCTCGACGAATCCTTTTCGACTTGACGAGTTGATGGTGTTGTCAGCTCAGTGAGAACATTTACACGCGGCCACAAAAGTTTCCTCCAACAACAACAAGTTGTCATGGTAACGAGCGACTAGTAACTCTGATGTAGTCTTATGACAATGTTTGTATACTGGACACAACTGAAATAGCAGATGGCCTGTAGAGATAGCACGAGGGCAGCATGAAAGTACATCTTACTCTCAGTCTATCTTTCCAACGATGTTCATCCACTTACCTTGTCACGTGTGTTGATGCCGTCATCAGCAGCTCCATCCACACTGTATCCTACTGTGACTGCAGAGTCTGCAAATGAAAACGTTGACGAGACAAGCGTGTTGCTGTGAGTGTCACGTGACTTGCACGTGGTGCAGGAGGCTGCCCGCTGAACAGCGCTGTGACCTCGCTGACCTGCCGCGTCAAGGTCAGCCCACTCTTGGCCGCAGTGACGCGTATGAAGGGTCGCAGTGCGTTTGTAACCTTTGAACCAAGGTTTGACCCGAGTTTGACAAGGACCCGGTTGCATTGCTCGGGCGCAAGGCCTTAGTCGGGACGTAGCAGGGGTATAGTACCCGACTAAATTTACGACCGTTGCATTGCTCCCGACTAGGCGAATTTTAGTCCGCAGCTCGGGCGTAACTTTAGTCCAACCAGGGGGTTGGCGTAGCTGCCGACTAGCAAGTGACTAACTGACGAGCGTCCACAGCAACTCGGTTTTCGTTTATAAATTTTACAGAAGAAACGTAGGACGACGATGTGAAACTTGTTTTTGGTAGATGAAAGTTATATACTTTTACAAAATGGACCTTAAACTTGTTAATCGTTATCGTGAACTTTAACAAAATACGGCGAAAGCGAGCCTTCGGAGTCACGTTTTCGATTCTATTCTTCGGGATGTTTTCAGTTTCAGGAGATACGATCAACGCGCATAGGTCGACAGTTTCTCGAACAATTCACCGTGTTTCTAAGGCTCTTTACAAATCGTCTAGATAAATCAAATAGCTAGCCAGAGGGATGAAAAAAAAGCAGAAATAATAATTTTACGCAATCGCTGGATTTCCAAGCGTTTGGGTGCGTAAATGAGACCCATGTAAAAATACAGGGACCGTCTGAGCACGAAAGTGAATTTGTAAATAAAAAAGGTTATCATTCAATAAATGTACAGCTAGTTTGGGATAGTTGCATAAATATAATTAACTGTGTTGTTAAGTATTCTGGAAATAGTCATGACACCAGTATTTTGACCGAGTCAAAGCTGTACCGAGCTTATGAAGTACATCCTTGATTAGTCAGGGGATAAACTCAAGAAAGAATTGAAGATGCAACAGTGTGCTGAAAACACGCCTTCCTTGCCTTTTAAAGAAACATCAAGGTATGTCATACTAAATTATATTGGAGTCATAAGTTTTGGAAACAATATTTTTACATTATATTTGAATATTATGTCCACATGAAGGAAGAGAAAATTATAATAACTGCCTTATGTTTTTTTTTCAAGTTAGTGTCTTATATGTTAATAAATTAATATATTATATTTTGCACAAATAACAAAGACCAGAAAGTAATGTGCATGTTTGAATGTGTTCAAATGTGTCTTTTCAGTAAAACTTTTGCATGTATAACACATACACACCTTTCAAGCCATGTTTCTACCCTAAAGAAATAAATTAACATATATTTATGCACTTACATCTAAGCTTTTTCTCATGTATACTGTTCAGTTTTGTTATTAATTTGGTTACTATCATTTTCTAGGTTAAGCAGTTGTTGTGTGCCCATGTCATTTGTATAAAGATGCAGAATATATGATTCCTTTTTGCCTATTTGCAGGTACAGTCCAAAGAGAGCTATAGTTATCATCATGGCATGCATAGTATTGCACAAGTATGGTATGCATTCTGTATGATGAGCATGATGATAATCATGATGTTGAACTTTATGGAGGTCAACAAGCCTTAAGTGCAAGAACAAAGCAAGAATCCCTTATTCACAGATTATTCTCCTAGAGCTTTAATATTTGATGGTAAAGTACAATTTATTTTTACGCAGAATTTCAAAGTTAAAATTAAGACATGTCTTTTTCATCAGATTAAGCAAAACTTGTGATCAGCATAAGTCCTCCTAGAGGTTTAAGATGAAGGCTGGATGAATAACAGCCTCAAACTTGCACAGTGTTTGTCATATATGTAGACCAGCCAGCCTTGTCAGTAATTTTAGAAGCTTTTGTATAAAGATGTCCTGGTGAAAGTTCATAAAGAGTTTCAAATATGCGACACAGGACTAGTTTTAAATAATGATTACCCTGTATTTGGTTAATAATATAGGAAGGTGTGATTACTGTGGGAGGATGTGTGGAGGTCAAATGTCCCATCACCATGAAAGGTAGAAACAAAAGTGCTGATGATTTTGGATGGTGAACATCTTCAAACAGTGGGAGCTTTAAACTAAGCACAACACCTAGTTATTTTACCCAGGTACAGCTTCAAATGTTCCTTACTGGAACTTATGATTTTCCTGTATGGTCACCACCCTCACTCATTATTACTAATACAGTGTATGTTTCCCTGATTCTGGAATGTTGCAGCACAGAGGGACTCTCATTTCCACAAGTGTTGCAGCAGGACCAGATGATGGAAGTCATATGATTCTTAGTGACACTCTCCCTATCAGGGCTTACAATGAAGAGGGTACCAACTGGGAAAAAGATGTGCTTCTAGAAAGTGGTTTAAATTTGTATGAAGCCAGATAATTCAAGCAATTTTCTCTTTTTATAATATTTTTTTTACAGTAAAAGAGCTTTTTTCAATGAAAATAGTCTTGTCTTAGTTTTAAATATCTGTGTGGCTCAATAAGCACACATTGTAGGTTTTCGAGCCTACATGTAAATACTGTAGTTCTTGGCGTTTACAGGTGTATATTACAGATTTTAGTGTGCACATGTTTTTTTTTTCCCTCTGTTGGACCACCCCTTTGCCATGGTCAAGTGGCATGGTTGTCACAATGACCCCCAGAAATATGCCGACAGGAGCACTATGGTCACCCATTTTGGAGAGATCAAAAGTGGTTCACTGGTCCTCTAGGTTAAAGGGGATGGGCAATGGACTAACAATTCATTCATATAAAAGCATATGGTTACTGAAACTGGCGACATCCCAACAAACTGTTGGACATGTCTGAGATGGCAATTACAAGATTGCGTACTGAAAAATATTTCATTTATAATACATGATATGCAAAAAACAGATGTACATGAATTATAATTATGTTTGTACCTTGATTCACTTTTTCAACTGAACAATTTTCGTTATCACCTGAATAAAGTAGAGAGGGAGCACTTGAAGTGTTATTGAATAGTCCTGAGCTCATTTCAATAGGGGGAGAGATCAGTAACATTACATTCCTCGCTTGCTGCTGACTAGAATGAAAACCAATACATAGTGTATGGCAGAATTTACTTTTAATGATTGCAAAAAAAAAAAAAAAAAAAAAAAAAAAAAGATTTTATAGATATCCCGTTTGTCAACTCCTTTTTCAAGACAAGAATTTAGGATTCTTGCACTTTCTTTTTTTTATTCCCTCAAAAATATGTGCATTTTAACATGTTAGAATGTTGGTACCATCCATGCAGCATAACAGACATAACAGACATGCACTCAATTCATCAACCGATACATGAATGCTGACTAATAGTGACATGATCTAATACACATTCAGCTATGAGGACTTAAGACTGAAAAGTTTAATGAATCAACACAAAAAAGAACTACAGCTAGTAAGTTCCCAACTAATACAATAATATATAAAGTAAAATAAAAATTACATTAATATTTAAGAACTATTAATGTTGTTTAAAAAACTGCCATGATTCATGATATTGGCTATAAATAGAGAAGAATGATCAATTAACAGAGTGCTTAAATATTTTTTAGTAACTGATGTGTTCAACGCCATTGAAACTTGGATTAATAATGATAAATGCAAAATTTGTAAAGCACATACCCTCCTAAGGAGCTTGCTTTTAGCTCTTAAGAACAAGAACCAAACATGGACAACATGCGAGGAACAGGAAAACAAATAACATATAAAAGAATACACAACAGTACTAACAAAGAATAAATTCAAATACAGAAAACAAAGAGGAACTAAATAACAAGAGCTGAGAGTAACATGTTATTGAAACATATCATGATTATGCAACCTAAACATAATTTAGGATTGCATCAATCCACTCTGCAATCTGAGGTTGTGGACTTCATTTTGTACAGGGCCGCTTTACATTGTGGACATTGTTTATCACTCGCGGAGCATTTCTTCATTGCCTGAAAATAACAAATTGCAACCTGTGTCAGCCAGAGCGATACTTTATTTTCCAAATTGATTCCACCTATCCAAAAAAACTATTTTTATGCATTACTTTTGTGGTTGTTTACATGCAAAAAACTTAAAACTGTTTATTTACCTCATGCATTGATCGTTCTGCTGACGACTGGGCACACACCGTCCTCACCACATCTTTCCGTTACTTCTTTTAGTTGCAGTCCGTTCGAAATTTTGACAAGAGCAACGTCTGATTTGCAGCGACTGTCACTATTAATCCATAGACGTTTCATTTTTCAATTTGTCTTTCACTTTTGCATCTGACATTTTCGAGATTAGAGTGATCTCCCGCGTGAAAATTTCGTTTCGCGGTGGAAGCCTGCGAAGGTTTTTGTAAAACCCTTAGTCCGTAGTTACTAGTTCGGACGTGGCTAGTCGCGAGCCTAGTCCAGAGCAGTGCAACCGGCGTAAGTGAGGAGACTAGCTAGTCGGGTATAAGGGGGTTTAGTCGGGACTAGCAGGGGACTAGCTACGCCCGAGCAATGCAACCGGGTCAAGGTTTCTGTATAACTGCAGGTTCAAAACTTTGCTAAGTTGTGTGTGTGTGTCTGGTCACTCACACCTCAGCCAGGATGCTAGCGACTGTACTTTTTCTTCTCTCAGTTTTATGGTCTTACAATTTATTTTTCGTTCTTTTTGATTTTTTTTTCAAAGATTGAAGTGAACATCAACGTGATATCCTTTAATTGACTCGCGGATGAACACGACAAGAGGCTGACAGCTTGATTGGAAGTCAATGGACTGAGTGCAACAGCTGCTTCTTGTGACATTGCAGCCTCCCTCCACTTCTCCACAGCAGCAAGATGGCCACCAGGGGGCTACAGAGGGCTACAGGGAGCTACAAAGGGCAACAGGCACACGTGTCGTTCACCTTAAAGATCTCCACGAGCGTGATTTAAGAATTCCACAACTTTTTTAATCAGAAAAGATACTGCAGCGAGAGGACGGCTCCCATTGGGTCCAACAGTGAAGAGTATGTTGTCAATGTTCTGCCATCGCTGGACTGAAAACACAGACATGCAGATAGACAGACATGCAGATAGACAAACAGACAGACATGGGTAGGTGATGAATGACAGTTATAAGGAAAGCAGGTGATATAGGTTATGAATTCTATTTGTTAGTACATTTTATTCCGTATTCTAATGTCTTTTCACAGATGGATGAATCCGAACTCCTTCTAGCTTGCTGAGCAGTTATTAGCGAGAAAAACAACACAAGGAATTAGCATTTACAACATGAAGCATGATAATAATAAAGAGCAATCCAAATGTCATGCAAATAACAATCACACACACACACACGCGCTTACTTTCGTTTAAAAATGTAAAATAATATGCTGATTGCAAGTACACAGCAGAACACGAAAGTTATTATCAGAATTATTACGATCATAAACAATGATAAAAGTGACAAACTGTGTCGAGGTGTGTGGCCTTGATGTCTTGAATGAGTTTATTGTTGACATCGGCCCACGGTGACCACAGCTTTCTGAGGCCAACAGTCGTGTGTGAAAAAGCAAAGGAGGTCAAGAGGTCAAGAGAACTGTTTTCCTAACCCTTCTCTTTTCTCTCTCTCATGCCGTCAGATCTCTCAAATGAGACCCAAGACAAAATTAAATAACCAACCAGCCAGCCAACCAACCAACCAACCAACCCACCGCGATTCTGAGCAGTTCCCACCCCAGGAGTTCTAGTTATCGACAGGTGACATGCGCTTTCTTTTGCACATGCGCACTTACCTCGGTCGAACTGCAGATGTCGACAGACATCAACCTTTTAACAGAAATCACTTTCTGTAAAAGTTCTACCAAAAAATAGAAAGAAAAAAAAACTGATGGACATTAAGTGGATTCTTCTTCGCCCAGGCGCACATCACTAAACGAAGTGTCTTTTGCTGCTCTTGAGTCACTTGGCTGCTGAAAAAAAAAAAAACAAAGAAAGTAAAGAAGTAAGAAAGAAGAAAAGAAAGAAAAAAAGAGAATGTGTTAAGAGGTGGGAGATGGGGCTGTGGAGGAAATCCACCTGTTAGTTTATATTCGTCTCCATGATAAATGAGTTTTGTAACGGACGAATAGACACTTTGTTGGGATGAAAGTGTCCAGAGAGTCGGCTACCCTCAGTTTCGGCGGCAGCATCCACCCTGGCCTACAGCTCGTCTGACAGCTGTACCCGCTATACCTTACCCACCCCTCTACCCGACACCCGCAGTGCACAACAACAACAACAACGCCGCACTCACGCAGACGGTTGCGAAATCGCAATTTCATCTTTTTTCTTCGCCAACATTTGTAGCGACAAACATTTGTCATCTGAGAGCATCAGGATCACAGGCTTTGCTCAGTGGGGTGGCCGGGTATCGGATGCTTTCTGCTATTCCAATGACCTTTCTTCGTCGACGGGTGTCCTTGACTGATCCTAACCCTGATGACTAGGAAGATGAGACTTTCATTCGAACATTCTTCATCGATTTATAAAGTGAGAAAACTAAATCCTAGAAGATAGCAGACTTTACACGAACTATGTGTATTATTATTAATAATTCTTATGTATCACATCATTCATCCCGTCAAAATGTCTATTGTATTAATGGTTATGTCTCACATATCACAACATGTTAAACAATGTACAATAAACAATGTTTATGTATCACACCCTGCTACAAGTTGAGTTTTAATTGCTTCTCTCAATGTTCCTCCCATAACTTTACTTTCACTCAACTGAAGGTAAAGATGTGCTGCAGCGATTTAGTTTTTCTGAATCCTCCAAACCAGCCCATCCACCCATCCACCCATGTGAGGCAGCAGGCAGCCAGCCATGTTCTAGAAATCCTCAGTAAGTTTTTGTAGAAGTAACTTTGTTGTACTTATAGCTTATACTTCATGACACTCACGCTTCTCCTTTCTCTCTTTTTTCATCTCCCATCTCTTTTCCCTTTATTTTATTCTTTTCTTGCTGCTCCTCTTGAGTTATCTCTCCTTGTCTGCTTTATCCTGTTGCTTCTCTATGGTGTTCTGTCTCTGATGTTCACAACATGAGCTGAACGCTGACGTAGTTGTCACGTGGTTGATCTCCCACACTGCCTTGCTGAACCCTACTCATCGACTTTCCTCTTGCTTACAAGGCTGTCACACAGTCCTCAAATCATTTGCAAAGCTTCTAAAGAAAAAGAAAAACCCCAAGAAAACGAAAGACATTAAATAAAATGTTTACAATTGTGCTCCTTACCCGGAAATGTCATCGTAATGCATTCTGAGTTAATTAGTTGAAATAAATCTGCAGTGCGACCCTTCACGTGAGGTTTTTATATCGAGTTGCCCGGATATAACCAGCTTCCACCCTCACAACCTGCAGCTACAAAATAACCTTCGCACTGCTAACGACGACAATTAAAGTTGCGACGATTGCTTGAAAATGAGATGAGTATTGATTGCTGTTGCATGTGCTTTATTTTCCTAATGAAAAGCCTGGCAGCTGCCGCGTGCACGCGATGAGTGCAGCTGCCGTGCGCGGTCCTGCTGCGCGTCTGATGGCGCATGTGGCGATGCTGCTGCGGCCAGTGTGAAGCTCCTGGTGATGCGACTGCCAACATCACTGGCAGCTGCGACTTGTCGACACACGACGTGTGCTGCATGCGATGCTGCAAGACTTGTGCGACACTTGTCGCAGGTCTGGTGCTTCAGGAACGAACCAGGTGAGGCTGACGTTGCTGAGACATGCGCACTCCTATACTTCCTGCTCACAAGACGACGGGAAAAAAATTAGTGAACCTTTCACTCTTGTATTTTTTTGGATGTGGTTCCACCAAAGCTGATCTCCCCTTACTCTCCCACGCTATCTATTTTTTTCTATCATACCATACGAGATGCAAAACATCTTTATTAATCCTTTTCAAAAAATGTTTGTCTGCCAATGTTACTATTGCACAGTCAAGCAGAGATTACATGATACATCAAGAATGACATTAAATATAAGCATAAATAAAATAAAAAACAAGAAGGACCAGGAGCTCTGGGAACGGGAGCCAGCAGCATGAGAAGGTTTACTCAAAGACCCAGCAATCATGTGCTTGTACCTGTGGTTTACTGTCAGAATAAAATAACAGATATCGTGTGGTTGTGGTTCTGCCAACTGTAAACCTACGATGATGTCTATGCATCTGTTGTCACATTCCTGTCTGACCGATGACAGTCGTCGGCTAAAACTATAGTCAGTTTGTTGTACAGAAGCACAAATATTTTTGGTCGCGTAATTATTCCCCGAGAAAGACACAGAAACAGATTATTTTCAGTTATTTACAAGGACGACACGATGAGCAAAGCGGTGGAATTTTTCCAGTCAACCACCTCCCCATAGCCTGTAGAGGCCCTCGGCTCCTCGAGGATTAGAAACAAATAAACTAACCTCCCCACAACACAGCGAAAAGCAGGTGAAATGTCTGCAATAAAAATCACAGAAACAGGCAATGATGAAAGTAGTAATTATTTACGAATATTTACAGGTGGACTGTGTGTATGGATTTGTGAAGACTATGTCATCTTAATCCTGACGCAGATTCGAGGGGGTCCTTGTGCTCCCCCGTTCCTTACACTCAGAGTTTGGTGGGGATGGAGGAGGGGTTAGGTGAGGAAGATTGATCACAGCGTTCATCAGGATATACGTTGTCACTCACAGGTGAGCTCCCGTGTCACGTGTCTGTCTTCGTGCATCACTCGGCACGCCAGGTATCCTTTGTAACATGTAAGTCACACTCCTGACACCTGCAGCACCTGACAACAGAGCCAGTGCACAGAGGGCAGGAGGCCAAGCAGGGTATGCAAACACCATCTGACAAGTAGGTAATACGAATTGAAAAAAACCCACACAAACAAATTTAAAAAAAACAACAATTAAATACCTACAATTTTAGATGAAACAGTCTACACTCTACACAGTAAGCTCCGTGGATAACCATAACGACAACCGTTACATGCCGCCGATGACAACGACGATGATGATACAACGACAGGGGCAAGGATGACATAAACCACATGTGACAGCTGACGTTACAGGCTCTGGTGAGGAGGAAAGAAGGAACCTTCTGTTTGACCCCCGGGGAACATCCTCCCGCGGGCCCTTTGATCTGGTCTCCAGGGCAACGCGCGCGGCTATGAAACAGACATGGTCAGGCGTCATAACGACGCACGTGGCCCGGCATAGCGTCACGTGATCAAAGTGGCCGTCAGGCAATTAGACCTCCACAACCGTTCTGGCGGCTTCCAGACACCACCGTGGCTCTCGCCGGGAGGCCCTCCTCCCATCGTCACAAAGACAGTGATCCGTGTGTCACGGCCCGCGTGACCAGTCAGGCGTCCACGGAGTCATTGAAGTGTAACCGAGGACGTGATGAGCAACCTGACTATGAGAATGGCCAAAGGACTTCAGATGTCTGTGTATGCGTCTGGTTACTGCAGCTCGATGGGAACAATATTATCGGCAATTTGCTTGTCGTCCTTCCGTGCAAAGTCTCAGAAGTCTTAGTCTTACAACAGCAGGCGCCTCACTGATGGTCGTGACCTCGGGTGTAAAGGGGATGACGTTAACGATCACTCATCACTGATGATACCCATCTTGTATTAATCTTCCTCCCTTTCCACACCTTTCTCCTCCTAACACGGGTGTCTACTTACCGCTGGTATCGTCTGCTCTAAACACCTAAGTTGTGTTTATTCAGCATGTCATAGGCCACCCTCCACCCGCTTTTTCTTCTCCCAGCGCTTGAGATCATTCCCATGTTGGAGACCAGGACCGGAAGTTTCTGTTAGCCATGTCATGCGCACTCGCTTCAGGCGAACCGAGACCCGAAACAAAGGCGGCAAACGTTTTGAGCCGCGCGCTGCCGACGTCACAACTGCCATTGTCATGGAGACGCAGCGTCACGGAGTACGCGGCTCATCACCATCATCATCACTATCATCACTATTATCCCTGTCCTCCACAGTCCCCTCTCCGCTTTCAAAGGATGGAACAGCCTGCAGGGTGGAGCGTGGGGAGGGTTCTCTCGCTTGGGTTGTTAAAAACAGGGTGTGTGTGTGTGAGGGTGTGTGTGTGGGTGTGTTGTGTGTGTGTGTGGTGGGTGTGGTGTGGGTGTGGTGTGTGTGTGGGTGTGTGTGTGTGTTGTGTGTGTGTGTGGGGTGTGTGTGGTGTGTGTGTGTGTTGTGTGTGTGTGTGTGTGTGGTGTGTGGTGTGTGTGTGTGTGTGGTGTGTGTTGTGTGTGTTGGTGTGTGTGTGGTGTGTGTGTGTGTGTGGGTGTGTGGTGTGTGTGTGTTGTGTGTGTGTGGTGTGTGTGGTGTGTGTGTGTGTGTGTGTGTGTGTGTGTTGTGTGTGTGTGTGTGTGTGTGTTGGTGTGTGGTGTGTGGTGTGTGGGTGTTGTGTGTGTGGTGTGTGGTGTGTGGAGGGTGTGTGGGTGTGTGTGTGTGGTGTGGTGTGGGGGTGTGTAGGGGGAGGGAATGAGGGGGCATAGCGCGACCAGTCATCACGTGACAGCCAGTGGAGTTCCAACATGGCCCCCTTGGGAGTGTGGATGAGCACAGAGACAGGACACTGCCGTTGCTGTCTGTTGGGAATTGGTTGAATGTGCTTGTTGTGTGTTCTGAATAATTGTGTTCCTCCATTTGCTGAATGTTCTTACAAACTTGACGACAGCGTTTGGTGCTTATTTGACTCATTCATACATCGGTTCATTCATGTCTTTCTTTCAAAGTCCCGTGAATGTCTTCTTAATTACTTTATTTTCTTTTCCATTGATTCACTCTTTAGTACAGTTAATCATTGTTTATTATTTATCACTAAAATTATTTATTTTTATATACATAATGAAATTTGACGCAGAAGAGTTATAACCTATGGAAAAGCTGGGGCAATGTCTTTATTTAGGGCCTTACAATAATTTAAGGAAATTTATAAGGGTGGGGGAGGGGTTGAATGAATAGGATTCATTAAAATGTTTGTCCTAGGCTGTCATTTTCTCTCAAATTCGAAAATTGTTTAGAAAATGAAAAAAAAAAAAATCCAAGACCATGTAATTATCATAGTAAATCAACAAAATGATTCTGTGATATTTGAGATGTGGACAAAGCACGGCGATGATGATAAAAGACTTAGTAAGTGTGATATCTGTACCTGAAGGTGTTTAATATGGAGCAAATAAAAGACGAGACTAGATGCTAGGAATTGTGGGATTATAGTATCAAAAACACGAGAAACAGTCCTGACTGTTGATGATGGTTGATGATCACAAATGATTTCTCTTCTGGTTATAAAAACAGTTAAAACAACAGTGAGAGAGATTACTACATTAAAAACATAAAACTTGCAGTTACAAGGGAGTTAACCTTCACATATCTCATGGTAACAGGAGAAAAAGTAATGAACGAAAACGTTTTGTGTGATGAGAGATCGACCAAAACATCAAGGATGTAGGAGTAGGTGTGGGGGGCAAAGCGTGACCTCCCGCTAAGGTCACGTGGACTGAGCATCACACTAGAGATCGGCGTTTGTTGCGGCCCTTGCCAGGCGTGAGCCATTGTCTCCCTTGTTTGCTCGCCAATTTCCGCGTCAACTCGTGGCCTCAGCAGCGAGTCTTGTCGGCGGTGACCCGGCAAACAAGTTGTTTACTTTTCTAACTTCTTTGCATTTTGCCAGCATCACGGCCGTGTTTGCCGATTTGCCGCTGTGTGTCCTTCTTCAAACAGAAGAGTTTCACTCAACGCCAACGGCTGTTCACATGATGCAGTTGGTCCTACTCTTGGGCGTGCGGGCGACTCCCTTTAGATGTGTGTTTGTGTGTGTGTGAGTGTGTCTGTGGCCGTTTTTCGCATGCACATGGCTCCGTTGGAGTGAGATAATAATGTCTGAGAAGAAGAAAAAAAGAGCGATGTTTTTGTCTGATTCCTCAAGCTGATGTCTCACACAGGGTCGAGGACAGTCACTGTTCTTTGTGAAATCATCTGACGCCTACGAACAAACTATATTTGTAGGAGGTAAGCTTAGCTTCTACAGCTGAGCTTGATATAATCTTGGTAAGTAAACACAGTCAATTATATTTTTCCTTTTCTCAAACATACGACATGCAATTGTGTAGGATTTCCAAGAAAATATCTGTTTTGAAGACGCACTGCTCCCCAGAAATGTTTACGGCAACAGCAACCATAAAGGAAACGTCTATTCTAGAAAATATCACTGTAATACATCTGTTGTCTTGTTTGTTTACTCTTTACAAAACTCAAAATCTCTGTTTGCTTTCGTCCTTAAAATTATTCAGAACGAAATAATTCTGCTATTTAGGAATAATAGATTCAGCTCTCTCGGTATGAGCAAAGGTGTAAAAAAGGAATTAAGGCTACAACTGTGACAACAATAATTAACAGATGGAGGGCATGCATTGATGAGGGGCTAATTGAGTCGCACTCTCACCTACTTAACAGGGTTCTAGCGAACGACAGATGAAAGGAAAGAAAGAGAGAACAAACGGAAGCAAGATTAATAGTAGCACGCAGTGACAGCTGTCATCAATCTCCTCAAACGGTTGCGTGATTGGCGGGTTTAATCGGCGATGCTATTGTTCCCCGCACGTGCGTGACGTCACAGCGACCACCTGTCAGGGGAGCCCATCACGTGCAGTCGGAGACCTCGAGCTTACGTCACTTCCTTCCAGCAAGAAGAGCGAACACCAGGCACGTGTGAACAGAGTGCCATGCCGCTCACACAGAAAGATGACCGTCGACTGCTGCTGCTAGTCTCATCATTCGATGTCCAGGCCTCGTAACTGGCATCAACGACAATGAAATATATTGACACATTTCTCAATTAACTGTCGAACGTAACACGTCACTCGTCCTGATTACAATGCCATGAGGTCACCAGCAGGGGTCATTCAGAGAGAAATTAATCAGTCGTCACCACAAATAAAAGAGCAATTTTCACTCAGTTGTAAAGCTGTTAAGAGCCTGGAGTAGCGGAGATAATTAACGGGCGACAACTTCGTGTAGTGTTTGCTGTTAGTCACAAAGAGTTCAGCCCCTTTGTAACGGATGTTTCTGTGATGGATGTGTCTGTGGGTGGGTGTGTTAACTTTTTCAAAACTGTCTTAATTATTGCGCACTTCCATTTGTCCGTTTACGATTATTTGAGAGTACAACAAATATTTGTTGTGAAAGATGGATTTATTATTTGTATAATTCTAAATTAAAAGATAGCGCAGAGGCTGCCTAATAGTACACAAAAGGACAAGAGCTAAGCTTTGTTTTTCTCACCTTACATGTAATTAACATTAAGTAATAATAGTTCAAAAACAACTCAGTATGACATAAGTCTATTTAACAAACATGAGACATGCAGAAGGCAGCCTTTAGGCAAAATATTTACTTGTGTGCAGTGTTATTCTCATTGTTTACAGTTAAAACATAAACATTGTATGCTATAAGGTCAATAAAATTATTAAAGGGTTGATTTCATAAAACGTTTTCAGCTGGATTTCATTTTGTCTCGAGACGATGCTATTTGCGGAATCGCATCTTGACATCCGCCATAGACACCGCAAGGCCGTTGCTGGTGTCTCCCCCGGAATACAGGGCTGTGCACGTGGTTGTGTACACGGGGCTGCCATCCTGTGGTGCCATTATGGAAGTCACGTTGAGACTGGAAGCAGCCGAGTTATACGGGTAGATCGTACCCTCCACCACCACATCCTCCCTTGTGTAGCTGACACTGGTGTCGTTCAGGAAGCTGTCGCCCCCGCAAGTGTTTAAAAAAAAGTCATCATTTGCATTAATTATCATTCATCCATTGATCATCATTGATTGAAAGGCAAGAAGCCTTTTATTAGCACAGAAAATTAATAAAAATAGGTGGAGTATAGCAGCATGAGATGTATAAAGATATTTAATTTCTACTTGTATTCTAAATTGATGCTCAGTGTGAATTCAACAAGATGTCTCCGTAAGTGAGAGTAAACGTTTGCTCCCTTGGAAAGCATAAAGAGAAAACAGGAAGTAACATCACTGACCTGTTGATGTAGGCCAGCGGCCATCGGGACCCATTCCTGACCATGCTAACCCCCAGACTAACCAGCTCCTTCACCAATGTGGGATCTGCCCTGCATACAATTGTTTCAGCCCAGGAGTCGTTTGAGGAGGAAGAACTGATGAGAGTGGCGATTGCACCAGGCACTGTATCGAAACATGAAGACATCTGATGATGGTGTCCGTAGATGATTGTGGGAAGTTAGATCACCTACATCAATGGTCATACTTACAGAAATGTATTTCTGATAATTATTTGTCTCTATTTTACTTTCTGAGGGCACTGTTGAGATATAAAATGACGGATTGAGACGACAGCGCCTATTTTGATCTCAATATGAGAGAAAATTCAATATTGTTTTTGATCGTCATCGCCTTCTGATCGTGTGCAGCAGCATAATAGTGACACTAACAGTAACATTATAGAATACCAGTACTCTCGAAGTGTCACTCAAAACCTTTTCTTTGTTAAAGAGTGTCCTTCGTTGTTAAGCTTAAAAATTCTACACTGCAGATGGCAGAACACTCACCGGAAGCCGAACGTCTCGCCTCCCTGACGTGGACGTGAGCAATCTTTCTACCCAGAAGCTGAGAACCAGGCTCGCAGGGTAAAAGAACTAACAGAGTGGTAAATGTAACAAGAGTTCAGAGTAAAGCTCAAACCAAAAACAAAGATTTCATCTTTCTGTGTAAATATCATGTGACAGGTTAAAAAATTTATCAGTCTTTCTTCATTAATTAGCTAGTTCCTGTCAAAGAAAAATGCGTTAAACTTCAGGTAAATCAAAAAATTGGAGAAGTTTGTTCAGAAATTATAAAACAAAATTTAATCGATGCACTGTTTACAAAACATAAAAGATCTTGTTACATGCCCTTAAAAAAATTAATGAATGAATCTTAACAAAAACAAAATTGTATCTATTCTGTGAGCTTGATACGATTATCTCAATAAAATAATTAAAACAGTTTTAATCTCACCAATACTCTATTGCACATGCTCAATAATGTACAAAAAACTCCTATTATCTAGAGTGAAAGTAACTGCACAGGGACAGGTGGTTGCCGTCCTTACCTGGAGTCTCGTCACATTGAGGTACCTGGCAGTTGTCCCAGCGCCTTGTCTTATCTGTTGTGTAGCACCAGGCTTGTTTGTGATTGTCCTTAAAGAGGCGACAAAAGTTGACGGCAGCAGCCTTGCTTCCGTCTACAGTGTAAGCCTTGTCGTCCTTGTATATGTCTGCTTTATTGTGGGGCGAGTCACTCGTCCACACGTTGCACGTGTACCCCAGTTCCGTTGTCGCCTGTGTCCCCTTGTAGACAGGTCCCCATATGGGATGGTCATACCAACAGGTGGTTGCTATAGTAGACAATAGACAACACCCATTAGCTAGGTTTAGTCAAACAATCCATCATTTGTCCACTAACCAAACGCTTGAATGAAATGAAATTTCCCACGTGGAGGTAAAGATAAAAACATCTTAACCTTCACGAGATGTTAAAATATCACGAGGTCGACAATCACCACTGGTCAACATTGAAATGATTATTGACTTAAGTTGCCTCTTTCACAAGACGGCATGAGTGATATGCAAAATAGATATTTCTAGTGTGAATGGGACAGTTGAGCAAAGGGAGTTGCGCAGCTTGCGGAAGGAATGCACTCGCAGACTGACAAAACGTAGCAGTTTGAGAGAAGAAGCTCCTTCCTAGGCTGACACAATTCTGTTATGCCAACCCTTCACATCAAACTATGTTGGATAAAAAGCTTGGTGGAAGCTGTGGACCGACTTTCGCCAGCTTTTCGTTACCTGCATTTTAAATGCCCTCGACTCAGCGAGACAAACTGTATACAGGGAGTGTTGTCGGTGTTTACTTTTCGCAGCTCTTGAAAAATTACTGGTTTTAACAACTCGCTGGAAGTTGATACGAAATAAGCATGAAACGCTTTTCGATTAGTGTCTACAAACTTTCTTGGGAGTGTTAGTGCAGAAGAAGTCTACAAGCAGCTAGAAGGAGACATGTCGATAGAGTATTACAAACGTGGCGGCAATATTTCTCTACAGATCCTATTCCATCATTGCCATCTGGATTTCCTTCTTGACAACTGTTAGTGATGAACATGGCCAGCGTTTTTATCGAGATGTCCAACAATCGACAAAAGTAGCAGAGATCAGTGTTCACTACCATGGTAGCTGACTGCTGTTGAACACTTCTCAAAGATGCTCCCTCCCGAAAAGCTGTACAAGAGACAGGCGACAAAAAGCGAAGACGCCTTCTATAACTCGGTATTTTAGGAGGGAATTCACCACAGGTCACCTAAGATTAGCAAAACTTTTGGCTTTCAACACCAGGTTTTGCTGATTTAATAAACAAAATAACAGCTTAGTTTGCATTTTGATTGTCGTATTCGTGATGGGACCATTCGTAAAAAAACAAGTTGATAATTTTGTTCAGTATTACGACTTTTCTACAAAATATTTGCTTTCCTGTGTAACTGAGTAATGCATGCACATTTGATAAGATGAAAATGTGTTGCTGAGTAATGTATACATGTGAGTCGTTTGACATCAGTTCACTATAATAATGAAAATGGATGACTGATACTTGTTTGACATGATAACGAGAAATGACAGTTGAAAGGCCCCAGACATTGAAGGTGTCATACCATCTGTCAAGCAGTAAATGTTCCGTTTCCTATTTCCAAGTTTAGTTTACAATTCCAATCTTAACCGACAGCTTTATGCAAACAGATGTACAGTGTTCATTACTTACAAAAACCGAAAACAATTTGTTTGCTTGATTATCAAGATTCATCTAGGACTGAGAAAACCATGCAGACTCTGCATAGGGGGTTGTAGCAATCTTCAGTAACAAAGCCGCAAGATGTGTACACACGTGCACAGAGTATTGTGGGAGTTTCCCACTCTCCATTCTTGCAGTAGACCTGAGTTGTCCCCTTGATGTATACATCTGAGGTGACGCTACAGCTGTACTGGGCCACGTCATTGTGTTTGCTTCCAGTGTACGTCACGCGAGTGCGCTTGACTGGCGGAGGTGGACCATTACAATCTGAGAGAATATAAAACAAAACCGTTTTTATCGAACTAACAATGGCGTTCAAAGGGAAGGTTACTATACGTGGACAGGTGGTTGCCGTCCTTACCTCGAGTCTCGTCACAGTGAGGTACCTGGCAGTTGTCCCAGCGCCTTGTCTTATCTGTTGTGTAGCACCAGGCTTGTTTGTGATTGTCCTTAAAGAGGCGACAAAAGTTGACGGCAGCAGCCTTGCTTCCGTCTACAGTGTAAGCCTTGTCGTCCTTGTATATGTCTGCTTTATTGTGGGGCGAGTCACTCGTCCACACGTTGCACGTGTACCCCAGTTCCGTTGTCGTCTGTGTCCCCTTGTAGACAGGTCCCCATATGGGATGATCATACCAACAGGTGGTTGCTGTAGTAGACAATAAACAACACCCAGTAGCTAGGTTTAGTCAACGAATACATCAACTATTCAATTATGTATTTTTTTCGCTCGTTGAAATGTCCCACTTGAAAGTAACAATAAAAACAGTTTACTCTCACCTTTTGTTAAAACATCAGAATGTAGACAATTAACACTGGTCAACCCTCAATTTTTTATTGGACTTAAAATTGTCATAATATATAGCATCTTTGTGTGTTGAACATAGAGTTGTCCAGGATAAAGACAAACAAGCAGACCAAGTATCGGAGGCTATTGCCATCTTGAGTAACATGGCCTGAAGATGTGTACACACGTGCACAGAGTATTGTGGGTGTTTCCCACTCTCCATTCTTGCAGTAGACCTGAGTTGTCCCCTTGATGTATACATCTGAGGTGACGCTACAGGCGTACGTGGCCACGTCATTGTGTTTCCTTCCAGTGTACGTCACGCGAGTGCGATTCACTGGCGGAGGTGGACCATTACAATCTGAAAGAATATAATACAAAACCGTTTTTATCGAACTAACAATGGCGTTCAAAGGGAAGGTTACTATACGTGGACAGGTGGTTGCCGTCCTTACCTCGAGTCTCGTCACAGTGAGGTACCTGGCAGTTGTCCCAGCGCCTTGTCTTATCTGTTGTGTAGCACCAGGCTTGTTTGTGATTGTCCTTAAAGAGGCGACAAAAGTTGCCGGCAGCAGCCTTGCTTCCGTCTACAGTGTAAGCCTTGTCGTCCTTGTATATGTCTGCTTTATTGTGGGGCGAGTCACTCGTCCACACGTTGCACGTGTACCCCAGTTCCGTTGTCGCCTGTGTCCCCTTGTAGACAGGTCCCCATATGGGATGGTCATACCAACAGGTGGTTGCTATAGTAGACAATAGACAACACCCATTAGCTAGGTTTAGTCAACGAATACATCAACTTTTCAATTATGTATTTTTTTCGCTCCTTGAAATGTCCCACTTGAAAGTAACAATAAAAACAGTTTACTCTCACCTTTTGTTAAAACATCAGAATGTAGACAATTAACACTGGTCAACCTTAATATTTTATTGGACTTCAAATTGTCATAATATATAGCATCTTCGTGTGTTGAACATAGAGTAGTCCAGGATAAAGACAAACAAGCAGACCAAGTATCGGAGGCTATTGCCATCTTGAGTAACATGGCCTGAAGAAGTATACACACGTGCACAGAGTATTGTGGGTGTTTCCCACTCTCCATTCTTGCAGTAGACTTGAGTTGTCCCCTTGATGTATACATCTGAGGTGACGCTACAGGCGTACGTGGCCACGTCATTGTGTTTCCTTCCACTGTACGTCACACTAGTGCGCTTTATTAGCGGAGGTGGACAATCACAGTCTGAAGGCACGAAGAAACACAAGTAAAAGCAACTTCGTGGTAATTTTTTTTTTTTTTTTTTTTTTGTATTTTATTAATCTTTTTTTTTGTAACGTGAAAGTTTTATTTTTATTTTGTGTTTGAAATGTTAAAGAAACTTGGAAGTTTTTGTTGTCATATATGCTGTTTTAGTTTATAATTTGTTGTTAGTAATATAGCAACTTTTTCTTAATTTTAAAATAGAGATTATAAAATATTTTGAGAAATAATATCAGTTCCAATAATCAATCTTCGGCTTTGCGTTCTCTATCAGCGAAATTATCTCCTTGTACCACAAAGCCAGAAGCAGTCAGTCATTTTACCCTTTTGCCATTTTTTTTTTTTTTTTTTTTTGTGTGCATTGAACATCATGTAACTTTGCAGCGAGTCTTGCGATGAAGAAAGAACCATGGGTAACGAACGGCTCTTCGACGCTGACAAGAGAATAGGCATCCGAGGTGAAGTAAGTCAGAAATCTGCTCTCGATCTCATACAAACAACATAAAACCAACTGCTGTGTACATAGGAAGCTTATCAAATTCGTAGGACACCATCAAAGTCTACTTGCTGCAGTCCAGTGGCGTAGTCTGGTCTTCTTTTGCAAGTGACCGAGACTATTCAAGGCACTTTGGTGGCAGTCGACGCCACGGTGGCCAAAGCAAGAACTAGTATATGAACATCAACAGCTGACTGGTCGTGTGGAGTACGACATACTTATTATCGCCCAAACCAGAACAGGCTGGAGTGGCGGGAGCTGTTCGCAAACAAGTCTACTCATGAGCTCCGCACAACGACAGGCACAGTAAAGGGACAAATGACTGATTGACTGATATTTTCGGACGATTAAGACACCACGGCGGCGTCTGAAGCTCCACAGTCTTCAAATAGCAAGCTCTTTCCCACGACAGTGGGTGGTCACCAGAGTTGACCTCTGTCCTCAATGTTGTTTAGCATCTACTATGGACTAAACTATCTTTGACTCTAGGTCAGTCATTCTTAACCAGGGTTCGATCGAACCCTAGGGGTTTGGTGAGTCGGTCTCAGGGGTTCGGCGGAGCCTCCGCCACGGAGGTCAAGACACACCCGCAATTCGTGATGACACTAAAGAAGGGTTCGGTGAATGGGCATATGAAACTTGTGGGTTCGGTACCTCAAACAAGGTTAAGAACCACTGCTCTAGGTCCATTACACTTCAGTGTTTACCTCTTCTTGGACGTGGCGTATTTTGTTAACCCTTACCGCGCACAAACAACTTGTGTGTAACGGATAGTTTTACCCGTTCCGTTGCTTAAATTTGTTTAGACGTTTACAGCTGTTTATTGAAAAACTTCACTTCATCTACCCGATTCTGTATGGATTACAATAATAAAAATGAGCTCTCAAGCAAGTTTCAGGTAAATTATTTCTATTTTACACATTTTGATCTATCATTACCAGTTTGAATTATTCTTCTACCTCCTTCAGTTATTTTTTAATATTTTTTTGGAAAAGGGAAAAACCATACTTCCAAGTGGGTCAAACTGCCTCTAGCCTAGACGTCGTAGATGAGTTACTGGGGGAGGCTGCTATGCAACCCTCATTGTGACATCAACCTGAGGGTGAACAGCCAGCGCGAGCGCATACAGAATGGACATAGTCACTTATGAGGAAAACCTGACGATCAACACCGGATCCAAAGATCCGCATTACCAGGTAAGGCTACAGAAGGTGGAGTCACGAGTACTTGGGCGCGACCATTTGCAAGGACGGTAACTGCGCGGCGGAAGTACGTCACAGGGTGACGAGGATGTCAAGGCTCAGCACAAAGTGTGACCACAGAAATGTCAGCTTCCGCACATTATTTAGGCTTTATAAGACCAACGGTACCAGTGAAAGGAGAAGAAGAATATAGGTAAGTACGAATTTGCAAGATCTTGCCTGCCTGACTTCGTTTACTCAATATTTGAAATAAAAAAGAAAACTCTTATAGTTGTACTATTGACATTTCCCACAATTGGTGCTTACCAGTCGTACGGAGGATAGGTTTTGGATTTTCTTTGACAGTTTGTTCAATCTTCACTCCATTCATTTTCGATCTGAAACCAGACACTTCCTTTGATAGATGTGAATTATGTACAGAGCTGGATACTCCTTTATTCTAAGAATTATTTTAATATTTTGATGTTAAAATTAAGTTGTAAATAAGCACATTACTTTAATAAATCCGTTTCAAGTTTTAATGTTATCTACATTGCAGCAAGAGCATTGCAGCAAAGCGTTTACACAAATTGAAAAAAAATGTTTTATGAATAATTGATTTTTTTTGCCTTTGATGTAACTGTGTTTGAATATTTTATATCTTATGAGATAGTTTAATGTCACGTATCACAGGTGTCAATGACTTTATTATTCCTTTGCTTATTTAGAAGAGCTACCAACAGTAATTACAATAGAATATACCCACCCGTGGATGGAAGCAGCAACAAAACATGTCCACACAGTTAGTGCCCAAAGCGATGCCAGCAAGTTCTGTATTTGATGCGGAAGTGGACATCACAATAGAAAGAATTTTAAAACATTTCAACTGAGATGGTTTTGGTGAAAATATTTGACTGAGTGCAACACCAATCTGTGTGTATGCATGAAGTCATATGCTTAAAAGTCCATTTCTGAACATTTAAGAGATAGCCTAAAAAAATATTTCTTTCTCCCACACACACGCATCTTAGCTCAAATTGATTATTGTTGTCATGTGATAGCTAGGAATACAGTTATAGTGTTGGTCCCGCACTTCTGCTCCCTCCACAGGTTGGGCGGACGCGCTGGTAAACAGCCTGACAGAAGATGGGGATGAGTTAGCGGTTGCGATGATGCGGCGGCGACACAGTAGTCGGCCTTTGGCGGCACTGGACCGTCAGGTGGACGAAAAGCCGTTAAGTCCCACCACCGTTTATCTCCCCTGGAATCAGTAGACCTGTGAACCGCGAACCGCTTACGTCACGACGGAGATGCCGCAGGGTCAGGTCAGGGTCGCAAACCTGCGAGCAGGCGCCCAAGTGACCAATGGGCTGCTCGGGTTCGGGACCTTCAGAGGGTTGCCGGGTGTATTATACCTGGCGGATAGAAGGAGTTGGAGGGGGGCGGTACACAGAGCCAGAGGGCAGGCTACAGTGAGACTGTGAAGAACGATAGATCGCGTACCCAGAGCTACCCCACAGTGTGTGGGTGTTGTGTCCCCCTGTCATCCTCCCCTCTAAGCTTTTTATCTCTGTCTCTCACCTGTTTTTGGGGTGGTTTTTATTTTTCTTAGTATGGGTGTGTAAATGTGTATACGGCTTTTTATTAGTATTAGCTTTTGTGTGTAATAATTTTGTTGTTTTGTACCGTAGTTCATTCAGTCTTTGTTGTTGTGGTCAGCGCTCGACTCTGGTTTGACTGGCGCGTACCGTCTCTGGCTGGGCGAGCGTGTTTGTGCATGTGTTCGTGCCGACTGTATGAGCGGTTTCGAGCGTGCATCTGCGATGCTGTGGCGGTTGGAGTTCATTGCAGTGTTTACACTTTACAGTGCTAGTGCCAGTTTTCATAGAAATCTTAAAGTACCTATGACATTCTTGTGCTTGTTTTTTCTGTTTTAAGTGAGGTAGTGCGAGGATAATCACTGACAGGTCTTTGTTTAGAGACCACTGATGTAGTTGCTATGATTTGCTGCCTCGAACTTTAATCATACAAACACTGAGGCTAAACTAATCAGATTGATATCTATTTCAAAAAAAAGAGAAAATTATTCTGAAAAAAATATGTTTGTAATCACATCACAAGAGCCAATCATCTATATTATTACTAAAATCTTCTATTTAACTTCCTTTGTTGTCGGTGGAAGTTTGTACTTGATTTTTCATCCACTTCCCATCGTCCTAAATGTCTGAAAGTTTAACCCATTACTCACTGACGGTGATAATGCAAAATGAGACCATTTCCAGCAAGCCACTAAATGTTTCTTTTAATTTCTACGAGAACTTATAGGACGAGTTAGTGGAGATAGCTAACTGCTGCTTAACTAGTGAACTATGTTACTACCTCGCACTGTAAGAAGAAATAAAGTCACAAGCAAAAGCGAAAAATAATCTGTAAACCGTGACATGCAGTATGTGCGTGAGTATGTTGCTGTTAAAGTAGGGTGCGTATCACAATACGAAAATGATCGACCAACCCTGACAGACAGAAAGAGAAAGCGGCGAGTGAGTGAGTGAGTCAGTCAGTCAGTCAAATAACCGCACGCTACATTATCAACCGTCACATTCCACCAACACTCGACCATCTGGTGAAAGAGAGAGAGAACAGATGTGTTAAACCGCAATGAAAAGAAAAAGCTGCCCACAAAAGAAGAGGCCAAAGCATCAGGAAAAGCTTTTGTCTGAAAATGAAGCCTAGTTTCGTTTAAAATTGAAATAGCGCCGTGATAAAGACAGCAAAAACAAACAAAGAAACAAAATTCTCAAAGACTAAAAAGTTAAAAATAGAAAAGATGAGATATTCAACACACTACAACGGACATAGAGTTGTTTCTTTAGCTCTCCGGATTTTCATTCAAACAAATAACTTAAAATATAAGAGTGTGGACAGTCTTAGAACAAGCCTTAGAACTTGGAACATACTTTCAGTGCCAACTACTGTCACTGGTAGTTTGAAATTGTTCTGTAGATTGAGATAATTAGAAGAACTCGATTACAAAACATTAAAAAGAGATACAACTATAAAATGTTTGTAAAATAACAATAATAATAAATAAGAATGTTTGCGACATTTAGGTCTGTGCTGTTTGACAGGAAAAAGCTTTTGATTTGTCAAAATATGTTGTCTCACCACACTAGCAGTTCCGGCCATGTCCTGAAAAGGAAAAAAAATTAAGTTTTACATGATTTTATTGAAAAATTTATACTTTTATGATATCAACTTTATCTAAATCAAACAAAGAATCAAATCTGTACTGATAAATGTTTAAGACAACGAAAAATCTAACCCAGAAAAATAAAAACTTTCTTGACATATGGTAGGGTTTGGCAAATGCTACTTTGGCATGGTAGTGGTTCCTTCGACTCAGGACATGCATATTTTCTCTGGCCGAATCTCTGTACTAAAAATATTGCTGTAGTATAAGAATGCATGAAAATTGTTAACAAAACAGAACTAAAAGCGTTAAACAACCAGAAGACAGTAAGAAAAATGAAAACTCACCGGAGCAGTGCAAACACCTGGTTCACCACGAGAAGAGGAATGTGCAAGCAAGCACAAATGCGGATTTAAATAGTAATGTTACACAAGTGATGGATGTCACTTTGACGCATTTCCGTTTTCCACTAGGTGTGAACAGGTTGGCTCAGTCAGCCAGAGAGAGGCCAACGACCACACGTGACATTCACTGTCAAATCAAACGCCAGCGATGTCTTCCACATCCTAAACACAACACGATGTAAAGTTTGTCTTATTGAGCCTCTTGGCTTTCCTGTGAATTCTTCACATCTACTTGTTCACTCACAACTAAAGACCAAATAATTATAACTTTTGTGTTTGTACCAACTGAGTTTTATTGTATTGAATTCCTTTCACCGGAAGCTGAAGTCTTTTTCTGTCTCCCAAAGATTTCTTCGGTTCTTTTATGGATCGACCGCAGTTTATCGGTGAATGACAAGAGCAGCTTAAATCGAGTTATTTCCACCTGCTTTGAAGTCATTGGAGCAGACAAAAGTTCTCTTTAATCTCTGTATAACAGGAAGACACTTTTAAAAGTGTCTGAAATTATTCGTGATGACAACAAACATGTCTCGTGAAAAGATTTTGTCCACCTCCCATCATAGCGCAGTTCTGTGTACCTGCAGGCAGGACCAACAGACTGAGGCTGTCCTTCGTTTTTCGGTCGTGCGAATTGTGGAAATGACTGTGTTCGAATATATGCAGATGCTTGTGCAATGATTCTACGGGTCTGTCTAGCGGATATTTAATATTTTGTAGTAAGATGTTGCGGAATGGTTTTATGCTTTCATATCGAGCTGCATTGAATTGCATTGAGGGATAAAAGAATCTTAATTCTTTATGTTGCTGCCTTTATCTACAAGTATTTTAGCCCAACCTGTGAAAAACAGGGTACATAGTGGCTTAAATGAGAATATGATCAATGCAACTCACTAAAAGTTTTTACTTGAACTTCAAAAGAAAATGCAAATACAACTAAATGTTGGGCATGAATACCAGATAATGACATTGAAGCTCAAACTCTCGAATTTCAAATAGAAACAGTTCTCGGGGCTCTAAACATTATTGCTGTTTCACAAAGGACATCAAAGTGGCAATGTAGAATGCACCATTTGACGAGAAAGGCATTTGGTGACACCACTCTACTCCCCTTTAAACTCTTCCCCGCTGTCGTGGGTTTCCACCTTGTATGACACTTTCTCCACTGATTCGACAACCACACTTTTGTACTAAAAGTGAACGCAGGTATAAGAAATAGTCAAGGGAGTCTTTGTACAAACGATGGAGACATTCTTAAGCCTCCACAGACCCGATTAGACGGGATTAAAATGAGCGACAATAAATTTTAGAAGCTTATCCCGTCGTTTGACTTGCCTTATCCTTTAAACAGCTAGTTAGTCACTAATGATTATTTGGTTAAAATATGCATTATGACACAAAAGATATTTTAAAAGGTGTCTCGGGTATTAGCTAAGTGTTGTGCCTAAGTAAGCGACTCAAAATAGTTTTGTGAAGTTGAAAAAAAAAAAAAAATCAAAAGAATGTGTTTCTATTTGCTGACAGTCAAAATAAATGCCAAAAGAAAGCAGGTTGTTTACTCTCGTCACGATGGTCTGGAGGCTGCTTTCTGGAGTAACACGTTCTTGAGCAGAACAAGGGACACACACACACAGAGAAGTAAACATAGAAGAGGGTTCACACACATACTAACACACTGGTACACACAGTCTTGTCACACACAGCTGTACACTCACAGGCGTTTATTTGCATTTGTGCGTTTGTGTGTACAGGTAGTCCAATCCACTATTAACCTTTGAAACTATTTTGAGCTGTATAAGCAAATTAGCAGTAAAACGGATGTGGAGGCGTGTTCCGGCCTCACGTGACACACGATACAGGATCTGTGAAGATATTTTCTCCTCTACTGCTGTCTGGCCTTAACCTTTGACCTTGACAACAGCTGCCCCCGACACCGCTCTCATCGATGTGTAAAATATATTTCTGTTTATTTCTATCACCGCCTGAAATTCTGTACATGCACAAAGTGATGACATTTTACATGAACACACACAAACACACATACACACACACATATATATATATACACTTCTTTAGTAGTACGTGTGTTTATAAGAGTTTGTTCCGCAAGTTAAAGATTAGAGATAGTGGCTACTGATTCAACAGGCATGCTCCATGCTGGCCCATGAGCTTAGACTAGGAACAGCTGCAAGAAGAATGAAGACAGACAGACAGACAGACAGACAGACAGACAGACAGACAGACAGACAGACAGACAGACAGACAGACAGGATTACAAAGATATTATATGTGAAGCCCGACACACACACTGAAGTGTCACCAGGGTATCAACTATGAGTTCACTGGATTTGCTCACTTGACCCTTCACCTCTCGGATGCGTCCTTACAATGGTGCAGAAGATAACGAACAGTGACAACGACGTGTGCATCAAAGGGACATCAGGTATTAGTGTGTACTGTTTAAATCCTATGGGGACGATGTATTGTGTCACAAATGTGTGAAACATTCTAGACTGGTCTGTTCTAAAACTCTAGAAAGTATTACTAATGTGTGACTAAACAGGCGGCTGGCACCATAGCGAGTACACAGAGACAGCTCTGTATGCGACAACAGCTGTCCTGACATTCCTGTAGTCTGTCACTGTCAGGCCTGACGAGAGGGGGGGACAGGGGGGTCTGGTGTACCCGGGCCCGCGGCTGTCAAGGGGGTCCGGCCTTAGTCAGTGGATTTTTTTTTTCTTCTTCTCTTTTTCTTTTTCTTTTAAAGAAAGGTCTAAGGACAGAAAATCCAAGCATTACACATGCAGAAGTTGAGTTTCAAGTCTGTAGAATACAATTTCGGGTTGCTGGGGCCTGTCGTGAGAAGTGTAGTCAGCGGTTATCATATTCTCGCTGGACAAGCCAAGAGGTGACGGCCGCTGGACACTGAAGATTTTATCGCGTGTCAACCGCCCTGAAGAACGTTCGTGCCATGAGATTGCTGGCTACAGGTGCCACTACGGGGAAGGGTGGGTGGAGGAGGGGCGGGCCCTGCAAGCAAATCGGAATGAACAGTGGAGATCAGGCAGGTATGTTACTGATGTGTGCCACTCTGTGAACCGACATGGTGGGGCCCGCCCCTGGCGCTGCAGCCTGTAAGCGAGAGACATCAAGGCTGCTTTTTTTCGTAGTTACTAAGCAACACTGAGACTTTCTTTAACCGTATCTCCATCACCAAACAAACAACTACATTAGTCTACACAGTAGATCCTTGATACAATGAGACTATTTTATCCTGTAATACTATCGCAGCCAGCAACATAGAACACATTATTGCAAAACATTTTAAAAACTGCCGTCCCGCAAATATGAGGCTTATAAATTGATCACGGTGGTGTCGCGGGAAGTTTGGAGCTGGAGGAGGATGATAAAGAGGAGGCTAGCATGAGAAAGGTAATTTAAGTGTAGAGACAGTGTTCGCACGGTGGGTGGATGGCCCGGATAGAGGTAGGGAGGACACTGTTGTATTTGTGTAATGCCAGACACCGTTCCTTGTATATAAGGCGAATAGCTTTCTTTATCACACCTGCAATAGGCTGTTGGAAATGATTGTTGTGCTGTCTTTAGGCTCTACCGTTTTTCTAATCTGTCGAGGTTTTGACATCGCTGCTGACGTAACAGTCCTTACTCGGGGGGGGCTGTGGAGCGGGGTGCTACAAGTCTGATCCTTTAACATCATTTTTCCTCAATTACTAACCACTCGCATGTAAACAACTTTATGTTCAAGTAGTGATGTAGATCCTAGTGCACTTGTCCTACTGTTTGCAGTCTATATTTCGTTACTGAATGAAGTGTAGATATTGAGATTCCAATTGTAAACATACATTATATACAGGTAGTCCTCGACTTACGATGGGGATCCGTTCTTAACGCGGCGTCGTAAACCGAATTTCGAAGTAAGTTGGATCATACGTTCATACAGTACTGTACCATAATAACAGTACAGTACTGCAAACACTTAGCCTATCCAAACACCTATCCTAACACAGCAACCTACATAATTATCAATAAACACAAGTACAGTAAAATATTGTGCAGTACACTACGCTTTGTCATCACTGTCGCTGTCATAGGGGCAGATCCTGTCACGTGTTCAAGGATGCGATCTTTATCCTTGATAATCGTAGCGACAGTCGAGCGACTAAGTCCTAATGACCTGCTAATTTCTGTTGCTGTCTCCCCCTTCTCAGATTGCCTTATGAAATCCACTTTCACCTCCATGGTGATGGCCTTCCTTTTCTTTGATGCACTGACCTCGTAAGTCGGAATGAGCGTCGTAACCACGAAACGACGTAACTCGAGACCGTCGTAACCCGAGGACTACCTGTACTGGGAAAATAATTTAGGATTACAAGTACAAGGGGCCCGGAGGCGTATCTTTTATTCCTGAACGATGAAGCAACTTCGGAAGCCTTCGGAAGCGTGACGTCAGCGACCTTGCACACTTCCCTTCTAAGCCAACCTCCGCTTCACTCTTTGAAAGCTATGAAACTTGTTCTGGGGACTAATTCTACAACTTTTAAATACTATGAAGGGTGGCATAAAGTGAATTGTGACAGGCAAAATAGCTCAAGGCCTTAAACTGATGACAGGTCAAAGTAAAATCAATGAGGGCCCATCCAACACAAGCGAGACGATGTTTCTACAAGTACGTTAGATTGCAAAGTGTAGTGAGCTTCGCCTCTGTAGTCTAGTGGTTAGGTGTGAAGCCTGATGTTTGAATGTAGGTGTGTTCCAAATTTGGGGTGGCGATCGTTTTTATTTTGCTTTGGAATGTTTTTCGTTTGATGTGATACTTATATTTTTGAATCTAAAACTTATGAAAGTAAAATTTATTTATTTATGAATTTAGGCGGAATACCATAGTGGTTCATCAGCAATTATTTAATGCTGTTGAATCTTCAACAAAATTGAGTAAAGAACATTTGAGAACATTAAATCACTTTTAAGACTATACGTCACGCTTCCGAAGGCTTCCGAAGTTCCGAAGGCTTCCGAAGCTGCTTCATCGTTCAGGAATAAAAGATACGCGGCCCGGAGAGGTCGTCTGTCCCGGGGTCCGGGCTGGCTCTCAGCGGCCCTGGTCACTCTCAGATGTTTCACAATCGAAAATTGAGGACATCAGTTCTTGCTCAAGAAAGTAGTGACTGCAGACACGATGGCTGTATAGATAGAATCGTAGCGTCCTTCTTAGGAAGACTGGATCAAACCAAAGCCATCCGGAGGGAATTTCACGTGTAGGTGATTAACTATTCGAAATCCTCAGGCAACTCTTATCTACATTACTGAGAAACGGAAGACTGCACTTCAACCGCTGGGAACCCTTCTTCAGATTTTTAAGGGGTCCCTGCTCTTTGCCCAAATTTGAACTAGATATTATTGACAATTCAGTGATTTCCTTTTCCTGACCATGCTGCTATTGAAACTAAATTGCGATGACGAAAATGACGATGATGACGACGATAAAAAACCGTCAGATTTGTAAAGCGCATTCTCACACTAGCTCTCAGCGCTTAAGAACAAAAACGCGACATGGACAACATACGACAGACAAAAGAACAAATAAACACGAAATGAACGGCGGCAGGATAAACAACAGGACGGATGAAAATGAAAGACAAACACACAAGACGCAGGGAGGACCCAAGTAACAAGGACTGAGAGCATCGTGATTCTGCTGATGAAGACAAGTAGGGAGGTAGCAATAAGGGGGAAAGAGTGTGACAAAGGACGAGCATTATGGGAAAGGGTGTTAGGAGTGATGGTTACAGAAGAGATGTGTTGTCAGTACACGTGTAAAGGAGTCAACAGTGGGTAGGTGACGGGTAAGGAAAGGCAGAGTTCCAATGTTTGGCTGCACAATAACTAAACATCCTGTGGCCATATGTTGTGGTGGTGACAGGAAGAGTAAGGAGACGACCTTCAGACGACGAGCGGAGTTGTGTAGCTGGGATACAAGAGAATAAAAATTAGAAAATATTAGAAAACAAATGGTTACTGATTGTTTTACGAATCTACTACTATTACAACAAAGTCCATAGAAATAGTAGTAATATTTAAACTCTGGAAATCTTTAAGGGTATTTGAACCCATAGCCGTGTTATAAATCCTGTGCTTTGTTTCGGCCAAAGTTGCAAAATGATGCATCGTGCATGAGTTGCTAGGAGCCACTCACTTTGGCTTTCATTTCAATCGAGCACGAAAGTTTCACCGGCATTTTGTCACTGTTCATAGCTCAGTATTTTCTCTTTGTTCATAGCTCAGTATTTTCTAAGAATGAGAAGATGAAGTAGCTTTGTTAGAAAAACAGTTTTATTTTGATTCTTACCCTGAATGTATGTTAGATCACAGTTCTCAATCTTTTAGTACTTTCTACAGCTTAATAAAACTGAACTGTGATTTGTAGCTTGGAAATGGCGGCTAATTTCAAAATAGCAATTGATCATCAATTCAAGGTCCTACAAACAATTATCCTATCTTATGTCAACAAAAATTACCAGCTGTATAAGAAAAACATTGTTTCTAGGTGTTGACAGATATTTCTCAAATGAATCAGAAATGGTTGCTATGGTTTCTTGCTCTGACTTCCATCAGCTTGTCTGTGGTCGTCCACACACAAAGGTACGTAAACAGTGTAGTGTTTTAATAATACCAACAGCAAGAACAATAAAAATACTACTAAGAAAACAAATAGGTTGCAAACACCTCAAGACACTTAAAATAATCAGTGACATCAGTGGATAATGTTATTACCAGAAGCTTTAGCCCCTGCGTTTTGATAAATGTAGCAAATGAATCCAAAGATATCACATATTAACATTGTATACATTAATGAAACTTTGTAAACAAAATTTAGAAACCAGCAGAGCATGGAGATGTGGGGAGGAATTTCACCTACGCAGTTTTCCTAAATAATTTGCTATGATTAGTTTTTCGTATACAACAAGATCGTCTGGCTGGTCTATTTCGTTCAATGTAATAAGCATCATGTTGATTTTTCTGTGATTCATTACCCGTCCTTATATTTTGAACAAAATTTCTCCAAGTCCGAGCAATATGCCTGCAGCAACATAACTGTAAAAACTGTTTAATGACAAAGAAAGAGGTAGAAAGAGAGAACATGCGAGAGAGAGAGAGAGACAGAGAGAGAGAGAGAGAGCAAAACTTAGTCATGCAAAACAAGGAACTATGAGGAATTCTTACAATTTATCTCTAGCAATTATATACTATGAACACAAATACATAATGTGGCTATCACAACAAAAAGAGTTATCCTTTATAAATTACTTTAATGAATTTATTTACTCGCATTAGTGTAATTTCAATAAGACATTGAAAAAGTATCGAGGACTCTATCAGGCTTTGACTTTCATTGTCCTGCACATTGTTCCAGCACAAACAGCTCCGTGCTTTCGATGCTGAAGAAGGAAATATTTATCTCTAATCTGAAAGCAAGCAGGACACAGACTGAACCAACAGTCACAAGCCTGACTACTCAAGCTGGTAAGCATTTCAAGCAAAAGGGAAGAAATTTCAGAGCTAGGCAATTTGAGTTACTCCTGCATGAAATATGGTGGTGAAAAAATAATTGTTTAAGTGCCATACCATTGTACATAAAACATTGGTCTGCCCGACTGCCTAAAAAAACTTATGATATACTGGAAGGCACACTGACTAGGTGAAGGTGTAAACTAGCTTGGATGGAGTGGATGTTTGAAGGTGGATGGGTGCATAGGATTAGTTCAAAATCTGTTTCAGCTCTGCTTTAGCACAACACCATTTACAATGTGGACTAATCTGCCATCTTACTGTATAAGAACAGCACAAGGGTATCTTCATTACCTATCGACTCAAGCTAGAAAAATAGATATAAAAAAAAATAAAACACTCTAGGCCTACGTATACAGGGAACATATTAAAAAAAAACTTTGCTGACAGTAGCTTGGGCTTCCTCCTTTACATTGCAAGGACACTGCAAATCTAATTAATGATACTTCAGTAAACTAATTGTATACTATTTTTAGCAATAAAATCAAATGGAAGCTATTTCATTCAGTGACAGACACATCTCTCGCCTACACGGGTCGCACGTATAATTATTCACAAAACCTGATTCAAAAAACAGCCCTGTACAACTTACTGAGCAAATATTTGCGTCGAAATTTTTTTTAACCCTAAGACTTCGAAATTTACACTTATTTCATCAGAGAAAACATATTTTTCAGACTGTGACGGTCCACCTCAACCTCAGCGGCGGACACGTGTGACGTACAGTGGATGGAAACACGGTGACGTGGCAGTTTATAGCTGTAATTTTACATCTGACGTGTACGTCAAGGGTTCAACTACCGTCTACTGTAAATATGGAAAGTGGGAAACGCCGACCATACTGTGTGCACGTGAGTAGACTGTTTAAGCCTTGTACACTACCATGAACTCACACACGAACGATTCCACAAGCTGACGTACATTTCGACGTTTTGAGTTACTATGCATAATTGTTTTCCATCAACGAGGATTTGAATTTCATGTTATGTTCTAACACTGCTATCCATGTGTAACTAAAGAAACGGAACACTAAAAATTGGGAGGACTGGTTGAGCAGCAGAAGCAGGATTTATATCGCACTTTACATCACCATTAAAGGCAGGCTCAAAGTGTTTTACAAGAAAAACAAAAAATAAAAATTGGCATCAAGAAAATATTTTTTTCAATAATAACAACTTTTTGAAGATTGTTGTTTACTATTCGCTTTTGTAATCGAATGCATGAGAGAATGCACTGCTTACAATCTTCTGCAATTTTACAACTTTAACATTTAAAGGACAACTCGATTACAATTTTTCTTTTATGATCGAGTTAAGTTAATTTTTTTGAAATATCCAACAATATAAGTACATACTGATGCTTAATTTTAAAGATATAACCATCGGCATCCTTACCTGCAGTAGGAAAGCAGAAAAAGTACTGTTCTAGACTGGAGAGTTATCTTACATGCAAGTAGTATTTGTAAGAGTAAGTGTGGCTCAGTTAAGCAAACACATGCCCATCTTTGAGTCAAAGAAGAATAATCGCTCAGATTGTTGTGTTGAATAAGGGAATATTTGCCCAAAAAATGAAACGGCTAATTTAAAAATACAACACTACAGGTTTATTTAGAAGCTTGAACTAAATTTAACAACAAATTGAAAGAATAATAATAGACATTGACCCTAACACTGACCTTTGAAAGGTCCAAACCAGATTTCAGAATTGTTGCACACTTTTTGTCTCGTCCAGTCTGTTTTGCAGGCCACTCATAAAAGAGATCACATCATAGACTGGGTCATGCATCGACCTGATGACCGATTAGTGCAGGCAGTTGATGTTTGTCAATATCTCACATCTGATCATTACTGTGTATTGATTGAGCTTGATTGTAGATGCCCAACATCGGAGCCAGCTTTTAGACTCACTCGTCCGTTACGCAGTGTTTATATACTGGTATTAGATGTTGACATTTTGGCATGACATGTTGATACAGTGGCATTACATGTTGACATACTGGTATTATATGTTAATGTCCTGACATTACATGTTGATATAATGGCATTACATGTTGATATAGTCGCATTCAAATCCCAACTGCAAAAGGCCCTGCTCCAGCCACCCTCTGCTGAGCAGCTTGACTGTGTTATGTGTAGAGTTGTTGATGACATGCCCCAGTGTCTCGATGTCTGATGTGCCAGTCCACATGGTCACCTTGGTGTTCACAGGTCCGTGTTGACCTCCGTGACCTGAAGAGAAGTCGCCGGCGAGCAGAGCGTGTTTGGCGGAAGACTGGACTCACCATCCACAAAGACATTTAAAAGGCCGCCAGGCCAAGTGTTGCTACAGCTGTCTATCAGTCTGTCTATTATGATAGACAAGTTACAGCTGTCTGTCAGTCTGTGTATTATTTTCCTACAAAAGATCAGCGCCATCCGTGACATCCTGTCTACCCGCGCTACCAGCATCTTGTCTGAGAGTTTGTTTTATCCAGACTTGATTACTACAACTCATTGCCTGCTGTATACCTTTTCATGTATACCCTGTATACCTTCTTCACAAACTCCAGAAAGTACAGAACTCTGCTGTAGTCTGGTGCTTAGAGCAGGACACGTGACCACGCCACCCCTTTCCTTGGTTGTCTACACTGGCTTCCCATCCGTTGTTGCATCTAGTACCACCTGTCCGTGCTGTGTTTTAATGTCTTTGCTGGCACCTGCCCTGATTATTTCTCTCAACTGCTCTTCCCTTACATCCCAGCTACACAACTCCGCTCGTCGTCTGATGATCGTCTCCTGACTCTTCCTGTCACAACAACAGCAACATATGGACACAGGATGTTTAGTTCTTGTGCAGCAAAACAACGGAACTCTCTCCCTTTCCATACCCGTCACCTACCCACTATTGAATCCCTTACACGTGTACTGAACACACACCTCTTCTCTCAACATGACTCCTGCCACCCTATCCCATAATGCTAGTCCTTTGTCACACCCTTCGTTTTGTAATACCATGCTACTCTCAGCTCTTGTTCTTGTTATTTGGTTCCTCTGTTTTCTGTATTTGATTTTATTCTTTGTTTAGTACCAATGTTTATTCCTTCATAGTTCATATGTTGTTTGTTTTCCTGTCTCCCGTATGCTGTCCATGTTTCCTTCTTGCTCTTAAGCGCTAAGAGCATGCTCCTTACGAGTGTGAATATGCACTTTACACATTTTACATCCTTATTATCGTCCCTTGTTCATCTGTTTCGTAGCCACAACATGCTGGTTTAATCATTGGAGATGGGGACCTGTGTACAAGGGAACACAACAAAAAACCACCAATGGCTTCCACTGCAACGTGTGGACAAGTGACAGTCCCCACGACAAAGGCACCAAATTCAAGGACGACAGCTTGTACACTGTGGACGGCAGCAAGGTGGCTGCTGGCAGTTACTGTCGAGTGTTTAACGACGACCACCCGTATGCCTGGTGTTACACAACAGACAACAACACACGGTGGGACAACTGTGACGTACCTCGCTGTGATGTTTGAGGTAGGGGAGACAATAAACTTTATTATATTGGGAAACCTGGTAGTGTAGTACTTGAGACACTCGAACTTCACTATTGCAGTAATCATCTCTGGATTCGGATCTCGTCTAGGGACACTGTGTCCGCAGGGCTGGACACAGTGGCTTTTCTCCAGTTACTCCGGTTTCCTCCTCCCTTCCTCTCACCCCATAGTGCAAAATCACTATAAGTTGGAAGCACTTACTAATAACTCAACCAACCAACCTGTTAACAGTGTTTGAATATCCCGCCATTTCTGTTTGCGGATATGCTTCCTTGAGTAAATGTGTATTGAAATGCTTCAAAATATATTTATTTCTAAAATAAGCTTCAGAAATGTACAATTAGGACACTAGCAACTTGTAGTGGATGTCTTGCACGTGTGGCGGGTCATTCCAATGTTTATTTTTATAGATTGTAGCGGTCTACCACCAGCTGTGAATGGGACACGTATAGCGTACACCGGACTGAAGCACAATGACGTGGCAGTTTGCACCTGTAAATTTAACTCTGGCCAGTATACCAAGGGAACAGCTACCTTCTGCAAACATGGAGAATGGGAAACACCAGCCATAGCATGTGTTGGTAAGTCTGCTCTTTGTGTCCTTAAAGCTACAGAGCTTCATAGGAACTGATGGAGAATCCAGAATGTCTGTATCAGGGCTGGGCAAAAGTTTCTTGATAACGGCAGGTCTCAAGATTCCAAACTGTGTGGAGGTATAAACCAGGCGTGAGGAACGTCTGGTTAGTGAAATCATGTGATCCTGCATGCCCAGCCAATCTAAGATTTCAGGTAATCTAGACATTTTTAGCAACATAAATGCATATTAAGTGGAAAAGATAATGTAAAATTTGAGGAACAAGAAGGAACGTCCATTACGGGATGGACTGACACATACGAGTGCATGACAGGGTGGATACATATGCGTTTCATCGGCGGCCCATGGCCTATTGGACAAGATTAAAGATTTATGCATGCACGTGACTTTCATCCCAAGGCAAAAAAGACGACCGTGGATGATGTTTTAAGTATCGATATGGCCCTAGGAATTAAAAATGTTCACCACCCCTGCCATGAGCCCCCACTGAGTGACTACAAAAGAACTTATTGAAGATAGGGCTAAGAAATAGTGTTTACAGTAAATTCAACATGAAAAGGGAGGCTATTTGTAGTCGCTCACAACTATTTTAAAGGGATCTGGGCTTCGTTTGCATTGTAGAGGTTCACAGGACACATTTGTGATACCAGGAGGCCAACATAAGGTGGTCAGACGATGTTGAAATCCGTAGTCATGCTGACTGACATGTTGCTGCCAGCCTCGTTTTTGAAGACAGTGGCTACCGATGTTCTCGCACGACCCCATCAGCTACATTAGTTGCTATTATTTAGCACTATGATAGACTGTTACATGATCACGTGATCTGTTATTTGCACATTCTGATAAAATGCTTCAGACGGTCCTATCCCACGACTTTATCACACACGCTACCACATTTGTTATTTTTTGTACTCTGGGAAAGAATGTTATGAACTGATGATTTCTAATGGTAAGTTATATTTTATAAATTAAATTTTAATCAGATTATTCTAGATTTAATTACCAAAAAGGACAAGTAGACCACATTTTGAAAGATGGATTGGTCTTAAGACGCCAGGGCCCGCATCCGGTCTTGAGTTTGCCCACCTCCGTCATATATGAAGAATGAGTAGTCAAAATATAAATTAACTCATTTTCTACATTACATGTTTCACGCGTGCACAGATCAAGTTGAAGATAAAGGAGAACTGAAAAGAAGATTGTTTCTTTTAACTGAAAAGAAGAATTTTTTTAAAAAATTTTGTTAAAAAGGGTTTTTAAAGTTTTCAGTCTTTATTTTTCAATATCCTTTCCGCTTTTTATTTTATTGGCGAGTTTTGCAAGCGATCCATTTGAGATATTTGAGAAAAAAAGTCCTAGAAGTCAACAGGTCGATGAAGGTAAGTGTCATTTCTTTCCAACAATGTTAATTAGTGAATGTTTAATGATTGATAGAAATATGTTTAGAGAAACATGCTCCTCTTGATTTTTGTGATGATTGAAAGCTATTGAGTAAAGAAAGAGGTGGAATGCCTGCAGAAGTTCATTAGATGAAAATGTTTTGATTTTTGTGCTACACTAATTTCCATAATTATTTAGTGACTGTAAAAGCACAGATTAACAAACTATTGTTGAAAATTGTAGTATAATGAGAACTATGGAAATACATATTAATGAAATTTAACCACAAACCTTCACGGATGCACACATGCAAAATAAACAACAGTAATCTGGTCTTTCCAGGGCCACCTAGTCTATCTGATTTCATGTGAAGTTGATATACATTCTTACAGCTTTATGAAGCTCTTCTGAAGAGAATGATCTTCATTATACAAGCCATCTCTTCTGTCAGACACCACTCGCTAAACTCAGTAAATAAAAAAAATCAATGTACGCGATACAGGAAGACGAGGGAGACGTGACACAGATAAGGAGCGATGATAATTGTTATCACATGGGTGAGTGTGAACTGAAGGTACATGTATCACCTTTGGGTCTTGACTAGACTGGCTGACTGCGAGAGAATGAAGAACAGCAGAATGGCTACGTGGTCTCCGTGCCTGCTTCTCTGTGTGTATGTCTCTGGTAAACATATTTTGATGTTTTACTAGAGGAATGTCTTTTGTCTGTTAAGCTATTGATTTGATAATTGTGATTTCTAGGATTAATTTTACTGACATACTTGATGGCAGTCTCATTCACTACGGAGCACTGAGTGCCTGCGAAGCAAATTTTCACCGGTGTTTAAAAAAAATACCCGTTAACCTACAAAAAAAGACAACTATATGTGATACACCGTTTAAAATATCATTTTAAAAACATTTGCGTGGTGTTTATTTTAAGAATTATAGGTTCTGATTTCTTTAGTAAGCTCACATCAAAGATATTAACTGTATGGGGCAGATTTCAGAAATTTGACCTAATGTCAAACGTCAGAAATTAAGAAAAATATGTTTACATAATATATACAAACATTAATACCAAACAAGATGATATTTTATTAGAATATACATTAGAATTTAAATATTACTTACTGTTTCCTTTCATTTTCTGTTGTTTGAGTACAAATCCACGTCAAATTGCGTAGCCAACAACGAATGTCAACATGGCGCTGTAGTCAACAAACCGCGTTTTTAAAGCCTCTAAAGAGAAGCAATCAAAACAGGAACGTATACTAAAGGTTCCCGTGTTTTCTCCCTTATGCATTGGTTCATTTACACACAGGGTTACAAATTAAGACACTACACTGGCTACAGAAGTTACGTAAGTGCGTCAGACTACTCCATTCTTCTCAACTGCCTTACATTGTATAATTAAGAATATATTACTCACAGACAAACTACTGAATGTAAACATTCTTAATTATTCAGAGGCAATAAGGTTTTGCTTCTGAAAGTATTAAGTGCAGAGACGACGATGATTTTAGATAGGTATGGACTTCCATATGTACCCTACAGTAATAGTATGATACTTATACATGTATCCCATAGTATAACAAACAGGGTACACAACTTGATTGATACAAAAGCATCGCTTCATATTTTTGGACAGTCATGAAGACTTTCTCAACATTGACTGCCAGACATTGTATAAGTAAGAATATATTTCTGGTTTATATTTCTGTGTTATATCTCTTTGTTTCAGTGGCAGCTCAGAGACAAACTACTGAAGGTAAACAGCGTTAATTATCCAAAGACAAAACAGATTTGTTTCTGAAAGTATAAAGTGCGGAGATGTGTTTAGATAGATATGTACCCTACAGAAATAACATGATATATATATGTATCCTATAGTGAACAGAGACTTTCTCAATATTGACTGCCTAACATTGTATAATTAAGAATACATTTCTTTGTTTCAGTGGCAGCTCAGAGACAATCCACTGAAGGTAAACAATGTTAATTATTCAGAGGCCATAAGGTTTTGCTTCTGAAAGTATTAAGTGCAGATACAATGATGATTTTAGATCGTTATGAACCGCCACATGTACCCTACAGCAATAATATGAAACCTATACATGCATCCTACAGTATAATGGAGACCTTTTCAATATTAACTGACTGACATTGTATAATTAGGAAAATATTCTTTTGTTTCAGTGGCAGCAGAGACGCAAACTACTGAAGGTAAACATATTGATATGGAAGTTCCCAATCATGTAAACACACAATAGCAACATACAAGTGTATGAGACCACAAATTAGACTCGAGTGACGTAGGTTCGTATCTCGGCTCCAACGTACCTGTATCTCAATGTGACACCTGTTTACAGGGCTGCCTTCGGTGGGTTTGCTTGGGTACTCTGATATGTGTATGTGTTGGTATGCGTGCAGGAAAGAGAATGAGAGACTGAGCAGGTATGAACAGAAGGATGGTGAGCAGACTTATCAGACACATTCATCGTCTACTAGTAACTGCGTTCGCCTTTGTGGCAAGTGTGGCAGGAAATCCCTCGACTGTTGGTACAGAAGCTGGGCCCCTGTGTGTGAGGACCGGAGTTGACAGTCATGTGACCTTCCAGCCTCACCTGTCTGCTGACGTCAGAACTTGTGTTACCACGTGGAGTCTTGTAGTCGCGCGCACTACGACTACTTCATTTCTTTCTTCCGGCTCCACTGGCTACTTCAAACTCTCCTTGCTTTAGCCCCTGTCTTGTAATGTCTACCTTTGATACTCAACTGTTCCGACATGCTGTGTGTGAAAGCAGTGGTGAGGCTCATTGAATGTAGTGTTAAATGTGCTATACATTATTATTATTATTATTATTAAACTGTATGTCTACAGACAACGTCATTCAACTGACACAAGTGACATCAGACTTCCCCAACCCCACTCACTCTCTCATCACGTGTCAGGTAACAGCCAATAAAAATGTCAGATCCATCTCGTTCATGGAAATCTTCTGGCGAGAGAGACAAATAGTTTACGCCAATGCTACCGAAAATGGTGGACTAGCAACCAAGGGACTCAATTCCTTCGGAAGCATCACAAAAGTCTCAGGAAAAGTAAGCCAGACTCATCCCGAAGAATCGCAGCTCGTGGTGGACATTGCTGCTGAAAGCTGTGAGGACGCGGCTGCTGGAGACTTTGCTTGTGTCCTCACATACTCACACTTCAACTCGTCAGACACCCAGCTTGCTCGTGCGGAACTGGTGGCATCAAGTCCTTGTGGTGAGCTGTCTGTACTAGCTCTTGTCTACAGGTCCTATGTTGTGAACAGCTCGTGAAATGTTATGTTGTGTTTGTTTTCAACTGTGTTCATGCATTACAGAATGCGAATGTTTCAGACAATACCAAGCTGGAAGTAGCGTTCGATAACTACGTAAACCGACCACTCGGCTTTGTGGTGGGGTGTGAAAGCCATCTACAGTCGTATGATACACTTCTGACTATGGAACTAAGTCTTCTACCGGATAAGCCATTGCGGTCTTCAGGCCGGCGCCAAATAGCTTACCTTGACAGGTGAGTTAGGTGACCTTTGTATGTCTGCTTTATGCAGGCACCTTATTCGCCTGGGTGTATCCCCACTCAGTACGGTGAGAGTACCGCCAGAGTGGCCGAGTGACCACAAGACATCGGCCCACGGTCAGAGTATATGTTGCCATACTCCAGACTCCTACCAATCACAGTGCACAGCTACGCTAGATTACATCCAATGTGGCGACTCGCTTTGTGGCCTTTTGCCATTCAGTCGATGCTTCATAGACCTTGTCATTTTTGTTTGACATAGTCGTATTCATGTTTTATTGTAATTTTGTGTAGGTGGAGACGTGGTAAACACAAATTTTGTAAACAAATATTCAGCGATACTTAAACGTTGAAGTCGAACTTCCGGTTTCACATTCACGATATCGTGATTTCATGTTTATATTTCTCCTCTCTCTTGTCATAGGAATTCGCTATTATAGGCATCTTATATATAATAAGTCGAGAAAATAGATCTTAATAAAATCACGTCTACCATCCCCCAAAAAAAAAAACAAAACTAAACCAAAACAAATGCAGGGTTCATAACAACATTGCGTCGTCTGCTGTAAACTGAGGCAGCGAACGATATATATTATATCTGCTTAAATGCTCTTTCAAAGGACCTTTCGAAACGTGTTTAATCATAAGTGCAATTATTTTCTCCGTCAGCTGTAGTTCAATAGCATACATAAATTAAGAAAATAGATCTTAATGAAATTACTTAAATACTTGGGTCAGTAACTATGGAATAAAAACTGCGTGGGTCACACAGAAACAGTACGAAATAATTACTTCAGGCGTTTTCTTATGCTATTTATTGAGTCCTATTGGGATTATCTTATTTTCACGCAATTTTTTAAATATCAGCTTGAATTCACTAGCATACCATAATACATTATAATTATTGCGTTGTGGCGCAGACAAAACTTTTTAATCTGCTGTACAACAAGGGCTGTAACTCTTAGGAGACTTTTTATGGCGCCAGTATTTTATTTATATATATTTGATTTTGGAAGGCGAATAAAATGGAAGCGAAGAAAGCAAATGTACGTAAATAAACTGTTTTGAAAAAAGCTGCTAGGCAGTTAGGGGTTCTAAAAGTCAACACATGTAAGCCACATAAATCAGGTTTGAGGGACTGCAATGATGGTAGAGACAATTTAATCCATCGAATATAATAAGTAAACCTTACATAAGCAAACCTGGCCACTTGTACGGTTCCAAGAGGGTATATGCTTCATTCGTAATTAGTGAGCTATCAGACAGTTACATTGGCTTTGCAAGATCTCTACAATGAGGAAGTCAGTGTTGTCAAAACAAGATAACCTGGACACCAACTGCCAATTCAGATAGCAGTGCTGACAGAATCACATTGTAAAGATGTATAATTCCTTTGGTAATTGCCTTATGTAGGTTTCAAATTAATAGACTGTATACACCAAAACAAAGAGAATAGCCATTGATCTGCATTAAAATCCTTGCTTTTTAAATTTTTTTCAGATGCAAAACCAAGAGCAATAAATATATTTTGGGGTCATATAGTAATGGTTGTTAGAAGGCAATCATTTTGCAAGCTGATGATGATTGCATACAGACTTAAACTGTGCATTACATGTTATGCAGTTCTTTTATATGCAGCACACATTCTCTCTGATAAAAATTTAGCATGCTTCGCAATTCCAACAGACAGAAACAGCCTCAAATATGACAAATAAAAATACACATATGACCAGTAATCATACCCTTAATGGGATCATTTAGCACCACGTCAGCAGTAAACCTGATTGTGAACAATGTGATAACAAAAGTGTGCAAGGCCTTTACCATTTTTTTCTTAGCATATTCTAAGTACATACGTAATAGATATATATTTCACTTTTTCATCATAAATTCCCCTGCTAGGTAGGTAGGTAGTTTAGATGGGAAAGTGCTTTCACCCGAGGGCGATTTTGCACTGTGTGGGAGAGGGAAAGGAGGTAGAGGGTAGAGATGGAAGAGGGTGAGGGAAATGGAGGGTGACAGAAACAGAAAGAAAAGTGGATAAGGAAGGGAGAGAAGATGCCGACCACGTAGCCAGCAAGCTCAGGTTATATGAACCAAGTTAAATTTGCATAGGATGGTCCAGAGGTCTGCCAGGGTCGCAGAGGTGGTGCAGCGTCACAGAGTTGTTGCCATATGTCTACTACTTAGGCTATCTAGTACACAAACGAATCATCCAATCACTCTGTCAAAACAATGGGCTGAGCCCCAGTTCCAAAAAAAAAAAAAAAAAAAAAAAAAAAAAACACCATGTAGGTAGCCTAATCCCAAACAAACATATCACGAAACACTCACTCAAAGTGACCCTCATTACGCTTAGCCTAACCTATTTAAACCTGTTTAAAGAAATTTACCACACGGGTGGTGAGCCACCATTGACACACCAATGACAGTACGGGTGCATATATCTTTAGGTGGGTTAAGACAGTGATAAAGTTAAGGATAGCCCGTGATTATGTAAAGACCTGACTTAGGACAACTCGATCATCTTTAAGTTCAGGACTCTAAGAGCACATGGGAAGTGGTGAGCCGAACCCCACATGTGCATGTAAGAGGTTGTAATCTACATGTAGTGAAATACTCCCCGCCAAGCCTCATTCTGGCTATCTTTGATTGACTAAATCGATTGGCACCAAAATATATCAGTGTATGGCTGGGGCAATCAGCGAGCAACCTCCTATTTCCTTTACCCGAAAGCTTGTACATCTCAAACCACCGTGATTGTATCGCTGGCATTAAAGCCACTCTCCTCTCCTCAGGTGAAAGAGAGATGTTTAGGGTACTAATGTTTCGTGTAATGGATGGAGTACAGCCATTTAGCCAATTTGTCAGCTTCCTCGTTCCCTTTTAACCCAATATGGGAGGGAACCCAAAGGAACCTGACTGCACCATATCCAGCAGTGATTTTGTTTATGGTGGACAATATACCAAAAACAATGTCTAGTCTTCCAGACGATAAATTTTGAATAGCCTGGAGCGAAGAAAGAGAGTCTGAGAGTACTAAGAAATGATGATTGGTGATGGTTCCCATTGCATGGTGGACAGTCTCGAGGGCTGTCCGTATGGCAGTCATTTCAGCAGTGAAAATGGAGGTGTGATTTGGTAGTTTGAGAGAAAGGCTAATGAAATCAGGACTATAGACTCCTAGACCAGTCTCGAATGTCTCTGGGTTGTGGGAGCCATCTGTGTATATTTGTACAGAATCCCTGTAGATGGTGTCCAGTCTGAGTCTGATCTCGGAGATGATGAGATGTTGTTGTTCCTCTTTGTTAAATTGAGAGAGACCAGTGTCTATAATCGGTTGTGGAAACAACCAGGGAGGAGTTGCCAAGTCAGCTAGTGGGTAGGGAGCCGTTATGTTGATCTGTGCTCCTTTGGTTCTTTCTAACTGCTGGACATGATGCTGTAGAGTTGGTTGAGGGGTAGGACGACCTGTTCTGTGTCTGTGTGGTTGAGAGTGGACCCGCCGCACTGGATGGTCTGGAAGGAGACATTGCGTTTTGTAGTAGTAGGTGGCAGCTCTCTCCTTGATAATCAACTCTATTGGTTTTTGCCCTGTCTCCGCTAATACAGACAAGTTTGGTGTATACGAAGGGACACCCAACACTACTTTTAGTGCCCTAGCCTGAACTGACTGGAGTTTCGCTAGATGGTTAGATTTCAAATGTACAAAAAGGGGAGCTGCGTAGAGTAGTTTGGACATGACATGAGCATGATATAATATAATTCCCCTGCTCCTCTTAAATTCACCTTTTGTGCAAGGACTGTCAGGGAAATAAAGCTACTAATGTTGTCATAAACATAACAGAATGTCTGAAAATGACAACACCATAACTGTACATATAATCATGCAATATTGAATGTCATTGCATTGTTTACCAGTAAGTTGAAATCTCAAACACAATTGGGGTATTGATTTTGTGCAACCACCCACTGTTAACGTGCATGTAACCAGCAGTATATGGTGATGATATTGACCAGATGGCCTCCCAAAAATTAAATAAAAATTATTATTATCCCACACACACACACAGAGTACAGCAATAATTGAAAACAATACCAGAAACCGATGTATAAAAATTACATTTTTCTTCAAAGCTGGTCGTTCGGAAAGGTTCCATGGCAAGTAATTATACACAGTCATGCCTGTGTGGAAGTAAGATTTGTTTGGACACAACTAAAGTGACAGGCAACTTCTTATGTAATCCTTTACCATTCATGGTAACAAAAAGGATCTGCTTGTGTCTACATGTGTCAAAATGATCTCATATGTAAACATTTTGATATCACTTTCAAGGATGTTATAATTTTATAACTGCATGCTTTAAATACATTGTTAAATCTTTTAGAAGAAGATTAAGTATACTGATAGCCATACAATATTTGAACTGTTATGACAATGGGATCATGCAGATAATACTAACAAACTGACAATCTCTTTAAAAATGCACACAAATGATTTTATTTTCAAATGAAGCGAGTAATCCTGATTAAGTATAGTTGCAAGTAGGTGCTTTAATCATCTCTGCTACTTGTGTTCAATGATACATGCATTATTCTCAATTGCTCTTATTATTCTCAACTGTTTTTACTTAGAGTGGGAAACAGAATATGAAATTAAGGATGTTTTAATGCTGTCCTTAGATGCTGCTCTGTACACACTTAACTTGTAGACTGTTGTGATACTGATTAATGCATAAAACATTAACAGAGTACTCAGAGCTACAGAATAAATAAAAATGAAGTTAAACTTGATACAATATGTGACTTATTTTATTGAAGAGATTACCTGTGCTAGGTAAAAATATTTGCAATGTGGTTCTTTTATTATGTGTTCACAAAAATACATTGTGATCTGTTTCAATACATTTCTTTGTGTAAAAGAACACTGAAAAAAAAAAGTAATTACCTAGACCATACTTTTCTAATTGATGCTAATTTCCTTCCTTAGAAAAGTGGTATTTATGAGTTTTTTAACATGCACCAATGCTGTCATAAATAGTCAAAGTATGAATAATATAAATGTGTTACAATATCACAGTATGGACTGCAAGAAATTCAAGCTGTTTGCACACTTTTCACTGGACGTTTGCACTTTTATGCTCTATTAAGGTGGCAAAAACAATGGGCAACTGTGATACTCGCCCCCAACAATGAAAAAAGGACATTAACAGTTGATAAAACCCCTTTTTCCAAAGATATATCATTGCTTCTATTAGTAATAAAAGAGTAACTTTAAGAAGAAATGTATTTTGAGGCAATTCTTGTAACTTATCTGAGTCATGCAGCTACGTGAACATGTTTTCACTTGTTTTCAGACAGGAAAACTGCTTTATCTGGTTACAATGAAAACTGCCATGGATAAAATATTATGCATAGATGCATAATATTATTATGAAGGCATTTGTAAAAAACAATATCCAGTGTATCAGAACTTTTCTTAAGATATTCAACAGTAATAATGAAGGTGAAATTGCACAGATTAACATAACTCTGTATTCACTGTGGTAATGTCAGAGCTTTGGGTACTGGACATTTTTCCAGGAGTGACCATCCTTTAGCTGCACCAAAGAACAACAAAACTTTTTTCTGATAGACTGCTTCTACCATCAAGGCCATCCGATACGAAGCATCATGTAAGACACAGTCTAGTGCCTCACAGTCACCATCATGCACGTATGCACACAACGCATAGGTGGATGAAATCAGGACTATGAGGAAAAAAAGTATCAGAACAGGTCCATGACAGTTACTGTCCGGAAACGGATGGTCAGCGCGACAATGATCTTTAGCTTTGCAGTCTACTTTTTAGCATTTAATTTATTCATCCCTTCACTGGTATCAAATGGCGCCCTGTCAAGCTTCTCCTCCAGAACTGGTTGTCGAGGGAGGGTGGACAGGTGGATATAGATGCATCGACTCACCAGGCTCATTTCTGAGGTCTGCCTTGATCAGCTGCATGTCAGTTTTGCATGGTATGGCAAGTCTGTTATACCCAGCCAGTATTTTTCTGTCTACCCTACCCGATCAGTTTTGACCACCGTCCATGGTACCCCGAAGGACGATATCAAAGTGTGACGTCGTACCGGTAACACCGCCGAACCAGACCGGTTGACATCGCTTTGTTGTTCTGAGAAAAGATTATTGGGTTACCACTAAAAGTGTTGAAAAAGAGGCACGCGTCTTAGTCTCATGTTGCATAATGACTATTCAGACCAAGCTATCTGCACACTTACAACGGTGCTTTACTTGTTTTCAAGACCCTAACTGCAAACCAGGCCTAGTGGTCCATCTTGGTGGCAACCACACTTAGGATAGTCTTATATGTTGGTCTTATGCTCAATTGATGACAGGACGTCTGTCAGTACTCGGACTGGTTCTCTTAATCAACAACATCGTCATTCGATTCATTGGAACTAGCCCAACTTGGAGCAAACAAGCCCACTCGTAGGAGACCTACCAGTTCAGATCTCGTCTCACGCACGCAGTTCTTTCTCTGCATGTGGCATGTGTTTACATTGCTGGCTGATCTCCGTGATAGTCTCGGTTACTGACAGAAACACCAACCCCACCCCATTCTTCTTCCTTCTGTCTCTCAAGCATGTCTTTGATGTATCTATCATGTCTCGTGACTAAGACGAAAAAGCAATTCCTTCTTCCACGACTCGTAATTATTGTTATACTTTTAAGAACTATTTAGAATCGCATCTCTAACATGTTGCCATCTAAACAAAATTAAATGAAGTTCGTGTCTAGCTTTCAGAGCAAAGTAGACACACAGACTTCTGTCGATATGATGATGTATTCTGTTACATTTCTGCTACAGCATATTATTCCTACCTTTCTTTTTATTCATAACCAGATGCTGTCTTTCACATACATAAAACATTTCTTTGTCTTCTAATGAGTGATTAAAAACTATTGAAAAACGGTTGTGTACAGCTTTCAGTTTCATGATTGCAAATCCGTCTTGCATGAAAGCAGCCATAACTTTTGTGTAAATGGAGTTTCTATCAGGTCGTTGTAAGAAAATGTCTGTGTGGCCTTTGAAAGGAATGTGACTTGAAGAACACGGTAACAGAACCATTTGCTACTGACGGATTAGTATACATGCCTTGCACACATCATGTCTCTCACCACAAGACCGCCATACTGGTATCTTTGATGGATTTGAGAGTAGCCTCTCTTGCTCGTAGATATAATAACAAGCTTGAGTCTATGTCAAGGACCAGTCCGTGCCTCCAGTGTGTATTTTTTTTGGAGCGTGTGACAGAGCTCGGTTGAGGTGTAATTCCCGTGCCTCACGTGGCTCACGTGGCTAGGAGTGAGTAGTGTTCACCGCGCGTTCTGGCGGGGTGAACTGTTTTTGAGCATTCCCAACGCCACCGCCTAGACGGTCGGTTGTACTGAATGTCTGGATTATAGAATCGGGGAATCGTTGAAATTAAGTTCCTTGCCTAGACAAGGTAACAGATTAAATATTTGTTAAAGTTTAAATATAAGTAGAATTTCTAAATTAATCACGTGGTGACTTAATTTCTAACAGTAAAGATATTTTTTTAACGTTATGGAATTATCTGATAGATGTAAGTTATAAATTCATTAGATTAAATAAACCACCGAGTTACAGGAACTTCGAGAGGGGACCCACTAAAGTGGACCAGGTTTTCAAGAGAAGACACTAACAGCGGCAAGGCCCGAGAGCCTTCCTATGCCTACTCCATTTTGAGTCTGACGTCCAGAGCGGAGTGAAGTCCGTCGACGTCTTGGAGTGATATTCCGGGACCCAGTGTTCGGAATTCGTAGCAGCTTGGAGTGTGTGTATCGTGATATTCCGGGACCCAGTGTTCGGAATTCGTAGCAGCTTGGAGTGTTTATTGTGATATTCCGGGACCCAGTGTTCGGAATACGTAGCAGTGTGGAGTGTGTATTTCTGGTGTAGCATTGTGTGAGCGCCAGATACGGATATCCTGGAGGAATACGTAGCAGCGTGGAGTGTGTATTAGTGTGTTGCGGGAGTGTGTCGGTGTACCTGCACGCTCACCGTGGACGGACTGAGTGTTCCTGACGCCGAGATACGTTGGACATTTTGATGCTTACTGAAGTGACTCTGGCAGACGGTAACGTAAGTGTATTCATATTCTTTATCAGGGAGACCCTTTGTACTCTGGACAAGGTTCCAGATTGGTGCTCCGACCTCCATTACCGGACTGATTAGTTACCAATGTATTATTGATGTTTTGACGAGTGAGAGGTAGAGTTGTGTATTTTATGTTTGTGTGTATATTAAACAAACGTCCCAACCTGGAAGTGATCTCGTGTCGTTTTTCGTAAAGAATGCGCAAGTCCGACGTAAGGTCGTGACAGTCTACGAGGAATAGCACAGTAGATGAATGCTGATGACATTATCGACGAGGCAGTGGATGATGATCTTAATGCGTTTATCGATAGAAATTCAATGGCCGACAGGTCTACATCCTTATTATCTGTAGACCTATACAGAAGACAGCTTTCTATTTATGTGTTGCAATAGAACTAATGTATTCAGCTGATGTAGAGGTGTAGTATCTGTTCCTATTACGATGTTCAGGAGGAACAGTTCAACAGCTCTTAGCTGTGATACACAAAGTCGTTATTAGATAACAACACATCAGCTCATACTCAGAATAGTCGTGTCCACAGAACCGTCCACAGACAGATAGGATGTCCATGGTAACGAAGCAGAGACGACAGTTATGACAGTTGGAGGGTGGCAGTCACGGGACAATACAAGTCTGTAGAGGAAATCACAAAGTCGCAAACAAGCAGACAGACAAACACAATGACGAGGAATCCTGTGTCAAATGACAGAAAACTCACCACAGGCCAACTTAGAAACCACAAATACAGAGAGCTGACACTCTCAAACCATCAGGAAATAGAACACCACCCTAGCCTTTATAATTGTTTCTTTCTGTGTCTCAAGGCGATGGAACTAAACATTTTCCGTCACAAATAATAAGAACACAATAATAATAAATCTGACATTTATTCTTCTACAAGAAATGTAAGCGTACTACATGGTATCAAAAATCTTTACTAGCCAACTTTCCTTCATTAGTTCTTTTTTTTTTCTCTCTTTCATTGCGACTTTATATATTTCACAGATTTTATTTTTTATTTGAGAGAAACACTGCCTTCTGCTGTCAGTCAAATGCCTCCTTATAAAGGGAAAGTGAACAAGGACAGTGAACAACTGGATAAATGGACAACAAATGTTATGTGGACATCAGCATCAATAGAGGTGCACCTAAGATGGCATCACTACTTTTGTATTATTTTATGTCAGTTTAGTCATGTCTACGTCCAGCTAGTCGAAGATCTTCCATCATCTTCCATCTTCCATCTCGAGCTCCATTGCCAGACCTCATATCTGGAACCATACCTTGATGTCCGCCATGGACACTACATTCCTGGCGCCGCCATTTCTAGCCAAGTACACGGCTGTGCACGTGGCCGTGTGTTCGGACGCATCCAGAAAGGAAGTGACCTCAGAGGTCACGTTGAGACTGGATGCAGCCGGGTGAAACGGGTGGATTTGACCTTCCGCCGTTACGTCCTTGCTCACGTAGCTGAGCTTTGCGTCGTTCAGGAAACTGTCGTCCCATGAGACATAAATAGAAAATAATAATACAGTAATAACACACATTCATGACTGTCGCCTTTTGTGTGTGTGTGTGTGTTTTCTTTTCCTCCTTTTTGTCTTCGTCTAGTTTTTTTTTGTGGTTGTTCTTGTTGTTTTGCTCAAAGCTGTCAGGGTAGCAGTCGTAAGGTCAACACAGGAAGGTTAGCAAATCCCTTCTTCTAGCTCTCTCTTCCTCCCTTCCTCCCTCTCTCATGTTTGTCTGTGTCGGTGTGTGCCTATATGTGTCTGTGTGTCTGTCTGTCCATGTCTGTGTTTGTCTGGATTTTGTGTTTGTATTTTATGTTTTTTGCTTTATTTAAAGTCTGCTACTTGAGTATTGATCTAAATAATTTTATTATTATTTATATATACATCTGAATTGCTTTTAATTCTCAGGCCGTCATACACAAAATTAAAACAAAAATTAAACAGTCAGACTGAACTAGAACTTAAGGGTGCAGCAAGTGGGAAAATCCCGTGTAAGTATAAGGATAACACCGGAAGTGACGTCACTGACCTGTTGATGTAGGCCAGCAGGTGACGGGTGCCCTGCCTGACAACGCTGATCTCCAGACTAAGCAGCTCGAACACAAGACTGGTGTTCACCTGACACACCAACTTCGTTCTCACAAAAGTCGCATTCACGAAACTCTCCAAAGTAGCAATGGCGCCAGGCACTAGGAACAGAAAATAAACACTTGACTTAAATACTAGAATAAACCGCTGTAAACAAGTAAGTACAACTGGGAGCTACAGAGGACCACTATAAGCAGGTAAGTACCTCTATCAACCAGAATAAACCACTGTAAACACGTAAGTACAACTGAGAGCTAGAGAGGACCACTGTTAGCCAGCAGGAACCATTGGAGACCAGCAAGAACCGCTTAGTATCCAAGATTTAATTGAATTCTTGGACAACAATTTCTTTTCTAAATTAATTTCTTAAATTCTATTTTTCTGCTAGAATGTGGAATATTTATTTATTTATTTATTGTTAAACTGTGTAAAAGGTATTTCTAGTAAGAAAGTGGTTCATGTGCGAGAGAACATAGTCCTCAAAGAGTGTGTAAACTCACAGCAGGCTTGAACTCTCGCCTCGCTGACTTTCATCGTATAATTTCCCTCGTTAACTGGCCGATACACCTCCTTACATCGGTACAGACCTGAAGATCAAGAAAAATGCACCAACACTGATTTTAATGCAACTCTGTTTTTTAAAATTATATTACATTCTAAAAAAAGAGCACTCGACCACACTACTCTCTGGAAGAAGATAGATAGATACAATACTTACTGCTTGAAACTGATGGTCAGAGGGAGGATTGCTTCTCAACCACAAGCCTGAGGTCTTATAGGGGGGAGGGGCGCCAAACAAGTGGTCAAGCAACAAATCATAATTCTGTGAAATATGTTCTTTAAGAACTCAACTATTTGAGCAGTCAGCAGTTTAAGTGTCTAGGTGGCGCTGTATACAATCACTATGTAAGTAGAAGATGAACAACGAAATGTTGTGTGTGTGTGTGTGTGTGGGGAGGGGAGTTACCTGTGTCTTCACAAGTTCCAGACCCATAGCCGACAGTGAGAGGGGAAAGCAAAGCCGTGACCGCTACCCCTGGTTTTGCCGCATCTGGATTTAAAACTCCGAGTTTCAGTACTGAAGACCTGAATGTAATCACAAACACTCGTGTACAGTGTATGACAACAACAAAAACACTGACATGTGTGGCTGAATGAGAACATTTGCACGTCCCACTGATTAGTGATGCAGGATACTACCTTTATGTAAGTGCAATAAGCTTTATGTATATATATATATAAATATAAAATGAGAATGTTTACATTTCTGTAGACAATATCCGGCTAAAGCGTCTTACAGAAAACACTTTGTGTGATCACAAACACATCCTCTCTCACACACACACACACAAGCACATACAATCAAACACACGCCCACGCGCACGCGCACGCACGCACGCACGCAGATATTTGTCTACACACACTCATGCACTACACCACCTGCCACTGAAGGCAATTTGTCGCGGGGTGGATGTTCCAGAAGGTTGGTCAGGAATGTGGCTGATTTCCCGGTTGAAGAGAGTATCATCTCCCCAATATGTTTCCCCGCAAGTGATAAGAAATATGGTTGGGTCAAATACTTCATCCTGCTTGATCGTAATTCCAGGAACTTCTGAAAGCGAATGAAGTCTTGAATGACAAAAAAATTTAGTAGAATTATAATGAGAAGTTGTTGATTGGTCAGTGACACTGCACACGGATCATGATTTGATAATAGAAGGGACAAAACAAAAGAAAGAATGATTAGAACTTTCCTGTAGATATGCACACAGACACACACACAACCCTCTTCCTCACCTGCTCTCTTCCACACTCTCTTTCTCTCACAGACACAGACACTGTCCACAATGACTAGACAGAAAGAGAGATTGCCTATTAAAAGATATTAACTTTCTGATGAGATTGCCAGCACGATAATTAAAGAGGTAATTAATTCACGTTTCAAACGAGATAAACAATCTCTGACACCAATCTGCAGCACAAGACAAGATAACAAATATCACAGGGAACAGACATCCACAACTTGTTACTCCAAGAGGGCAGTCTTGAGTATTTTCAAATGAACAGACATCTTCATCAGCTTCGTCGTCATGGTCATCATCATCATCATCATCATCATCATCATCATCATCAATCATCATCAATCATCATCATCATCATCGTCGTCGTCATCGTCGTCATCGTCGTCATCATCATCATCGTCGTCGTCGTCGTCGTCGTCGTCGTCGTCAATAACAGCAGCATAACAACTTCTCTCGATACTACCATCACGTGTTTATTTATCTCCTTTCAAATGAAGCTGGTGAGGTACATACCAAAGTCCGTGGGAGCTGGTGTCAGCGCAGACACTGAAATAATTCAAAAACAAAACAAAACAAAAAAAACAAAAAAAAAAACAAAGAAATTAGTATTCAACTCATTTCACAAATCAGCTTCGCCTTTTGTCTTTCGATTTTTCAGTGTCACATCATAAAGTTATGTTTCTCTAAACCGTTTTAGTAATCACAAAACATATTTTCTTTATGTCCGCCACGACTGTTTTCATGTTTGTCAAGATGATTGAACAAAACCCTTGTTAAAAATACTGTTTTGCATAATTCTGTATTGACTGCTAAACACACAGGAGTATTTTCTGTAAAATACATAATCTTTGCATCACATCGATAGTATCGCACATGTTTATCTAACTTTAAAAAGGATTACTGTTTTAATTTCTCTAAACTGTTTGTGTTAACTTTTCTAAAACTTCCGATGATTCTTTTTCTTTGTTGACATGGACCTGCGTGTGGCCAGAATCTGTTGTTTGTATCAAAAAGAGAAACAAGATAATAAAGGACAGAAAACCTCTGACGAAACAATTCACCATTCTCTTTCAAAGTGGATTGAAATAAAATATCAGGCCTCACCCTAAAATTATCACCACTAACGAATGTGGCTTAGCCTGGGTGGATCTTTGTCAAACTACTGTTGAAACGCAGGCTTCACCGTAACCATGGCTACAGTCTTGACAAGCTGCAGGATGCTTGGTGTTGCGGTACATGTATATACATGTATATAAACAGGCACAGATATACTAACTAAATCACACCTCTTAAAAAGCAACACAAGTCAACAGAAAAAAACATAATATGTTCCATGAATGTTTACTTTTCTAACTTCTTTGCATTTTGCCAGCATCACGGCCGTGTTTGCCGATTTGCCGCTGTGTGTCCTTCTTCAAACAGAAGAGTTTCACTCACCGCCAACGGCTGTTCACATGATGCAGTTGGTCTTACTCTTGGGCGTGCGGGCGACTCCCTTTAGATGTGTGTTTGTGTGTGTGTGAGTGTGTCTGTGGCCGTTTTTCGCATGCGCGTGGCTCCGTTGGAGTGAGATAATAATGTCTGAGAAGAAGAAAAAAAGAGCGATGTTTTTGTCTGATTCCTCAGGCTGATGTCTCACACAGGGTCGAGGACAGTCACTGTTCTTTGTGAAATCATCTGACGCCTACGAACAAACTATATTTGTAGGAGGTAAGCTTAGCTTCTACAGCTGAGCTTGATATAATCTTGGTAAGTAAACTCAGTCAATTATATTTTTCCTTCTTCTCAAACATACGACATGCAGTTGTGTAGGATTTCCCAGAAAATATCTGTATTGAAGACGCACTGCTCCCCAGAAATGTTTACGGCAACAGCAACCATAAAGGAAACGTCTATTCTAGAAAATATCACTGTAATACATCTGTTGTCTTGTTTGTTTACTCTTTACAAAACTCGAAATCTCTGTTTGCTTTCGTCCTTAAAATTATTCAGAACGAAATAATTCTGCTATTTAGGAATAATAGATTCAGCTCTCTCGGTATGAGCAAAGGTGTAAAAAAGGAATTAAGGCTACAACTGTGACAACAATAATTAACAGATGGAGGGCATGCATTGATGAGGGGCTAATTGAGTCGCACTCTCACCTGCTTACCAGGGTTCTAGCGAACGACAGATGAAAGGAAAGAAAGAGAGAACAAATGTAAGCAAGATTAATAGTAGCACGCAGTGACATCTGTCATCAATCTCCTCAAACGGTTGCGTGATTGGCGGGTTTAATCGGCGATGCTATTGTTCCCCGCACGTGCGTGACGTCACAGCGACCACCTGTCAGGGGCGCCCAGCACGTGCAGTCGGAGACCTCGAGCTTACGTCACTTCCTTCCAGCAAGAAGAGCAAGCACCAGGCACGTGTGAACAGAGTGCCATGCCGCTCATACAGAAAGATGACCGTCGACTGCTGCTGCTAGTCTCATCATTCGATGTCCAGGCCTCGCAACTGGCATCAACGACAATGAAATATATTGACACATTTCTCAATTAACTGTCAAACTTAACACGTCACTCGTCCTGATTACAATGCCATGAGGTCACCAGCAGGGGTCATTCAGAGAGAAATTTAATCAGTCGTCACCACAAATAAAAGAGCAATTTTCACTCCGTTTGTAAGCTGTTAAGAGCCTGGAGTAGCGGAGATAATTAACGGGCGACAACTTCGTGTAGTGTTTGCTGTTAGTCACAAAGAGTTCAGCCCCTTTGTAACGGATGTTTCTGTGATGGATGAGTCTGTGGGTGGGTGTGTTAACTTTTTCCAAACTGTCTTAATTATTGCGCGCTTCCATTTGTCCGTTTACGATTATTTGAGAGTACAACAAATATTTGTTGTGAAAGATGGATTTATTATTTGTATAATTCTAAATAAAAAGATAGCGCAGAGGCTGCCTAATAGTACACAAAAGGACAAGAGCTAAGCTTTGTTTTTCTCACCTTACATGTGATTAACATTAAGTAATAATAGTTCAAAAACAACTCAGTATGACATAAGTCTATTTAACAAACATGAGACATGCAGAAGGCAGCCTTTAGGCAAACTATTTACTTGTGTGCAGTGTTATCCTCATTGTTTAGAGTTAAAACATAAACATTGTATGCTATAAGGTCAATAAAATTATTAAAGGGTTGATTACATAAAACGTTTTCAGCTGGACTTCCTTTTGTCTCGAGAGGTTGCTATTTGCGGAATCGCATCTTGACATCCGTCATAGACACCTCAAGGCCGTTGCTGGTGTCTCCCCCGGAATACAGGGCTGTGCACGTGGTTGTGTACACGGGGCTGCCATCCTGTGGTGCCATTATGGAAGTCACGTTGAGACTGGAAGCAGCCGAGTTATACGGGTAGATCGTACCCTCCACCACCACATCCTCCCTTGTGTAGCTGACACTGGTGTCGTTCAGGAAGCTGTCGCCCCCGCAAGTGTTTAAAAAAAAGTCATCATTTGCATTAATTATCATTCATCCATTGATCATCATTGATTGAAAGGCAAGAAGTCTTTTATTAGCACAGAAAATTAATAAAAATTGGTGGAGTATAGCAGCAGGAGATGTATAAAGATAATTAATTCCTATTTTTATTCTATATTGACTGTTCAGTGTGAATTCAACAAGATGTCTCCGTATGTGAGAGTGAACGTTTGCTCCCGTGGAAAGCATAAAGAGGAAACAGGAAGTAACATCACTGACCTGTTGATGTAGGCCAGCGGCCATCGGGACCCATTCCTGACCATGCTAACCTCCAGACTAACCAGCTCCTTCACCAATGTGGGATCTGCCCTGCATACAATTGTTTCAGCCCAGGAGTCGTTTGAGGAGGAAGAACTGATGAGAGTGGCGATTGCACCAGGCACTGTATCAAAACATGAAGACATCTGATGATGGTGTCCGTAGATGATTGTGGGAAGTTAGATCACCTACATCAATGGTCCTACTTACAGAAATGTCATTCTGATAATTATTTGTCTCTATTTTACTTTCTGAGGGCACTGTTGAGATATAAAGACGGGATTGAGACGACAGCGCCTATATTTGGTCTCAATATGAGAGAAAATTCAATATTGTTTTTGATCGTCATCGCCTTCTGATTCGTGTGCAGCAGCCTAATAGTGACACTAACACTAACATTGTAGAAATACCAGTACTCTCGAAGTGTCACTCAAACCTTTTCTTTGTTTTAAAGAGTGTCCTTTCGTTGTTAAGCTTTAAAAATTCTACACTGCAGATGCAGAACACTCACCGGAAGCCGACAGTCTCGCCCTGACGTGGACGTGAGCAATCTTTGTACCAGAAGCTGAGAACCAGGCTCGCAGGGTAAAAGAACTAACAGAGTGGTAAATGTAACAAGAGTTCACATAGTAAATCTCAAGATCCACAAACAAAGATTTCATACTTTCTGTGTAAATATCATGTGACAGAGTTAAAAATTTAGCAGTTTTTTTTTTTCATTAATTAGCAGTTCCTGTCAAAGAAAAAAATGCGTTAAAACTTCAGGTAAAACTAAATTGGAGAAGTTTGTTCAGAAATTTAAAAAACAAAATTTAATCGTATGCAACTGTTTACAAATATAAAAAATCTTGGTTACATGCCTTAAAAAATTAGATGAATGCGTTTTAACAAAAAACAAAATTGATATATTCTGTGAGCTTGATACCATCTTATCTCAATAAAATAATTAAAGCAACATTTTAATCTCACCAACTACTCTATTGCACACACGCTCAATAATGTACAAAAAAACTCCTATATCAAGAGTGAAAGTAACTGACAGGACAGGTGTTGCCGTCCTTACCTCGAGTTCGTCACAGTGAGTAGGTACTGTGCGTTGTCCCAAGCCCTTGTCTTATCTGTGTGTGCACCAGTTGTTTGTGATTGTCCTTAAAGAGGCGACAAAAGTTGACGCCAGCAGCCTTGCTT